>NW_027466874.1:1930000-2342500 GCF_046128005.1 Genypterus blacodes
GTCCAACAAAAAAAAGCTCTGAGGTATTATATGCGGTGCTGCCTGCTCAGTAGAACAGGAAATACCCAGGTAGTGCTGCCCCCAGGGTCTGAGGGGTTAATTAACCATTGAGGACTAATGTGATTTTGCCAAAAGTGCAAATGTGGTCAACCATCCCAAACGCACGTCTCCTCACAGCACCTTCACGCACTGCCTGAGCAACCATAAGCAGCTGCACTGGGAGCTGCACAGCATGACGCCCAGATTTGTCTTTAACTTGCAGCTGAGCAGAATTAGAACTCTTCCTTCATGTGAGCTCCGTGCTCACAGCGGCAGCGTTTAGCCCGTATCAAACTCAGCAAAGCCTCAGAGAAGAGAATGTAATCATTCCAATTTCATTGTTTTGCTTTTGCTCCCGCGTCTGAGGCTCAGAGGAGACGCACAGTTTGGCACGCACGGTGCACTCGCCGTCTCTGCGGAGCAAACGTGCATAAATCCCTTTTTCACGCCGTCCTGCCAAACTCCCCTGTAGGCAGGCTTTGCATCTGAAATGTACAATTAGTTATTCCTGTCTGCTTTGAATGAAACATTTCTGAAACATGGCGCCTGAGGGGAACATGGCAGAATGGCGGCACAGACACAGAGCATTACACCTCCTTATTGTTTACTCTCCGTCCTGCTCCTTGTGTCTGTTCTTCCTCTCTCGTCTTCGCTCCCTCGCCTTATCCCGAGATGAACTGGAGAGTCTACACCTCGGGCGGCTCGCGGCGAGACGCATCTCCGGTCGTCTCTTTATAATGCCGTCACCGGTTGGGGTAGAGTTTGTGTTTTGGCAGGAGCATAAACACTCTGTGAGCATCCCGGTCAGGGCCCAGGGAGCAGATTGGATAAACGGAGGCACTTCATCTAATCAGCGGGGCCGGCGGCGCGCTGCATAGCCAGCTGTTAGCCGGTCAGGGCAGACAGCAGCTTGTACTACCTGCTTCTCACACTGACCCCTCGCGTGGCCCCTTGCTGGGTCTAATCTACAAAGACATTAACTCAGACAGAGCAGCCGCACAACAAGGCTGTTAGTGGGGCTTTTTAATCTCGCTAAGTGTTCCAGCGGTAAATGGAAAGCTTTTTGTGAGGGATTGAAATCTAGTTCAACACGCTAAACGCTGAGGTTAAAGGAACACGTTCTCAGACTGAGCTCCATTTTCTTACCAAGGCTTCATTTTCTGCATCCACCTACAAGGACGCTGCAGGTTTGTTATGATTTCAAAGCAGCAGAATAATCCTGTTAGAGAATCATTTTGGATGACAGCATGCTTTAGCTGAAGACTACAGCTAGCTGAGTCACACACACTCCTGACGAGCACTGATCAGAAAACATTCTCTGCTGGCTGGACAGTTTGGTGAAACTGTGTCACCTGTGAACTGAACGACATCACTCTCTCCTCTGTTCCTCTGTTACTGCACTAATGCTCTGGATGACTTCTGCTCCTGTAAATCTGTCACACTTCAGTGTCTGACACTAAGCTGTCCTTCCAGCTTTAAATCCTCTGCTGGCTGATACGTTTTCTTGTTTTAAGAGGATTCAAGCTCATTTTCTCAATCTGATCACCACAGCAGCACCAAATGTCCCAGATCCTGAGAAATGTTCAAAGCTTTTAAGGTTTCAAGGTATCATGGGAAGCTTTGTTGTTATATTTCTCAAACAGAGGTGACAGTGAAACCGAAACAGCCATTTTGTCCCTTTTCTATCTTTTTTTTCTTCAAATTTACTCTTAAACTTTCCAAGGTTTTTTCTTGAAGTGATTGGTCGCCTCAATTCATATTTGATGACTCATTGAGACTCTGTTCTAAAATTGGCCATTCAGAGCAGAGCTGGTATGTTAGGGTGGGAGTCTTTAAGGAACGGCATATAGAGTGGTCTGTTTTCACTCAGTATGCTCTGTCGTGCTGCAGCAAAGGAGAATACAACTGGAACGTGTTGGAAAGGTTTCCAAAAATAGATCCCTTAATGGGAATAAGAACAGAAATCTTCATGACATCTCCTTTAAAGTCACTTTCAACTGTTGTCTTAACAATATGAAACTTAAAGGCTTAAATGATTTTTCATATTTCATATTGTCTTAACAATATGAAACTTAAAGGCTTAAATGATTTTTTTAAACTCATTTTAAGCTCAGATTGTATTTTTAAGTCATTTTTTCTCATGAAAGGCAGAAAATGTGTCTAGATTAGCCGGATTAGAGGTCGATTCTTTGGATTGCGTAAGTAAGAATAAACCCTTATTTTGTTATTTTTCAATTAACTGATAAAAGCTTCAGCACCATCAAATTCATGCCTCATTTTCGACAGCGCCGGCACGCAGCAGCCAAAACAACCACTCAGGCTTAACTGGATCGACTCCATGCTTTCTGCTCACATTTCCTCAAGGATACTTAGCGTATTCATGGCCTCTTATCCTGACGGAAAAACGCATAAGGGAGGAAATGAAGCCGAGTGAGGACATTAAAAGGGGGAGGAGTGTTTTCCTTATTTCTTATCAACAGACGACAACAGGCAGAGTCAATGAGCAAACCCCCAAACCGTTTCACTGCGAGCTGCGGCGGCAGAGCTCAGATTCCAGCGCACGAGCGACTGAGCAGCAGATATTAAACATTATTGAATCTTACCAAAGAGCCGGATGGCTCCGGTTTTGAAATTTGATACGGCTTGATGGAAGCTGTGCTGAAAAGTGGGAAGGAAAGTGGTTGGAATGTTTCAGTTCTCTGGGGTAAAATAAATCCGGCTTTAACAGGTCGCCCAAGCATTTCCACGGCAATCAGGAAAACAGCCTTCATAGTAAAAGCATGAAAGGAGATCAGAGAAGAAGAAGTTTCAGTTAAATTCACGCACAAGGCCGCCACATTCTGACTCTGACTTGCATTAAATCTCTTTTTTTTAACTGTTTATCCAGCATGTCAGAGTTGCGGAAAAGACAGAAATGGTGGAGCAGAGAAGGTGAATGAGGGAAATATAATTGGGCCCGCGGTTGAAAGGAAGCAAGTCCGGAAGCGAGCGCGTTCGTGATGAATCAAGACGTGATGAAAGGTGAGTGCATATTTTCAAAGACACACACGGTTTAATTGGAGTTTTTGGAGGAGGCTTTCATCTTCTCCTCTCTTTATTCGGGCTCTTTCATTAGCGTGGCTTAAAGATATCCCAGAAGGTGAGCAACGCTGACAATAAGCCCCCACGCACACAATTAAACACGGAAATTTTGCAAAGAGAAGGAGCATTACCGAGCATGGGGTCTCTTCTCTGGGTACTGACTGAACAGTGAGATGTTAGAAACAAGTGGTGGGAGTGAGTTTCCCTGCAAAGGTTCAGGAAGTCAATGCTGAGGCGGTTCATCAGGTCAGGGGGTATTCCAGGTACAAGCCACCGGGAGGAGGAGGAGACCACAGGGCTGACCCAGAATACATCAACACCTTAGTAACCACTAGGAAAAATCTGTTGCTTCTGGCAAAGCTAGACCAAGACCAGAAGTTCTAAATGGATGGACTCATTGACATGTTAAAGTTAAACTGCAATGTAAGAGAAATCCGATCCGACTTGTTTGTAATTCTCCAAGCATTCCGACTCTCACTTTCTCCACATCTAAACAATTTAGAATCAACTGCAACAACTGCAGGCTGAAACAAGAGCTCCAGTCCCTCCTCTGTCTTCTCCAGGCGAGTTGTTTTTGTTCTAATACCTGACATTGGCCACTTTAAAAAAATGTAGGCTATTGAAAAATAAAGAAAAGTGTAAAAATACAAAAGCGTTGCGGTGAGCATTGTGTGTGTATGCAGTCGAGTTGGAAGGGGTGAAAACTCTCATTCCAAACACTTAGCTTGTAATCTTTATGTGTGTGTGTGTGTGTGTGTGTGTGTGTGTGTGTGTGTGTGTGTGTGTGTGTTTGTGTTTGTGTGTGTGTGAATGAAATACCGTCAATCCTGCAGGCCCATTTCTATGGAGACCGCTCTGGTTGAATGCGTGTCATTTGCCCACAATTATTGTCTACTCGAGCAGTCTTTCAAAACAGAATCTGCCTCTGCCTCCGTTCACCCAAATGCCACGTGTGATAAAAGTGCGCAGCGGAGCAAAGGTAATGGCAGATAATGATTCGCTCATCAACACCACAGCAACGTATTTCTAAAATAGCCCCAGGAAAATGTGGGTGCCTGTGAGCTGTGATTTTTTCCTTCTATTCACAATGTGACAGCTCAGAATTAATGAAAATCGCTTTGCCGAAGCCAACTTTAAACCAAATTGGGTCGCCATGGAAGCTGCTTCTCTGATGCTCACAGGCAGAAGGTAGTGTTAGTTTAGGACATTTCTAGGTTGCATCATGTGTAGGTTAAAGCCTTAAACTCATTAAGAACAAATTTAAGAAACCAATTTGAGAATTTAAGAAATCAAGAACAACTTGCCAGGTGAAAAAGATGTCTCAGGATTTGCTGACAGAAGCTTTGGTCCACATGTGAGGGACGTCGTTGGAGCCATATGTCTCAAACTTAACAGCTCGTCTCCTACATCTTTTTATTGCTTAAAAAAAACTGTCAACTCATCTCGCCATCGATCACAGGTCACTCCAATTGTTAATGTGATACTTCAGCCATTCCAATGTTAGGGGCAATGATGTCCAAGTGTTTCCAGTTGCATCTCATATGTTTGGTTTGATGCAAATATGTTCACCGTTGCCCCAGGAAGTGTTTTCCCATCCCCTTTGACCTGACTTGATAAGGAACCTGTCTGTATTTTTTATTACATAGTAACTTCCTGGTGCGTCAGTTCAATTGTAAAGCCTCTGTGTCTCCATAAAGGGTCTGCATATAACAGAGAGCCAGGGGGTATACATGCATCCGGGGTGTCATCAGGACAAATAGCACCCAAAGAAAATCTATTTTACAAGGCGTTGCTGTCAATTCAGCACAGCACAGGTCTATTTGAAAATCCACAGTATACGCTCAGCATTTTTGTAGCTCGAGGTCCATCAGGAACTGTTCAAAGACATGCGGACCTGGTAAAGTGAACAGTTAATATCCCCCAAAATACTCCAACTTACAAACAAAACGATGTCGGTGACGCAGTTAAGATGTGATTTTCCCTCAAAACAGTATTAGACTTTGTGAAGTTGCCAGATCACTTTGCTCGTCTGCTGGATGTGCACTTAAACATGTTGCCTGGCTTATTGTTTTTTTGCTGTTTTTGCTGTTTTTGTTGTTTTTGCTGTTTTGATGTTTTGCATCTCTGAAAGTACAACTAGACCTGTAATTTTAGTAAGTCACTGAAACGTTGGAGCTGCTTTGTGTTTTTAATCGTGCTACATGGGTCTGGAGTTGTTGCAAATGTGTGGAAAGGAGGGGAAAATGGAAAAATTATATAAAGCCAGACTTCAGAGTGTATTGTGTAAAGGATTCATCCATGCATTAGAATCATGCACACACACACACAGGTTGCAGGCTGAGGTCGCCATTTCAAGCGATGCATTCTCTGCACATCACCCCATTTGTTTGTGACGCATCGACGCGAGGCTGGCGGGGGGGCGAAGGGTTAGAGGAGGGTTAGAGGGGGTCGTAGGCGGAGGTGTTGATCAGTGAAGTGCAGCACTGTGACTCATCCCTGACTACAGCTGGCTTCTTTGAACAGCTTACAGTGACTCTGGCCTCACATCCATCAGCAGATAGCATCAGGCATCAGTCCTCATCTGATCTCGCAGCAGCAGCAGCAGCAGCAGCAGCAGCAGCAGCAGCAGCAGCAGCAGCAGCAGCAGCAGCAGCAGCGCTCAATTCCATATACATCACATATACATCAGTATATTTACTCAAGTACAGTCATATACCAATTTAAATTTTCCGCCAGCGTCTTCCTTTGTTTATTTCTGTTATTATTTTCTCACCTGCTACTTTCCATCCTTCAAATGTTCAGCACTCATATTTGAATATGTGTATGTACATTTTGTGGGACTTCCTACATTTACTTTGTTTTTACTGTCAGTGTGACACAATCCCATAAAATACCACCAAAATCTGAATTTCTGTCTTTTTTATTTCCTTCCTTTCCCGATCTGAAAGCATGAAACTCTTTGAAAACGTCCAAATGCAACAACTTTACATCTGATACTTGCCTTGACTGATTAATGAAGTATAAGTAGTAATCACACAACGGAAAAACACAATTTAGGTCAATCTTTCACTCAGCATTTGAGTTGTTCATTAGCAAATGCTCCTTGTGCTCCCTCCTCAGTATGAGGTTATAAAGTGAACCTGGCCGCTGTAGTGTGATTCTTCAGGAACAATTATGCTATAGCTCCACGCTGTGCTAAGCACAAATTAATTCTTTATAAGTCTGTTGGAGCTGAATTTAACTAAGCAGCGAGCTTGGCAGGAGGCTCAGTCTCACACAGGCCCGCAGTCATTTGATAGGCTCGGATGTCGCGAGATGGAAAAATTATCGTTCCGTGGACGTGATTCCAAAGTGGATTAAAAATCATAGAAGCTGTTACGCATTATGGAATTTTGCAAACCAATTACAAAGAACATCTCCTGATTCACTTTTTAACTGAATTCCATTTCAGAATTTATGCAATACAGACATGAGTTATGTAAAAATTGATTGATAAATTCTGAGCCTGACCTATACTGCATGAACAATGTGTGTGTGTGTGTGTGTGTGTGTGTGTGTGTGTGTGTGTGTGTGAATGTGTGTGTAAGTAGCAGAAGTTCTTCACTCTGCACACTGACTGCCTTCATTTGAGGGAGATAGTTATATTTTCCCAGAATCCCATTGCTGCCCAAGGCTCTGCGAGTTGTGCACAAAGCAGAACATCAGCCATTGTGCTCATCTTTTCATGAGGGAAGCTTAGAACTCAGCGTCTGACTTTCACCTCTTGGCAAATACGAGCAAGACTTCAGCTGGTGACAGCTCGGCTTCAGATGATGACATCATATCAGCTGTGGAGGATTCTTTTCACAATTAAGATAATCGCCGGCAGACGTGGATAGGCTCATAAATTGTCAATCAACTTGTAAATCGACAATGTAGATACAATATGGAATTTATGAACAAATGTGTGACACTATTTGTTGCTGTTTCTTCCACACACATAGTTAGTAACATATAGTTTTGAATCCACTCCAAAGTAACCCAGTGGGAGTGGGAGCAGTGGGGGTTAATTAAGCCTTAAGCCTTGACACTGCTTGTTGTTCTGGTGACTCCAGTTTGTTGATTTTTCTGTTTCCGCTGCCCGCTCGACCGCTCTCTCTCGCTCTCTTTCCTCCCGTGTTTACTGCCGTCATCTCCCCGACTGGATAACGAGCTGCAGTGTACACACACAAGCACACACGCGCGCACACGCACACGAACACACACAAACACTCCAATATTAAGGGCTGTTAATGCCTCAGTGTTCAATAGGGTCTTCAACTTGGCGACAATATAAGGTAAATTAGAGTAAATGAAGGTTTTAAGAGTTTGCAGAGCAGCTGAGTCTGTTGTATATTAGGCTAAGATGAGGTGGATGCCTGTAGAAACACATCCCTCAACTATCCTGAAAGCTTCTCTTTGACTGATTTGTTGCTTTTCTAGCACGTTTGCATCAACATGTGACTCATTTGAATTTACCTACCTGTACAACTGGTTGGATCTATCAAGTACGGGCCACAACTTGTTTCATAGTCAGTAGATGTTGCATTTCCCAGAAGCAGGAAAACAGGAAAGAGGCTTAAACGATAATTTCCATTCCCTTCTCCGATATTTTTGTGGTCATACATATCAAATTACCCAAAAAAACACAAATATGCAATTTTTTGTCAGATGCTAAACCTCTGTGCAGCCCCTTAGTAATACAGAGAGCCGCTGCCCCTCTAATAAATAATCTAACTGTAATATATAATGTTTTGTATTGTGAAGTTGGTGTTGTTGACATGTATGAGCTCATAGATAAATCTGGGATGCAGACTGAGTGACTGCGGCTCTCTGACACCACCTGGAGCGATAGTTGCGGGTCTTTTCTTTAACCTGCTTCTGGAGAGGCAGATTGACTGTTTTGACAGGTGGCACTTTTGTCTCGTAGCAAACTGTAGGTCGACAATTTCCTGGAGAGTTCGCACTCGGGCGGCTGTGCAGAGGCTGTCAGTGTTCCTCTCAACAGTAAAGGGGCGAGCTCGGCCACTTCAGTCGAGTCAAAGACGATATGAGACCTTACGTACATTCCGTCTCTTTGCTCTCACCTGGTTGCCGCTTAGAGACAATGTCACAAACACAGAGTCAGCGCGGCACTCGAGTTTTCTCGAAGGATGATTAATTGAAGGACATCCTACTTTGCCCGGACAATGAGACGATTTAGTCCTTTATCTCCATGTGGGTCCTACACAGGCTGGACGGTGAGCTGTGGACGGTTGCTGCCTCGGGGTACTGCAGCCTTCCGACAGCAGGTTGTACTGTAGGTGTTTGAACTGCCGTTTCCTTTTAGAAAGGTCCCAAGCAAAAGTAGAGAGAAAGTTACCTGAATGGCTGCTGCACAAGATTTACCCTTGACAGACACTTCGGTGATGAGGATGATGCAGCAAATTCAGGAAGTGGCACTGGAGGCGTCTAATGTCCTGCTATCATCATCACACAAAATCAGCTACGCAAACAAGGTTGTTTCTTTCTGTATATGCAACTGAGACACATTGAAGTGGCCTTTATGTCCATCTGATCCAATGTTCTCTGTTCTTCACCTTTTCCACATTGCGTTAAGGTAAAGAGTTTTTTCCCCTTAGCTTCGCTCGTCCTGTACAGCTCAAGCTTTCAAACTGCATCTCAGAACATGTTATTACTCCCTGACAGCTCCTTTCTCCGTCGGAGTGTATGTGTGCTGTTTGCCTGTATGGGAGTGCAAGGGCCTTTTCTTCAACCTTCCTTGGTGTTGCCCTTTTCCTTTGCTTATATAGCACTTTGGTTCAAACATGCTGTGTTTACGGTGATTTGAGGATGGACATTTGCTTTCAAAACACTTTTGAAATCGCAATCATATGAGCCATCGACACACTGGTCAATGGAAAACATGCCAAAATGTTACAAAAATATTTAAATGTAAACAAAATTGACTCTGATAATTCAAGAATTTGTCTTTATCATGAAAATAAATTGTTTTGTGTTGGTTAGCTAAAGTGTGACACATTTACAGTAAGCACAACTTGTTTCCTTCCTTAAATTATTCTGTAGCATTTTTACATGGACACTATAAATAAATCTTTATGAGCTTTAGAACTTATTGCAAACTGAAATTACTTTGAAGGAATTCGATGTATGCAGAATGGAGACTGGCTCAAACTGGTTTGGGAATCATTAAAGACATTCATCTCCAGCCCGGCACCAGTTCAGTCCTGGGACACTGGTGTTGTTTGCAGTTAGAATGGGGTTAATTAAAAGTGTTTCTCAGAGATTTTTGGTGAAATGTGGCGCCTCAGTCGTTGTTTGTTATGATGCAATGTTGGAGCCAATCAGTGCAACGTAACATCGGAGGCCGGCGTGTCTCAGCCATGCAACCAAGCAGAAAAGTGGCGTCCCAGCTGACTTCAGCTGGAAGCAGCAGCCTGCTGCCCTGTTAGTTAGTTAGTTAGTTAGTTAGTCTCTGTATTAGCGAACACGATTTATGATGATTGCTTTAATGGCGGGTTGACTCTTATTTACATTTGGGTCACAGATTGTGTACTTGATATGAATATTTATGTATCAAGATGTTTCCCAAATCTAATCAGATCATCTGGATTAGAGGGATTATCATGGTCATCTGGTTTCTGTTCTATTTGTTCTGTTTGTGTTGATGCACACAGACGTAGTCAAACTGCAGAACTCGGCGCTTCTCTCAGATTTGAAGATGGAGGATCTTGCAGACACAGAGAGAGATTTCAGATATTCTCTCGCTTTGTGCTGGAATCTAATTATTCCCACGACACCCTGGAAATCTCACTCGTAACAGCAGATTCAGCTCCTCTGATTCTGGGGCTCCACACGGCCTCCGTCAGATTTGTCCAACCAATCCGCTCGACACACACAAGCGTTTATTCATTTTCATCTTCTGCCAGCTCATTTAGCTGCATGAACCATGCGAGCTCTGTACTCGCATCTGTCTCCATCTCGTCCACCATATGCGGCTCTCTGTCATCTGAGGGCGATGTTAGATTTAGAGGATGGCAGCAGTGGGAGTGACTGTTTTGGGCAGTGATGAGTGAAATGTCCTTCACCACTCACTCTGACAAGCTGCTGGTCTCTCTGGGAGCCTGGTGTTGCCTTGGACGTCAGCCCAACTGATGGGGAAGATACATAACAAACGTGGCTGAGCTCGCTGCACCATGATAAAACTTACATCTAAGTCTTTTCTGGAGGCCGTGTGTCTCCGAGGTAATTAAGAAGGCTGAGTAACATTCACTCTGCTCAGCTATCAGTCTCAGTCTGTGCTCTTTATTAGCAGCTAGCATGTAAACAGCAGCAAATAGAGGTCAGAAATACTGCATTTGTTCCCTTAAGCAACACTCCGTGTTTTTATCTTATTGTTAGCGTTACCATCTGCTTCTGTCTCTGTGGCGCTAGATTGTAACATTGCTAATGCTAACAACAACAGCAACATCCTCGCTGTCGGACCGTAAGTGGGACAAAATAAGGCACCAAGACAAAAGTGTGAATATGTCAAAGAAAAAAGTGCTGGAACATTATGGAGCGTTTTACTATATTAAAGTCTAATTCCATGTTATTATTGCCGTAGTGCTTTGAGAAAAAAAGAGCTCAAAGCTACTTTATACAACAAAAGAAAAAGAAAGTGTGTGATGCTTTAGCCAATATTCTGTTTGCTGGCAATTCCAGAAATTAAATAAATAAAGTATGAAATTAAATGGGAAAGTTACGACCTGAGGACACGTGAGTCCAGTTGAGCCACAGAGCTCAGTCGGAATAATATTCACAATTTTCCTCATGTTCCGGTTTAATTTTGTCATTTGACGAACAGTTCTGAGTTCAGCCAGCGAGCGAGGGAGAAGTGAGACGTTTACCTCACACAGAGCAGATTAAAAGTCTTTTGACAACACTAAAGGGTCTCTGGGAGCGATTGGCACATCAGGCTGCAGGATTTCATCATGGCGGCTTGGAGGAAATTAGGTTACAGCTTCCTGCTTCCTCTTTGTCTGCGTTTGTTATTACCTCTTTGGCTGACGCATTAACTTAAACTCACAGGTGCATCTGGACTCGCGCAGCAGAGAAGCTCTTTCTGCATCTTATTCCTTTCAAATGAGTCCCCTCCATCTTTGGTGCACCAACTTTAGGATCAGACTTAAACCATGTGACCTCATCCAGAGTGTCATCAGCAAGTGAATATCTGAGCAAGTCTATAATAAAATCTAAAATTAAGTCTTTGGGGGGAACCATCTTACCATCCTTAGATTTCTGATTCTCATACAAAAATTTAAAAATCTCTTTCATTTTAAATTTTTCCAACAAAATAGAATTTTTCCATTTTTACCCTTTTGAGAATGTTTACGTCCTTTATCCATAACATCTTTGCTCAAGATACACACATGTCCTGCTCAGTCTCTCTCTCTGATATACATGCAGTATATATATATCACACACACTAATTTAACACCGCCGAACATAAAGAGGTGTGACATTAGTGTCAGGAGAAGACAAGCGTCTGACTCATGGGCGATGACCTCATCCTCCTCTTTAAACAGGACATCATTATCCATTGCCAACTATAGACCACAACGCCTGCAAACAAACCGAGCACAGCGAGACGTTGCAACAAGTTCAGACTACATACATCATACCACAAGTGCAAAAGAGTGAAGAAAGTTAAGACAGAGCTGACGAGGAAGCTTATTGAGAATAAAAAATTATAGAAATTATAATCGTATTTCTTCAAACACTATCCGTCACAGAAAAGGACTTAACTATAATTTTCAGAAAAAGAATCAACCAATGAGTAAAAGGTACAGAGAGCGTGATTGAAGCAACACACAGAGGTGTCAGTCTGCAGCATGATCACGTGTTTGTCACTGGAAACAGTGCGGTCATCTTCATCCCTGCAGGAGAGGAAACTGGCTGAAAATGGTCTCGGCCGCTGTGTGTGATCACATTACTGGGACGTGCTGCACGCAGAAGTGACGACAGCGAGGGTCCGGTGTATGTGCCTGGATCAACGCGGGTCAGGTGCGTGTTGGTCCACAGGCTCTGGATGGTCTGCAGGCGGATTCTTCCGGTCTCAGCTTGACATTTAAATGAAAATGTCACATAATAAATACAGAGTGAATTCTCTCTGGCGGCCCGGGAGCCTGTTAAATCATATTCAGCTCAGGTAACCTTTTACGTTTTGACGTTATTAACAATCTGATGGATCTGCCTCAAAAGCCCAGAAAGAACTCCTATTAAATCTCAGCTTTGGTTCAGGTTGAACACTATACGGTGAAACCACAGTGACTGGTGCTCAGACTCAACCTGCATGCATCTTAAATCATAGTGATGTGGGTGTGTCAGACTGGCCCTGTGTGTGTTCAGGTAACACCTCTCTATGTAAACAAACCTGAGCTGTGTCCGTATTTTTTTTAATACAGACACACCCGAGAATGACCTGAGCGTCACTGGGAAGCTTAAAAAGTTAGGTGGGATTTTTAGATTGCAAACACAATATGCTCCATTTAGACCTTGTTGAGCTTCTAAGTACAATACAAAGCTAAACTGGATCCCCTCCCCCCACGAGGAACGAGCAAAAGCTTTGCTACCAACCCGGAATCCATAAAAATGAGTGAAAATGTACAATATGTAGAAAGGAACGCTGTGTCGAGGCATGTTATGACTGTACAGCAGCAGCCGCCACAGGGGAGCAGGAGCCCAGATATACAAAGCTGAATGTTGGGAGCTTCCAGAGCCAGTGAGCCGTTACAGTACGCTGGCTCCTCTGCTTCACTCCAACTGGGCATCGTGTTTCCCAAATCTCCACGTGGGGTTGCAAGAAATCCAATCGCTGCTCTACATCGGCTCTGCTGGGTCTCGTGCAAAACAATTGCCGGCGTAAAGCCGAACGTACGCGCAGGGGCCGCTGCTCATCAGGCCTCAAAAGGGTTAAATATACTGAAACTGCTCTTTCACGCTTTCACTCTCGTCTGGATTGCGGCGCCGCTCGCTTTGCCTCCTCCAGCTTTTAAGACTTAAGTGCTATTCACCCAGGACCACTGACCTGATTAAATCAGGTGTGGGCCGAGCAGGCAGAGATGGAAAATATGGAGCTCTGTGGCCGGCAAGGAGCAGGATTGAGAACCATTGATCTACACCAAAACGATTAAAGCTACTCTTTCGCTCAGGGCCGCACTTTAATTTCAAAACTTTTTATTAAAAAAAGTGA
Organism: Genypterus blacodes; assembly: GCF_046128005.1. NCBI lineage: Eukaryota > Metazoa > Chordata > Actinopteri > Ophidiiformes > Ophidiidae > Genypterus > Genypterus blacodes. The sequence goes on from NW_027466874.1 coordinate 1,943,373, forward strand.
AATAGCTGGCCACTAACAGAACCATGACTGGCTAAAATGGCTCCCTGAGCTTTATTTGCTGCATATGCGCTAATCAAATGCATACATTTCTGGCCATTAACAAGAAGTGAAGTTCTTGCAGCGTAAAGTTGCAGATCATTGTCTCTTAATTGCAGCCCCTCGTGTTTAACATTTGATGGGCCGTGAGTGATCGTAAAGCTATGATGGGTTTTCGGGGTCGTTGCTTCCTGATGACGCTCGCAAACAGTTTGGCACAAATTTGTCACATTTAAAGGCGGCGAGCTCGAGCCCTCCGCAGCTTTGAGTTTATGGTGATATACGCACGGCGCAGACTACGGGACAGAGGAGGCCACTTTTATGGGTCTTGGTTATGTGCTCGCTAAACGAACGCCTGAGGTATGTAAAGAAAAATGGCTGTTAAGCTCCTGGAAACAGGCTTGAAGTTGCAGGGTTATTAATCACAAAGCTTTATTCTACAAGTGAGCAATCTGGTGTGGAGCAGCAGTGTGCACTCTACATTTCATCCTACTGGAAAGCAATTTACTGGATCACCTTCTTCCAGGAGGCGGAGGGCCTCTGAGCACAGCTTAGCCCAATCCGTCTGTGTGTGTGCGTGTGTGTGTGTGTGTGTGTTTGTGCTTGGGCACGTGTGTGTGTGGAGACTTCCAGGTAGAACACACAGGTACAGAGAAATAAAAGTGAATGTGCATGTTTGGCATGTGTGTCTCTGCTGTGAAAAGCAGGTGTGTGTGTGTTTGTGTGTGTATGTGTGTGTGTGTGTATGAGATGAAATGCACGTGTGTTTTGTGTGTACCTATGAGTTAAACATCACGTTTAAACACACATTTCTCCCAAACAGCTTCACAGGCTCACAAAGTAACAAGATGATGTGTGTCAGTCATTCTGTTTTATGACACATGGAGTGTTGAATTATATTATCATTGTATTTATATATATATATATTGACATCAGCTGTTTTGTTGGTGTGTGTGGTCAGTGGCCCTGACCTTTGACCTTTCCTCTGAGAGACAGTCAGAGCCTTCCTGGACGAAATAACCCCAAATCTCTGTTTCCTACATTTCTGCTACATTTCATTTCATCCTCCTTGATGAAGGCAGAGTCTCTTACTCTTCGTCGCCGCTCCACTCCGGCCTTCACTCATCCACTAATTCACCTCTGTAATTGAGTCGTATGCCGAGCCGTCGGCCGACGCTCTGCAGCTCCTCGCCGTGGAAGGAGAGGACGTGCTCTCCATCGATTTTTCCTGCTAGCTGAGACACGGAGCGTTTAGGGAAGACAGCAGCCCGGCCTCTTCTTTATCAGAGGATGTAAACAGAGATATACAGCGCAGGGGGCAGACAGGAGTCGAGCTGCTGGATCACAAACCCACAAACAGGCTACAGACTGAGCTCTTAAAAGTTTGAAGCACTTTTCATTTCTTGGAGTAATATTACAGCAGGACTGAGTTTCTGCTGCTCGCTGGACTTCTGTCTGCTCATGCTTCTTCTTCTAATTCTTCTAATGCGAGGGTGAAGCTGGGTGTTCTTCCTCCTCCTCTGTCCATCTCTGTTGTATAATTTTTCCAAGCCACCAAAGCAGATCTTCCTCTTCCTCTTCCTCCTCCTCTTCCTCTTCCAGCTTTCACATCTCTGTGCTGCATATGCATGGCTCAGCTGTCACATATCCTCCATCACGGCAGCCTGTCATCCCACCTCCTCCTCTTCCTCCTCCAGCTGCCTCTGGGCCATCCTACCTGTAGTTCCAGGGAGGTTCTCCAGGTTCCTTGCTCAACTTTGTACTGTTGGCCACTCAATTTGCACAGAAACCAGCCGGCAGAGCACATTTCCATTCCTTTCCTTTTTCGGCTTAATTCACTTACTGATGCTGTGTTTGTGCGATCTTAGCATTGCTTCTAAGTTAAAATGGTCAGAAAAAGTTAAATCCCATCAGTGAGAAGCCAAACATGGCATGATGACTACAGAGTTAAAGCAGCCTGGTAAACTATCTCCCTCTGCTCTGGCAGTGGTCGATGTGTGAATGAGTCGCGGGTCGCTGACTCTGTGTCCGCCTGACTGCGCTTTGTGTGCAGAGCAGGACTCCAAGCAGGCGGAAGCTTCCAGGTGGAAGTGGAAGTTGAGGGCAGTGTGGGTTTTCTAGTGCGGCAGCAGCGAGCCCCCCCCCCCCCCCCCCCCCCCCCCCCCCCGCGAGACATCCACCCGGATCGACCCGGACCCCCCCTCCCTCCACAGCTCCCAGCAGATCCCCCTGACCTCCACACGGCACTGATGAATCGATCCCTACGCAGGGAGAAAAGGTGCCTGAGTGCTTCTGCCGCCCGCAGCGTGTGAAGTCTGATTCCTCTGAGCAGGAATAGAACCCTTGTCTACTTTGACTTTCTCCTTGAATGAGGCTCGTATTTGTTGCAGCATCATTCAGGGGAAGATGACAGATTTACATGAGTGAAACAGCCGACAAGCCTGCAATCATCAAATCAAGCGTTGCACGTTTTCAATGCCTTGTTTGTAAAGGAAACATTAAAAACAAACACAATTTCTTTTTTGTGTTAGAACTTTTCAATTTGCACAGAAATCAAGTCAGGAGACCTCATTGTGTTCTGAAATGTATTTGCTGTAATTTGCAGCAGGAGTTTTTACTTTGCCAATTACAGACGTGTCAGATCTGTGTTGGATCGCAGGCAAACGCTGTAGGAATAGAATGGTGTCGCTCTCATCGCCGTTAATCACTTTGCACTTGAAAATCAGACACCGTTTGAGGAAAAATAATCATTTGCCATCCGACACCACAATCATACATCAGCGTAATCACGTAGGATGCAAATTTCATAATGACGGAGGACACCAATACTCAAACCATCGTGTCCAGATGCTGTATGTGTGTGCGTGTGTGTGTGAGCTTCTTTCATCCCTGCTTCCATTCTTGGGTTTCCTGCTTTGACTGACAGCGACGCGACCAGAATCCAGACCGGCCTTCTTTTTTTCACGTCTCCCCTCTATATCTGTGTCCACATTGACGAGCATTTAATAACCTGTTATTTACTCCGTCAATCTTCCTTCCACTTCCCATGATTCATCCGCTGAATGAGCCACCAAATTGTGGTGGAGCACAGCATTGAACAGACAGACAGACAGACAGACAGACAGACAGACAGACAGGCAGGCAGGCAGGCAGGCAGGCAGGCAGGCAGGCAGGCAGGCAGGCAGATGGATATTAGAGGCTGCTGCTGCCTGCTGGTCCTGAGCTGGTGGAAGCTCTTTGTTTTCGCAGGTGTCTTAGATACTTTTGCCTCACATAACCAAACTTGAATCATTCTTCAAACTTAGATCATTTTCAGAAATCCTGAGTGATCTTTTCCTTTATGGCCTCATCTTTGTCTTTACATACATTTTACTACCATGACTGAAAACGCACCAAACCTTTGGAGTCGCCCAGACTCTCCTGCAGACTGAACTGAGGGAACATTTAAACATCTTCACTGTGGTGATGAAATCTGGTGAGAAACTGTTTGAGATTTAACTTTAATAGCAGCTTGTGAGCCAATGCTAATATCTCTAAACAGCCTCTGTTCCTCTGCCGTCTGGATCGTGAGACTGGAGCTATAATCTCCCCTGTATCCCATTTCTCCATGGTCTCCTGTGTCTCCCTCAGACTCCTCGGAGCTTTATCCCGTGCTGCCCACCTCCATTCAGGCTCCTTCACCTTTGCCTCAAACACAAATAAACAGTTGCACTCAAATCCCACTTAAGATTCCGAGCCTGGACTGCCATTTATTTTCCAGTGGACTGGATCAAATAAGGCCAAGGGGGCTACTCGTGCGGGAGGAGGCGCCCACCTTACGGCTCCTTCACAACAATAGACCCACACTGTAGCGCACGACTACAGTGGTAGCAGATGCTCATGGCCCTGAAGCAGCACACACAAAACATACAAAGCCGCTGTGTCCTTGGATTCAAGGTGGAGCGCTTGTATGGCATGAAGAACAGAGCCAGAGCTTCCTATAGAGTGTGTAGGGTGTGTTTACAGCAAAATACGGGACGATAGGCAGGTCAAACCAAGGTGCCAATTTACATAACATTACGAGCATTTAGCAGACGCTTTTATCCAAAGCGACTTACATTACATTACCACCCATTACAGAGGGGGGGAGCAATTGAGGGATGGGTGCCTTGCTCAGGGGCTCCTCGGCAGGGACTCGAACTGGCGACCCTCCAGTTCCCAAGAGGAAGCTCTACCCACTGAGCTACTGCCTCCCAATTTACATCTGATGATTTAATATCATACAAAAATGAAACACTTTTTGAGCTGCTTTTTTAATACAGAGAGGAGCAAAATCTGTGCCTGGCAGTTCAGTCTGTAATAAATCAGTGTTCTGCAGCATCACGTCTTCATCCTTGAGGTAAGAAAGTTCTAACAGAAACAATTTTCAGCGTCGCTGGATGAACATTCAAGGACCTGAGGCGGGAAGGATTCGCCCATCCACAGCCTTAGAAATGCAGCTGAAGTCATCATTACCACTGAAATTTGGATCGTAGACAATCATGAATGAAGCCGAATATGAACTCCATCTCACATCGATGTGTTGGGTTAAAATCTGAATTTCTGCTCGATGGGGTTTTGGGATCATTAAACATTCTGGCTTTCTTCAGGCCGGATCAAACGGCTGTCTTAGGTTACAAACTTTGGGTTCGATTCTAAATTTCAGTCTCGATTTAAGCACTACAAGCTTGATTTATAGTTTCTTTTAGAACTGTTGACCTCTGTTCTATATTTGTATTTTACTAGATCAAAGACTCCCATTCAAGGTAATTTTTCACTTCACTGCGTAAAATCAAGTGTGTAAACGTGTTCACCTGGGTCACTGCAGGCATACATCAGCACTGGCGGTTGATTGGCTTGGCTTATTGCCCTCCTCTTCCTCAACTGGCCTCATGGGAAATCTATAGCCGAGCCATATTAAGGAAAACCCGGCGCTTCAGGAGCTCGGCCGCACTCCCGCTGACTCATAAAGATGATAGAGGGACTCTACTTGGACGACGGCTGACATCAGCTCTGTGTAATTATTCTCTTTTTGTTGCCGGGTTTTCACCGCAGCTTCACTCGGGAGTCTGAACGAGCTGCCGTTCATTTTAGAGCCCCGTTGGGGAGAGAGAGCGGCACGGCGAGCACTCAGGGCGAAGCAGCAGGAAGTCAGGCCATCACAGCTCAACCGGCGCACAGAGCTGATGCATTCCCTTTCTCCCTCCCTCTTTCCCTCTCCCTCTCCCTCTCTCTTTCCCTCCCCCTCTCTCTCTCTGTCTCTCTCTCTCTCTCTCTCTCTCTCTCTCCCCGCCACTGCTAATGCGTCAGATGCTCTCTTATCCTCTGGCTGCTAATGGAACTCTCAACTGTCACTTTTTGGGACTGATTAGACGAGGGAGCTGTTTATTTCAGACTTTTCTGGGGTACTTCTACGATTAACTTTAAGAGCATGTTGTGTGTCATGTATTTAATTTAAGTACCAGACTGTATATCTAAAAGCAGTATCCACATTTATATCACTATTCCTTGGCTCCAGAAAACAAAGTGGGTCATAACCCATTAGAGATGTACTAGACGTGGAAGTTACTGTGTACCTCATTTGAGTACTTTTATTTACTTTCTATACTTACTTCTATACTCCTGCATTAGGTCTGATTTCTGCACGTACTGATTCATTTCGAACGTCACCAAATTGTAAAATGCACTGCAGCATTTCCCAAACAGAGAACTTACTAGAGCCGTGTTAAGGAAACTCGGCATTACCTTGAGATTACATGAGTTGAATCACAAGATAAATCCTTCTAAATGAAAATACAGTATTGTGTCAGTAACCAAAGAGGAAATTATTATACTTTTATATGTATAACCTTCCACAGGAGTCGCATTACAACCCTAACCCTTACCCTTAAACAATGCCTTTGTGCTCCAAATCCTCCTGTTGAAATTTGTACCATGTGTCATTATAAACCCTGATTTACTACAAAGTGATAATTTTCTGAGAGGAAGAGATAAATCCTCTAAAGGAAAGCTAAAATGTGTTTTATAATTCACCTAATCAAATGACAAAAACCTTAATTTGTATCTTACTTTTCACGATAAAACACTTACTGGTTTCATAGAATTCTTGCTGATGGACGAATAAAGCTTCATAATTACATTTCAATTTCACATTTATTCCATATTGTAGCAGCGTTGTGACTGAGAGAATATTATGGCTCCCTGTCAAAGTGCTGTTTTGTTTGATGCTGTTTGTCTGGTGGCTCTATCAACGTGTGTGTGGTGCTAAGCTAAAAGCTTGGTGTGCTTGGGGAGGTTGCTAACCAGTTGTGGTTTTATAAAGCATTTATTGGCTGTTGTTTGGAAGTTGGTGTGTTTGGTGTTATAATGTGTGTAGAAAGAGGAGGTATAAACTGGTTATATCGAGATGCCGCTTTGGTCTGTTGTTTGGGTTATTAATATATTAATTAGGGTTTCACCCCAAGACTCAGGGGCAGACGGGCGCGTCCAACAGAGGTGGTGCTAAGGACGCATCACGATAAAAGTGTAGAGAAGTTTCAACACTGAAACACAAAAGTCCCCCAAGTCGTATTTTCGCCCTCATTCTGTTCATGGTTTATTTATTTACATCTAACATAGGGAACAACCTTGTATATTCACTTTTTTAGGAGGCTTTTATAAATTATTAGCGCGTTAACGAGTACACCAAAAAAAATAATGAAAGCATCCATAATTGAACAGTCTCACTGGTATCATTCTTCACCATGAGCACTTCTTACTGCTCACACCTAATTGCTTTTACTTTAGGTGGAATTCCCGCCTTGTTTTTTCCCCAGTGCCCTATCTGGTATTTACAGAGCTGGAGGGAATCTGGTGCGTTTGTGACTGTGGCGTTACGCTCTGTGGTAAGCCGCGTCTTTCCCCCGTCACCCACCTACTCTGGCTGGCCTGATTGTCCGCCTCTTTAAGCTCTCTGACACGCACGCATTTACAGTACATTGGGTTTAGTTTAGCCTTCTTATTTCACAGTGGGAGCTCTGCGGCTTCACCTGGTTGACTTTTATGTTGTTTCCACAGCTGCTCGTTGCGATCCCACACCACCTGTCTCCTGGGTTGAGAATAAACCTCTCTCTTTAGCTCTCACCCACACCCCCCCTTCCCCCTTTTCCGCTAATCGCTCCCTGTTTTGTCTTTATCTTTTTCTTGACAGCTTCCCGTCCTTCCTCTCACTCTCTTATAGTGTTTGACTTGTGAGCACTGTGTACTTCTCAATTCCCTTAATTGTCTCCAAGTTGAACCTTTCCTGTCTTTAGACGGCGAGTCATTTTCGGTAGGTGGCGCTGTTGTCTTTACAAATAACAAGCAACTTCAGCGATTCGTCCTGTCAGTGTAACCATGTGTAACAACCGTCTTCGTTATCGGGACATGCGTACATTGTCAGGCTCTGCATCAGCTTCACTATGAATTTATTAGGTAACTCAAGTAACTTTACCAATGACGCCTGAGGACGAAAATGCTACCATAGTTCAACAACAACAACCCTCCTGCTGAGATCTGATTGCAATGCAGATGGCATCCAGATGAGCAGGACACATGTTGGGATCTCATGATGGGTGTTTTTCATACATCACATCTTTACTCAGTCAGGGTGTTGCATCGTGGGTCAGTTTGTGTATTAGCGCCACATCACTGGTGAGACACAAAGTGATGTTCTAGCAGCCAGCTAACACCAAAACAGCAGCTGAGTCATGAAGCTTGCCTGCTTGTTTCAACTCGATCGTGATGTTTTGAGTTTGTGCTCAAGACTTCTGACTATCACGAACGTGCTTCTGCTTTAGTTTAACTCAACCTCCTGCTGCTCTGACTGCCGCTCTATGCAAACGCCCCACATCAAACCTAACCAGTGATACTATCAACACTGCTGTTGACCAAAGCAGAGATATGACCCCACGAAGGATCATGGGAGAGGCAAATGTTAGACCATATTTTGTATTTCTTTTGTATATCTGATTTACAAATACCCAAACCTCACACTGCCACTGTGTGAGTGTGTCTGTGTGAGAGTGTGTGAGTGAATTACAGGAAACCTCTAATATCCCTGCTCAATTGGTTCAGCCACGACATAACACCTGTTTATCAAATTAGATGCAAAAGGCCAAACCACAAGCACCTCCTCTCTCTCTCTCTCTCTCTCTCTCTCTCTTTCTCTCTCTCTCTCTCTCTCTCTATCTCTTTCTCTCTCTCTCTCCCCCTCCCCAGCCGCCCACATGAAAGTGACAGCTGAAAAGGTCATAAAAGCAGAGTGGACTTCTCACAGGGCTTCCCTTGGCGTCCGTAAAGCTCGGACGCTCCGTTCGATAAATCTGAATGACAGCCGGGATCATCCCTTGCCGCCCGCTGGGGTCAACGAGACGCCTGTTGTCTCCGCCGTTCTCCGTCTTCATCCTGGGTGCCGTAAGCAAAAATATTGATTTGCGCTTTGTGTCAGGCTCTGGCTGGCCTTTCCCTCTTTGTCTTTCCTTGTCTGTTCTCATTTCTGTCCTTATTCTGATTTGAAAAACAGGAAATCCCAAGTGCTTCTACTTAAGGAGAGGATTGAAGAATTGATCTAAGTATGTCTTCCACCACTCGTCTTCTCAGCATGAGCAGTCTATCAAACTATAACTTTCTGTCAAACACACACGTCTCTCTCTAAATCCCCCCTGATGATATAGTCGTCGTCCCCCCCCCTACAGTGGCGAAGGCTTCTTTGTAGACGTGAGACGTTTAGCTCTACAAAGCATCCATGCGGGGAAAGTTCTCTCTCTGTCTTCGGGGCGTATTGATCCAAGGGTGCTCAGACCCTGGCTAAGGCAAAGACGTCTGTGTCCACCATTCAGCTCGTTCCCATGGCAACCCGAGGCTGTGTGAGTTCCAGTCTCCGAGCAGCCTGAGGGTTGCCATCAGTGCCTGAGGGGTGGTAGCGTGTCATGGCTCCTCTCCGTCCCTCAAACCAGAAGGAAGCAGCAGACGTGGGACTCCAGAGATGAATGTTTGTCTCTTAAGATAGTTAGCAGTCGCACTTTCCATGTCACGTGAACATACACGCTGTGGGAGTTGTAATGTTTATAGCCACATTGCTGACTTCACATCATTTCAGTGTCATGCTTCTTCTCCAGCCCGTCGCAGTGTTGTCAGCACTCATAACATTTTCCTTATTTTCTGCTGGTCAAGCACAAAACAGTCAAGGACGATATCAGTTTCCAGACGGAAATGCTGAAGAAATGGATCGCTCGATGTTACTCGTTGGTCAAATTCCCATTTAAACTACATTTATTATTTAAATTTGTGCCCAGATAAATTAGATCTCCACCCCCAACTGGAACGTTTCCATGATCCCACTGCTACTTTCCACCAAACAATATCAAGTTAATTTGACATGACTGAACAACTTTCTGAGCTATTATTGCAGGATGTAATTATCTGGTCTCACCCGGGGGTGCAGGCCCAAGGCATTAATCACAACGACTTAGCTGTGCACTCATGCACTGACGATGCCAGCAGAAGAGCAGAACTGCTGGACCCTTGACCTCAATGTCACATTCATGCAGCATCAATTGACAATTGATCAGTTATCAGTGACAGGCTGAAGCTTTGACGGTGTGGTTGCTATGGCAGAACTGGAGGTTGATACGGTAACATGTTGCCGGGGCGGGTGTTGGCATTTCGGGTGTGATTCAGGTTTGTCTCATTTTTGCCAATAAGCTGAGTACCAAAGTGCAAACACACAAGTAACTTGACTGTATGGAGTTGATTAGTTTGATGAAACTTTTTCTTTTTTTGGTTCACTCCTTTTCCTAAGTCGCCCTGCATTTGTCTCCACAACATTCACGGAATGGGGCGACATCGTACAAGCTGATGTAAGAAAGCAACTGGATAGTCAATAGTATAGAAACATACAGAGGATCAGGGTCAAAGGTCACATTCGAGGGCGAGCACATTTGTATCAACCTAAACTGAAACCTTCACGTCGAGGAGTTTCAGGCTTTTCTGTACGTTGGGCGGATGGACACGTGTCCATCATCCAGACCGCAGGGAGCAACAGGCTGGTTACACGGCAGCATCACACCGTGAATACAAGACAGAAAACTGCTACGTGGTGAAGAAAAGCAAAATTCTGAGCGAGTTCCACATGAGGGAACAAAAACGGGCAAATAGTTGAAATTTTTATCATTGACCTGCAGCTCCCTGTGATCCTGCAAACAACTCAACATCCAGCAGTCAGCAGTCTGCTCTTGCCTTCATCTCCCACTGCTCTTCATTGACTGTGGCCAAATTCCTTCACCTTTCCTCAGGAAGGAAGAAAAAGAGTGAAGAGGAAAGCACACAGTTGTACCTGAAGATCATCCAACTCCTGGACTTTCTAAAACCTTATAAAACTGTGATGCTGATGCACGAGCGTGAGTCATTAATACATTTAACCAAACTTACTGAATGTGACACAACAGCTGCTGGATTGTCGAGACTGAACCGTGTCATTACTCGCTGAGTTTTTGCAGCTCTTTGCGTAAATTACAGTGGTTTAAAATACACACAGAGAAATGTTCCTGGCTCTCCAGCAGCTGTGTTAGAAGCCACTTTAAAACAAGTACATGATGTTCGACCTCCAGCTGCTTGCCGCCACACAGACTCTCCGTCATTTACTCTCCCTGCGATGGCGTGGAGTTTCCCACCACGAGCCGCCCTGGAGGACAACATAAAGACACCATAAAGTAAACACTGGGCCTGGCTGATCAATCGGCCAATCAATGAAGGCCTGGCCATCAGAGAGGCCCCAAAATAGATTGGAGCTTCGCTTTGTGTGTGGCACAGAAGAGGAGAGTGCACTTAACTACTGGGAGGCGACCACGTCCCTGCAAACGTACATCCAGAAGGGTCTATTCAGTGGTGTTGGTAGCGTTTGACCAGCCCCCAGAATGCTTTTAGAGTCCATTTCCCCTCCGTTTGTCCCATTAGCATCCCTGCCGCACCATGAAAAATCACAACTTTAATGTTTTCAGAAAAGCAAATCGCAGGTGTGTTTGACGTTTGTCAGTCTGGTGCTCACACTGAGGCAACACCTCGACATGTGAAATATGCAGGTATCGCTCTCACACACACCCGCACAAGCGTACAGCATGAGCAAAGGATTTCTCTGTTGAAACTGATTCGCTTTGGCTCGAAGTGTTAAAGTATCTTTACACCTGCGGGTAGAATCGTCTTTTCTATGAATTCTGAGTAGCATTAGCGTCATAGTATAACGTGAGAGCTCGGCGTTCTGCAGGTTCACTGATGGCTGTCGGGGAGATTTGTTACCTTAATGCCAAACAGGAAAAACCTGAACCCGTGAAATGGGATTGGAGCAGATAACAGAAAACAGCGTCACAACTCCATGTTGGTGAAATACGTCCTAGTTAATGCTTTACTCTCCACGTTTTGTTACTTCTTCTCATTATATGGTGTAGTATAGTTGGGGACTAATGTTGCTCATTGGCATAGTTGCGGCTTGGCGGCATGAGAAAATCAAGGCAGCTTCTGATCCACTTGTGTTTGTTGCCGCCAGAGCTTTCGTGTTATCAGAATATGGTTGGAATGAATATTTACTGTCTAACTCGGCTCTCATGAGAAGCCGGTGCTCCCACCCAGCAGCCAGTGTCACTGCCGTGCGCAGAATAAAACTCATCCTCACAGCTCGGGCAATGGCTTGTTCTTTGGAATCACAGGTTTCAGATTTGGACGTGCTGCTCTTCCACCAAAGCACTTTTCACGGTCTAATGAAGCAAAAAAAGGACAAATATCACCTAAAAACAGTCGAAATGCCACCATAATGTCACCAAAGCATCCACTGTCGCAGGTTGTCCATCTTGCACCACGTGGTCTCTCTCCTGTCCACAAAGAGCAGAACCCAGAGCCGAGAGGAGATGTTTGCATTTTCAGACAGATGGCAGGAGATGTGGAGGACTTTAGTGCAGCATGTGAGCTGCGATACGGCTCAGAGACGCCGTTTCTGATTAATCAAATTATGCAAATGAGTAAAAAGACGCAGACGAATCCCAGTGTGTTAATTACTGCCGTTACAAATGTCATTCCTACGTCTCCCATCAGCTCTGGATCTGGTATTGAAATCTAAGCTGTCATTTCAGGAGGAGGATGACATTAGGCAAAGATAAGACCTTGTACAATTGATTGATATTATCTCCAACGCGCAGAGTAATACTCCACTCGATTCAATTAGCGGAGCCATAGGAGTCACCTTCATGCAGAATTTACACACTTCACACAATATTGTGAATCAATGGGGAGCAGAATAGAGGAGGAATGTGGAGGCAGGATCCAAAAGTTTCCATCTCATTCTCCCCCGGATTGCAAATGAAAGACTGCTAATTAAAATAGAGTTCCTGGGCAGTGGATGCCGGCCTCTGCTGCCTTGCTTCGCTCCCTCGCTTTCAGATGTGCAGCGAGCAGAAAGGAGTATCAGGACCATAAGGAGTAACACAAAGCTGGCTGCTCGCACATAATTGCTCACCCAGGGAGAACGCGGCGAGGCTGGTGGCCTGATGAACGCTTGACGTGTCACTTCCCGTCAAAATGATGAAGCTCGCCAATGCCCCCAACCCCCCAAACCCCCTCCAGGCCAGCCCTGCTCTGAGACCCCGGCTCAGTCCAAATGGGGCGTCAATCTCAGCTTCATAACTCTAAAGAGTGGCGAGATACCAATGTGCCTGCATCTTCAGATGAAAGACTCAGTTTGTTTGATTTCTTCTTCTCCTCCCTCGCTGAGCCCTTTAACCGGAGATGAGCTGCGGAATTGAATTTAAGGAGCCAACACAGCAAAATGTCTTAAGGAAAAATGTAATAAAGGGGGGAGGATATGTTTAAAACCATTATCTAGTAATTAAAAGAAGTAGAAGAAGCTTCTCTCAAAGTGTCATGATGAAGCCAGAGGACATACTGTAAGTGAAGCGGATGTTTGGAATGCGGCCATGTTGTACAGTCATACTGCTACGGTACTGGAATGATTCGCAAAATAATTGTGTATGTGTCAAATGAATAATGCATTAAAGTAATGAACTGGAGTGCATACAACTCACAGAGTTTTACCTCTTCCATGGCTGCTGAGGAGTCTATTCTGAATTCTCCCCACTTTATTTCCATTTTAACTTAACTAATTTTTACTTACTAATAGTTTAGTCTATGCAGAAGTGGGTTGTATTTGTCAAACACTGTCAGAGTTGAAAGAATCAGAATTGAATAGAGGTTGTGACTACCAATTCTGACTAGAAAAGGTCCGCATTTGTATGAGTTCTAGCTAAACACATTTAGCTCAGGCTGACCAATCAGAGCAGAGCAGGTCGTCCTTAAAGAGACAGTACCTTGTTTCTTCATCTTTGCCAACCAAACTACCTTTGCTGCTGGATGTGGCCTTCTTCTTTAACTGTAAACTGCAGGTATAGATGCAGATATGGGAACAAAAACAATCCAGGTGAAAATGATTGAATTTAAACCTGTTTGTTTCTTTTTTAATGCAGCTTTGTACACATAAGCCTTAATACCATCAAACAAACCTGGTTGTGGATGTGTCACTGCCTTTGTAATTCTTCATTCTCTCTCTTCCGAAATGTGATCGGATGTCTTCATGATGCCTCGTATTCCCACAATGCTCCTTGTGTCAGCTGTGTACTTGGGGAGCAATACTGTACACAGGTAATATTCTTTAATACCTGATATTAAAGGGCAGGAGGGTAGATGCCCATAAAAATGGAGCGAAAAAACTGCTTTGAAACTTGATAATAAAATAAACTCTTCCTTGCCAGCTGCCTCCCCAGATAATTACACATATTGCTTCTACCTGATTACATGACTGTACAGCCATTAGATCTGAGCTGCAGTTATTAAGGCTTAACTTAACCTCCTCTCCTGCTGGTGATATTTGCCAGCATCCCTCCGAAATCAACCAGGGACTGATTACAGCTGCAGTACATGCTCCTTATTCAAGAGTTCCCTGACATATACGTCACCAGAAGTAGCCCGGCTTCCCTCCCCAGGGTGCATTAAAATTAGAAAGACAGACAGGAAGATGGACTAGGCGGAGCCCGGAAATAACCACAGACAACGCGGATTCACATCTGGCTCAGAGGAAGCCGGCCACGTTTCCTCTGGGGGGGAGAGAGAGAGAGCGGATTAGAGTGTGAGTGATGTCGGAGCTGTGAGATGAATCAAATCTGACTGAGGGAAGTCACTTGAATGAGGTAACAAATGACCTCCGTGTGACAGACAGGACAGTATTTTAATCTCCTTTAGTTAGTTTATCTGCGACCTGCACAAATCCCTGTGTGGAAGGATTTAAAGCTTTTCTGAGGAAGACAGAATCCGAAGTCCCACACAAAGGGAGAAAACGAACAGATGCGCGAGTGTAATTGCGCATCGGGGGTTGTGAGACATTTAATGGACAGGCAGTGGACCAGTGGGTGGAGGAGCCTCAGAGCGTCCTGACGTGAGAGAGAGAGAGAGAGAGAGAGAGAGAGAGAGAGAGACGGGGAAGCATCTGCTTGGCCGGGAGACATGTTGTGGCACAGATGAGGTCGAAGGACGGATCGTGATGAGATCAGCATCTGGGGTTTTAATCTAGACCATCTCTTCCTCTCTGCTCCTTCCCTCTCTCTCTAACTCTCTCTCTCTCTCTCCTCAGCTCATTCCCTCCCTTAAATATGCTCCCTTTCATCTCCTTCCTATCTTCTCTCCTTCCTCTTCTGGCTTCTCCTCAGTGACGTATGTAAAAGCTTCATTTTCAGTCTCATCATACATTTGAAATCACAGCGGATAACAACACAGTGAGGCTGCGGCGAAGCAGAGAAGCAGATGACCGGTCCTCAGGTCAAGCATGGAAGCTGTCAGTATGATTGAGTGGTTAATAATGATTTCAATGTACTGGAAGTCGTTTAAAAAGCGACAGGCAGGAATGTGATTTATAAATTCCTGCGGCTGGATGCGAAAATAATGTTTGTTTAGCTCCATAATTTTGCATATTTATGAGTTTCTGATGAGACAGAAATAGTTGGACGAGTACCCAGGAGAAGCAGGAGATTGTTTATGACTTTCTGAGTGAGACCTGCTGCAGTTTTAGCTGAATAAACATGTTTCCCACTGGGGGCGGAATGAATAAGAAACGATGTCTGAAGGTTCATCTCAGTCCTGCAGCTGCTGGGAGGTTAAGGTGAAGGTTGTCCCTGGATGTAGACAAAGAGATTTAAAAAAAAAAAAAAGGCTTCTTCAACTCTAATGAGTGTGAGCCAAGGCAGGAGAGCAGCCATCAGGTAGGTGTTAGTTAAGGACAGAAGTCAGAGTCCAGCAGACAAATAAGACGCCTCAATCATCGTCTCCTGTTTAGGGAAAGATGGTCTCTTCAAAGTGACATGAATTGGTCTTTCTCTGACTGTCCATCTGCCTTATGGAGGACGTGTATCCACCTAAACAAACACCAAAACCAACGTACACATTCTCACATGAGACACACAGACACACACTGATTTGACCAGAGGAAGCCTTTTGGATGAGCAATCACACTTCCCGGCAATAAGATGAGATAAGATAATGAACGCAGGCCGATAGAAGACATGGCTCAGATGGCGCTGTAGGGGGTTTATTCTCCCATAATCCCCTGCTGGAGACGTGATGCGGCTCCTGGTCGTGTCATAACAGGGAGGCAGCGCTGGTTTGTAGCCAGATAGGCAGGCAGACAGACAGGCAGGCAGGCAGGCAGGGACACTGGCAAGCAGACAGGCAGACAGGCAGGGACCCTGGCAGCTTGCAGAGCAGCTCAGCAATAGAAAACAGCAGCAAACACTCTCGTCGCCCGGGCAACAGGTCACTGTTGTCAAGGTCAGCACTCATTTCAAAGAAAGTAATTGACTATAGAATGCTGTGATCGGCCAATAAGAATCATTCATTGCACAGAGCATGATAGATAGGAGCAGTTTAAGTTAAAGGGCATTGCACCACATTTTCATGGCAGAGTCAGATTTGTGTTGCTGTTTCATGCTGGTGGAAATGAACGCAGAGAGGCTTTTGTGTTTGTGCAACAAAAGTAAAACCTTTCATAACAAACCTGTCGTCTATTTTTAAGGCGCGATAATGCAACGACATTGCCGAGTTGCAACAGAATTGAGACTTCCCTTCCCACTTTCCTCCCCGTCGTCATGTTTCAGAGTCACGACTCAGCGGCGATGGGCCCCATCGTGCCACGCAAGAGCATTCAGCTGTCAGATTCCATAATTGCAAAGTGATAACTTGACAGATGGTGTAATTATTTTTAATAAGGGTGTTGGAGGAGACGGTCCGACTGTCCCAGCCAAGCACGCGTCCCCCTTGGACTGAGAGGTGAGGGACGCCAGCTGACCTCTGCACCGTGGCAACGCGGCTCATCTGCAAAACCCTTGTTGCTTTTGTCTTTATTGATTTTTTTGGTCCCTCTTCAATATCTTAAACTGATGCACATTCCAGGCATAACAAACATCCTCAGACAGGAGCGTATACGCCGTCCTCATCCAAAGATTTCCTCTATGTCAAATTGTTTAAAATGCTTTATAGAATGGAGTCAGTGATGATGACAGAGCGGCAAATATTGACTCATGTTCACAACAACAAGTATCTGATTTGAGGTTGGAGCAATAACAGTGACAAGCTCCTCTGAATCAGATCAATACTCTGATCTGTGTAGGTCCACACTCACTTATCTCTCATCAAAACACACAGATCTGCATTTCTTTGCGATTCTATCAAATCTTCTCTTTCCCTTCTACCTTGTGTGTTTATCAGTGATGTAGCTGTGATCAATGAGCAACACGAGCGCCGATGCCTCCCGCTTTGGTATAATTGATCAATGGCATATCTGTCGACTTAAAAGCGACAGCTGGTGGGATGGTTTATCTAATTTGCATCCATTGCAGCCGTTTGTTTAACTTTTGACTCAGAAACTAGCCTTTTGAGATCTAAATTTATGTAAAGAAGCCATTAAAACAATCTGATAGTGGATTAAATTACATGTCTGTACATTTACCAGCACTGATTTGTATGGAAGACAGAATGTGTTCCGTCTCCGTCCTGTCCAGCTCATGTCTGTGATGGACGGACAGCTGGCTGATAAATACTTGCCGAACTGTGGGTGTAATGTAACGTCCATCTGTCTGTCAGAGCGATGATGAAAACACTGGGATCACATGTAGAAGGATTACAGGAGCTACAGCCAGAAGCTTCACTGTAGAGCTTCTACATTTGGCCAGATGGTGGCGCTGTAATAACCACTTTGACCTTTTGACCTTTTATAAAGTTAAACTGTGAGCTTTATAACTTTTTTTATAACTCAAATCATTCAACCTAAAGTCTTCTTCTCAGGATTCCTTTGGCGTGTCTGCAGTCATTCACACAGGCCACGCCCCTTTACACCGAAACAGACTTTCTACCCCGTTGAATTCTTCTCCAAAACTGTTTTTTTGTGTGTATCTGTTCACACAAATTCTGGCCGGATTGACATGGATATTTGCATACAGACTCTCTGATCCAAGTGGGATAAAAGTTTCATCTTTGTTGTTTGATTTTCCTCACAGTTTTGCAACAATTTTACTGCCAAAGTTGGGTGGACGAGGCTCATTACCCAAAAAGACAAAAGGTCTGCAACAAAATGCCCTGGAGGAAAGGATAAATCCTTCATTCCGTAAATATTCCACACACATCACGAAACACAACAGATCAGATCAAGCAACAAATATGTAATGCTTAACCTGCAAAGTAATCATTCATATGGAAATGTGGCGCATTAATACATTAAAGTGAACCCATCAGAGCAGATTGGGCGCCCCTCTGCCAGGTCGACGTTCCGGCTTTGGAGTTCTCTGCAAATATTCCGGATTAGGATCAGCACTCGTGTGCCCGTTCTTAGAATGATTGCGTTCAGGAAAGGCGCTTTGGTTTATCGAACGCAGGGATTTATCTGATCCTCTCAGCCAGCACGGATCGTTTAATGCTGCCTGGCTTTCCCCCAAATGAATTCCTGTGATTAGACGTGGCACAGCCCGGCCCATCAGATCCAATAAAAGGGATCGGCGCAGAGTGAGGTTTACATAAGTCTGAACCGTTAATGTGTCATATTTTATTACTGAGAGTGGGTAGGATGAATAGTTCGGTGATGGATCGGCAATATTAACGCATATTTACCAACCTTAAGGTGAAGAGCGGCTGTAACGTGGAGCCTTTATCTGCTCTGTTTTAAGCTTATTGTGCAGTTTACATGAGATTACCATAAATTAGGTGAAATACGGATCTACTGCGTCGTTATCTGATCTGTGTGTCACAATGAGACGACACACTGAGGCCCTGAGAAAATAAGAGCAATAAATAAAGCAGCAGCAGATAAGCAGCAGAGAACACACCCACACACTCAAGGGACTAGACAAATACACATACATTATATGCATATAAACATATAAAGTCACTGTCATCATCCAAATAGAGGCACTCAGGTTCTATTTCGAGTTTTTAACTGCAAAAGAATGTTCACTGTTTGCTCTTCGTGCAGTTGTTTTCCCTCCATTATACCATAAAAACACAGTAAGTGAACAGAAATGACCTCATCAGAAAGACAACGTCTGCAGTCAGACACGAAGAACAACAGAATGACAGTAAAAAGACCCCAGCTGGCGTCAGAGGTGGAGATCCGGCACAATATAGACTTAAAAGCAGAGTCAACAAATCAAGAGTAGAGTCAACAAATGAGAATAAGCATGTTCCAGTCCTGTGTTCAGATTTGTCTTTACATTTGGCTCACAGATTGTAATTTAAAACGCACCTTGTGATTTTATAATCCGGTCCGCCGTGTGTCTTGTTGTTTGTTTGCACACATTGTCTAATCCAGACAGGGATATTGTCTGTTGGATTTTCAGAGACGTTAATCTGGGCTGCGTCCAGTCGACCGTCAAAGGTTTTATGGAGCAAAAGGGGAGTGGAGATCTGTGGGTCGCATTCCACAGCAGACCGCCTCGCGGAATATTCACTGGCACAAGGTCGGCGCCGCGCAGTAACACTGAGCGCAGGCGTGACCCTGGAAACATCCTGTTAATCGTAATACGTTCCAGAGATTTCATCCTGGAGATTATCAGAAGCAGGGCCACGACCTTCCCTCTTCCTTCACAGACAGATTTTGCCATCGATGGTGGAAAGATGGTGAGCAGATAATGAACAAAACAGTCTTATGTCTCTATTTTCCCTAATAAGTCAAACGCTCTCTGCGGTGATTATGAGGGAGAAAGGGTGAATGTGTGTGTGTGTGTGTGTGTGTGTGTGTGTGTGTGTGTGTGTGTGTGGGGCATCATGATACGCCTGAGAGCAATCTCATTGTCTTGCTTGGCTAGCGTGAATGCTGAGCTAACACCGGGGCCGTAATCTATCACCGCAGAGATTGCACTTGTTCCAGCATTGTTTTACAAGCTGCCGAGGACGCAGCCAGATAAGCTCCGTCCTGCCCTCGCTCCCCGCGTGAGCCGCCCAAATCCATCTGTCAATAAGATAGAAACAGCGCCGGATGGAATCTGCTGCAGCCCGTTTGGTGGGAATCCCATCAGGGAAACAACACAAAACCAAGAAAGCCTCATTCTCTGCCACTGGATACACTCGGAGGACACGCCCTCTCTAAGGACACACCCAGGCCGAGGACACACCCTGGTCAAGTACACACCCTCACCAAGAACACACCCTCGCTTTGTGTAGGTATTAAGCAGGAAGTCGGTTTTGGTTCAGATGTGTTTGGATTCAACTCTTAAAGGTTAATTGTTTTACTTATCAGATCAACTTCGAAGAATCAAGTAAAGCTTGTCATAGTAGGTGGTAGATTATTCATATTCACAATCATTTTCAGGCCTTTGTAGTATATTTGCTCTTTTTGTACAGATACACAAATACACAAATGTATTATGCTTACTTTTACACAGTTTTAAAGTTTTACCATCAAACCTGTAGAAATAGGGAATAATGAGCTGTCATCAGTAACTGTGACTTCCTGAGGTTAAACATCATTTCTACTCTTTGTTGGGCTTTTAGAGCATATTGCAGTTGTAATATTTTAGCAGTTTGTTTGGTTGAACCCTGACGTTCAGACAGCTTGGATGAACCTTTTACCTTTGGCCTTTTCATTCAAGGCGCCGTCCTGTCCGATTTATCGACGAGCCTGTCAGCTCCACACGCAGCTGTCCGGCCTTTCAGATCTTCCCCGCTCGCTCTCGTCTTCTCTACTGTCCTAATTTTAGATTTTAATTTGCGGCAAGAACAGATGAGGGGTAGCAGCCACTAGAAGGTCTGAGCGGCGTAGTTGGAACAGTACTCTGCGCAGAATAGCCTGAGGAGGAGGAGGAGGATGAAGAAGAGGAGAGTGTAGGTCTGTGTCGAAGCCCTGCGTCCACAGAAGCTCACGCCCACCATGACATGTTTTAAGAAAGCAGTTAGGAGTTGTCAGCATCTTTCTCTTAACTCTGCTGGCTGGCAGAAGCATCTTCTTCCTTCACTTCTATTCTGAGGAACAGCTTGACGAGTCACTGCCGGCTTGTCCTCCTCTATTATACATGTTCCTCAGAGCAGATACATGTTCTCCCCACTCTAAGGCTGAGTGCCAGTTGAGCCAGGTGTATGTGTGTGTGTGTGGACTCAGTCATGGAATAAAAAAATACTACAACAAGCAATAAATTCTTTTAAAACTATGCAACTGTAGAGAGAGGATTTCTCTTTATATTATTTGTCAGATAAACCATCAAAACGCTAAGAATCTCATATGTTTTCAGGCACTGAACAAAATCCCTCAAACTTTTCAAAGATTCCACTGAAAATCACTGAATATATAGTTATCTGATTACAGGAATGGATACGTGGAGAGATTTGCTGTGCCTCTTGTGTGTTTAATTGCTGACAGACATCACAACACTTTGCTGAGTGGAGGCGTGAGCACCTCAGGATTCAGTCAGGTCACAATGTTAGGATAAAAGTGAGTGCAGAGCTCTGAGGTTGAGTCCTGAGGTTTCATTTGCCTCCGTGTGGGAATTGTACAACATCAATAAAAACTCTTTTGTTCAGCTCTTGCACAATGTAAACACAGACAATTATTCCATACGTGCTGTAGTTTCTGACATGATTCATTTGAATATAATAAATCTGTCTGAGTGGATAGAATCTGTTCCTTTGATCTTATCTGACTGCTGCGAGTACAAGTCAATGCAGATTCTGTTTACATAACAAGTAGAATGGATTCTGTCTTACAGTCCTCACAGGGTGAATTGTAACAGATGTGGACTCAAATGTAGAGCTCAGTACTCTAGAGCAGGTAGAATCAGAAAGTCTTTACTACAAGCAGCAGGCATCAGTACAGAGAATCGGCCCAGAGAAATACATGTAGAGGAAAACCAAGAGGGGGGTAGCAAAAGGTTAACTACAAAATATTGATCAGGAACCCAGGTAAGCAATACACACTGACTGCTTCATCCAAGAAACACAGACGGACAGACGGAGGGAAACACGAGAGAACGAGGGATGATGGCCAACAGGTGAGGCCCATCAGGAACAGGTGAAAATAATCACAAAATACAACAACATGAGGCCACATCAACACAGAACCTCAGCGGCTAGATGGAACATGACCTGACTGTGGCATTCTTTGGCAACATTGGAAGATGGAGTGATGTTTCTATTCCAGGGCCTAATTTAACAACGTGACTAAGCATTTATTCATAAACTTTCCCCTCATATTTATACTTTTATAGTATGATATGATGGAGTATGTTGTGCTGAGCTACAGCAGATACACATATGTAATACTGGCCAATCAGAAGAGAGGAGGCTGTTCTGCAATGGGTTTTTACTCAGTGTGCTCAGTGTCTTAGGAAGGGAGATTAAAAGCAGATTGACGTGTTTCCCACGAGTTGAAGCATGGTAGCGGTCTCAGAATAGTGATCTGAATGATGTATAACAACAGTGAAGCTGAACAACCTCAGACCATCAACACAAACACAACATGTTGCAGATACGTTTAATAAGAATGTTAGTGTGTGTGTGTGTGTGTGTGTGTGTGTGTGTGTGTGTGTGTGTGTGTTAGATAAAGAACACATTCATGGCAGCATTGCGAGACAGAGGTGAAATATGTTGTCTTTCCTTTCCTTTTATTTGCTTTCCTGAGATATTACACACACACACACATCTGCAGTGTTCGCTCCTCGCTGCTCTCCTTGTCTGCAGAGATCTTCATGGTTGCATCTTGCACGAGTGTCACAGCAGCACGATAAGCTCTCGCAGGCTGGCAGAGCTGTTATTGCTCGCACAGGCAGAGCGATAAAACAGAAATGTCAGCTGTTGCTGGCCTTTGCTTACCGGAAAGGCCGCTTTTATGAGTATGTAAATCCATCTGCGCTGTTCCTGCTGCTCATGATGTTCAATGCAATATTGAACAGAGGAAGGAGGACTGACCTGAGGGTAGATAGGAGTCTATGTCATATTGAGTAAAGAATCTCAAGTATTGTGCTGCACAGCTAGTCAAGCGTCACATGTAGAAAGTTAGACAAGATGACTTTGCCTTGCGCAGAATCCAGAAAGAATAAATCATTTTTCTTCTTTCCTGAATCCTAAAACAAGACGCTCTGTCCACACATGACAAGTTGCACAGAAATGATCACCAAAACACGACAGTATGATTGAAGAATGAAGCCATAAAAAGCGCTGGAATCCTTCTATTCCACAGCGATAAACAAAAACATGAATCATTGTGTATAAATATAATTTTCCATGAATCCAATGATGTAGCATTAAGAGGAAGATGTTTGTTCAGAGTACAGAAATGTCTCTGTGTGGGAATAATAAAGGTTTATCTTATCTTATCTTATCTTATAATGCTCAGCGAGGTGACGTAACAGTGATGCACGTAGCTGCTGCCAAGCTGGTGGAAAAAGATTATAACTGGAAAAGCTACATTGTTTTGAAAGTAGCTGCACTACTGTCAAGCTACTGAAAAAAGTAGTTAAGTTAGTAGCTTTGTAAGCTTGCCAACACCAGAAAAAGTCTTTATACCAACGTAGCAAACATGCAGTGTGTAGTGGAGCCTGAAGCAGGAGCCATGAGACTGAACATAGAACTCTGTCGTGCCCAGAAACATCAGGAAGGATATCATGGAACTCAGGCTGAAGATGAGGAAGATGAGTATCATCCATATCAGTATGATTCACCTAACTTCCATCCGTCCATTCATCCCATTCGTCCCCTTCCTGCTCTGATTCCAGCTAAACTGGTGCTGGGAATAGCAGCGCAGACACAATCAGGGAACAGAACGGACGTAGCCAGATTGCTTATCATGCGTTCTAGTTTGAGTTACAGCATCGGCCAAGGTGGACGGCATCCGCAGGGAGATCGGTCGCCGCATCGCCCCGCCCTGCCAGGAGATTTAGCTCACTGCAGACGAAAAACGGATTTCTTCTAAATCAATAAGGCTGTAATTATGCTTTCCATAGATTCCTGCACCTCTATTCATCAGAAGGATCTGACATGTGTTCCCCTAAACCTGTCAGGAGTCTTGATTTGCACCGAAACATCTGCTGGCAGAGGGAGGAACCTGGCCTCAAAATATTTCCACACCGCCTAATCTGTGGGCCCCAGCGATGATGAGTCACTTAGCAGGATGTTTAATCAAACCGGAAATTACAGTCTGGCTCCTGTCCAAGCGTGAGCCCCGTGTACACATCTGCGCTGCTTTAGATTCTGATGAAACTGCAGCGACTCACACACGCGTTGCAGTTAATTGGTTTTCTGCGCTGTGTTGAAATTTATTTTAAACCTTGTTAGCGACTGGCTGCTGCGTTCTTATCTGGAAACGGAGCTCCAAATGCAGATAATGATACAGCGTCACAGCTCAAAGTGTCAATTTATGTCTACCGCTAGAATCTGCTATTTAACTTTAAAGAGGAATCCACGATTGTGTTGTCAAACTGATCGATGAAATGCTTGAATCACGGCTCCGTCTGTTACTTAACGACACACAATTAAAAGCAAACAAAGAAATAACACTCAGTATCGGACGAGACACCACAGGACTGCACTGGGTCGAGTATTTTGCTGGATTCTCATTCAAATATTAGGCATCGGAAACAAAGGCGCGACAGCATTTACGGTGTCGTATTTCATTTTCGTCAGTCTGGAGGTCACAACAAGCGCTCCCAATCCAGAGGGTCAATGGTTTCCCTTCACGTTTTTCTACGTTATGGAGCCGATTCGTCCCCGAAATGTCATACTTCCGTCTCGGATTTGTATGAATATGGCCATGTGGTTGTTAATTTGGGTTCCGTAACCCTCACCCGAAAGATTGGTAAAGTTTTCAGAGTACAGGCTGGAAAAGTCCATTGAGACTCTCCCAGGCTGGGAGGCTTAAACTTTGTCACTGCTGTGTGAAATAAATCATAATCTAACAGGTTTTGAAGTCGTCATAGTAATTTTGTACGTAATGAGTGAGTATTCAAATCCAATCCAAATCCAAACAGTAATCGGGGGAATGTCGTGACCTCATGTGGCATTTTGTTAGAAAATGAGTCAAGCACATAAACATTATGAGTGAGGGACATTTTATGTTCTTCTTGGGTTATCTTGTACTTTTCAAATTGATCTGGTCAATAATTTAAAAGGTAAAGGTCATAAGAGACTCGTCTTATTTCTTATTTTAAGTATGTGCAGACATGGCACCAGTGAAACCTTTTTAGTTTATTAATGTTGAGTAATAAAATCAAATTAATATTGCACCAAGGGGCTGAATGGATTGACAGGTCTTTTAATAATGCGGGACGGATGAATATGATTTCTAATCCTGTCTTAAAGGCTCCCTGTGAGGTTTCCTGGGAACAGAACACTGTGTGCTTCATATTAGGTGTTAATCACTAAAACACACAAACTATCTGTGTCTGTTTAAACAAACATGTTTAATCCAGTTTATACCTCAAACTTTTGCACAGCACGTATTTACTGGCGGGGAAGCCTGCGTTGTTTGCATCTGTTTTTGTTTACGCCTGCGTGCGTACCATCTGTTACAGCTCAGTGCTGTCGCCAGTGTCTGTATGTGGAATTGCACCATCCAGCTCTTCTTACCCATTTTATTTCATTACAACGACTAACCGACTCATCTAAGTGAAAGTGCAGCACAACACGCAAACAATTACGCATACATCTGCTCATGAATGAGTTGCTCAACAGCACTACTAGTTGTCAAGAACTGCATGGTGTTGAAAGTGAAACACAATAAATAAAACCAGATTGATTGGTTTATCGACTGATTGACTGAACAAGCACTCACAATTCCATTCCTTTAATTGCACGAATGGCAGATGAGTGAACATAACTCTTTGTTCAGCGAGTGTGTTTGAGAAATATGAAATCTGAATACGGGACTGTCGGCGTGTCATCTCTGCGCTCATCTGTCTCGCCGTCGCCTCCCCGTGTCTCCACCTGTCTCCCTGGTCACGCTTGCCGAGCCGCTTGTCTCTCCTGCAGTGGACTGTGTCTCCCTGCTGTGTCGGCTTTGCAGTTTCTGCTGTTGAGCTTCGTGTCACTCCTTGTCTTGTTGCTTCCGTGTCTCCCTGGAGGATTCCCGGATTAGCAATTACAGTAAATGAACAAAACAAAGACACACACACACACATAAAGAGAGAGCTACATTTCCTATCAATTCTTCCTTGTGCCGGTGGTTCTCACTTCTTTATATGTTGTGCTGTATTGTGTTAAAAGGGGAATGTATAGCCGTTGCCATGGAAAAACCTCATATCTTTTTTAAGCACAATGGCACAAAGGATGTTCCACTTATAGTCACTTTCAAAACACATAAGCCTTTTGCTGAAGTCTGAATGGGTCTGACAGAATCAAGCCTGTACAACTGTAATCCATTTACTTAGTGTGTGATTGTTAAAATCAGAGTAAAGCGCCTCCACATGCGTTTACACAACTTCTAGATCTGCCTCATATGCTGAGTGAGCACCAAATCGTTTTTATTCAGCGATCAACAGAATCCTGGTAATTCCTACATTTTTTGCCTTAATCACTTAAATCAACATGAATAATATCTACATGGAACTCTTCAGCTGCTGAGGATCCATTCAAACTAAATCAGCCCCATTTCAGTTAGATGATGGTGGTAGTAGCAAGTTTGTAGCCTCGCTAGGCACTGGAGCTCTTAGCTGAAGTTGACTCTCTTACCACCAGATCAATAGATGGTCTATCATGGTCTTCTGTTCATGTTGGTGAATTAATTTTGAAGAAATAAAAACAATCAATAGAAAAAGTTCCACCCCTGCACAAAGTTTCTTTAAAAATCTTGTCCTGCTCACACACAAACCAACAAACCAAACCGATACAAGAATACAATCGCCTTGGTGACAATAATGCGTTGAGTTGTCAATGCGACGGCCACTCCATCAATAAAAGCGGAGGACTAAGACCCACTTATCGTTTCCAAAAGCTTTTGGCCGTTTTTCGGCCTCTCTTGTACCCAGTGACAACCATTGACGCTCATGTCTGAGCTGCAACAAGCTGCACTAAAAATTCAATTAATGAAGTCATTGCAGACCTTTAAAGACGCTTGTGTACCATCTGCCATCTACCATCATTTGCTTTCATTGCAGTGTTTTATTTACCACTACCTCAGCAATGAAACCCTCCTTTGTTTGAACATGGGGTGTTCTGGGTTCAAACCTTGTAAACACTGCTATCAGATATGGGCCACTTACAAAAACAGGACATAAAGATGCAATAAAAAAAAGTTGGATACAATAAAAACATTTTTTGGTTTAGAAGTGGGCGATACTAGATGGCCATTACAGTGTTCTAATAATTGCTATCGATTTATTCCCTTGCACCGTCCCTCGTTCTTTGCCTTTCTGAAATAATCTCAGCCTGATTTTGTGAGATTTATTGGCGGCTGTGTGTCAAACCCCTTAGGAGGGAAACAAGAAGGGTTCTTTCACATTTATGTCCTGATTGCAAAAGGATGCATTTTGAAAAGAATAACGGGCGTTAAACTAAGCTTTGGCAGTCGAAGATTAAAAAGAGCGAACATTTATTTTCTGCTTGTTGTTAACATCTGAATCCTGCATTTTTAATGCACAAACAACAACACTAATTGCACTACGTTTTAACATTAAAATAATTCCTGATTTATAAACCCAGCACAGGGCACCACAACGCCTCCGTCATGGCTCCTTGGCATTTAAGACAATCTGTTTACCTTATTTCCTTCCCCTTTTTCTGTTTGCTCTCCCTTTCACTTGCCACAGCGAGTTTGATGCGGGCATCTTCCTTCAGTCTGCGAAAAGTAGCGTCTATAGGGGAAGTGAAGCTGCCGTGGCTTGTGAATGGGGAGCGCGCTTGCTCTGTGGTAATAGGTTTGGACACAGCTGCGTGCATGGCTGACTCCTCGGCACTGCCGGGTCTTATCTTTAGAGAGGAGATTAGGTTTTTGGAGGGGGCTCCCAACTAAGTCCATAGTTGGCAAGAGGCTTGCGAGATGGTCTGCTGCACCGTAGCTATGGATAAAATGTTTGACACATAAGTCCACATAGCTTGTCATAGCTATGTCCATTCTGACAACAGTTGAAATCTAAGAAACCAAGTCGGAAAGTACACTTAATGGAGTTTCTAAGGAAACACGGTTTGACGATGTCTAATTTAAATTTTCATATCAGGGGCTAGGGACTGAGAGTAACATAGGATTGGAGCACCAGCACAGTGCAGTGCAATCTCAGGCTGGGCACACTCTGTACGAGTTTAACCCCAATGTTAACCTGATTTGGTCAACCTGTTATAGAGTTGGACTGAATTTCAGCGTAATTGGATGTTGTTTGACAAGCGGTGAAAGGGGGTCTCCATGCCCAATTAATTGCCAGCAATTTGGCCGCGAAAGAATCCGATGGATTTCTGGCATGTCAGGCATTTTGGTGAGCTCACATTTCCGTGGCTCCTGCTTCAGTTTCCGCACATTTCATCTGAGTACGCCTGCACAACCCAACAATGATGCCGCCAACATGTGGAAGGCGAGCATGTAGAGTGGATGGAGTGTTTGGAAAGCAAACTTGCTGAACTTGTGCACACATATACGTCTAACTAGTGTATGTGTGTGAACAATAGAAAGAGATTGTCTGTGGTTTGTGTGTAGTGAGAATACTGATTGACGAGTGTAATCAAAGCATGAGTCGTTCAAATTGATGGACCAATGCTCTAGAGTAGAAACAACGATGGACAGAAGTGTTGTGAGGCACTGTGCAAACATTCAGCATGAGCAGACTCATCGTGGCCTTTCAGTCAGACTATACAGTGCCAGTATGGAAATTAACCTATGTGTAGTTTCTATTGACATTGTGTAGTTTGGGGTAACACAACACATCCAAGCCTCAGGTTGGTAGCTCAGCAAGCGACATGATGTGAAGTTTAAGAAATTGAATAGGCAGAAGTCAATCACCATACAGTAGAAGCTGTCATGGAGGAGCTGGGGTTAATTTGTCTTGTGGTAATGCCTAGCCTGTCGCTGAGCCTATATAAAAACACTCAAGCCTCCCGTCTGCTGGCCTGTGACATCATGGTTTCTTTAGTTCTCCTGCTGCTTACTTCGATACCAAACACTTGCGTGTCAAGAACATTTTTTCCTGGCCAAACACCAGCATTTGTGCTTCACTGGACAGTTCCACATATGGCTCCAAAAACGTTGTACCAGGCACCTCAAAGGCACATTAACCTTTGCAGTGGGGGCCATCAGGAGGATAATTATATTGAGAATGGCGGGGAGAATATCACATCTTATTATGTTATTGTGGAGTATCGCTGCAGAATATTCCACAATCCAGTATAAATCCATTATTTCCATTATTTGCCAAGCCAGACCAATTAAGTCTCTGTGATACAAAATTACTTTCTCAGTGAAGGGCAAGAAATTAAGATGGTAATTGCTATCTTTTATCTTATGAATGATAAATAGTCTACATAAATAAATGAAATGAAGGAATAAATCTTAAAGCAAGGGGGGAGAATCTGCAGAGACACAGTTGATCAAATTGATAGTAAAAATGTATAAAAGATGCAAAGTCACAGATTGAGGCATCAGTTTAAGCATCTGCAGCAAGAAAATATCTCCAGAGTTGTTTGCTTGCAGACGTGCAGACGGATGTAAATATAGACACGTACACGTTTTTCATCATTGACTTGGAACGTTTCCCCGCGTGTTTCCTTCCTCTGTGCCACAAGCGTCTCTGTGCTGTCCGACCTCGTGAGAACATAAAGCAGCACCAGGCAGCCTCACCACAAACCGGTGGAGATGATGGGGGCAAACGGCTGCGGTGGCGCCCAGACGTGGGGAGGAAGAACCGCTCAGCTCTCTCCATCTTCGTCTCTTTGTGCATTCTGGCATTTCTCTGTTTAGGGGAATTTTCAAGGGGAGTTCTTCATTTCCTCCAGAATTCTAAAGCGAGCACGGCCCTCTTGAGAGAACTATGGGCTTCTTCCTTTCTGGGCTTCTTCCTTTCTGACCTATTTCCAATCTGCATCGTCTCTGGCAGCCGCTGCATCTGAAGGAAGCTCCCACAGCGAGGCGGCAGCCAGCTCCTTTTTCCTCCCCATCAATTGCGCTTGATGCCTTTTCTTCAAATATAACTGAAAATAACAAACCCACGACTGCGAGTACGCATTGGGGGCTCGTTTTTTTTCCCTGGCAGTTCGTGATTGCTTTCATGACACTTCCATGCTGCGTCCTCATAACATTCATTCAAATCCGTCGGCAAATTGGATAAACAAGCAATTGAGGAAGCTGCAATGTCTCATGGTTGTTTTCAAAAGACAAACGCATGAGAGTAAAAAGGTTGAGAAGTCAGAGTGAGCAAGGAGACGGCGGCTTGAGTTTACAACCGTAAAGCCTTGAAGCTGATGATGTGTATAGGACGATTTTGGAGAAGTCAGCATTAAAATGACATCAATGCCTGAGACGATGAATTGAGACAATATTGTTTGGCATAGAGGCAGAGAATGCAAAATTCATTCTCAGTGGCTCTGCTTTTTCGTTCCTTTTTCTCTTTGTCTTTATCAAGCAGTAATTCTCACACTCTTCCCACACTCTTAGGGCTGGTTACATTTTCATGGAGGGTGCCAATGGCATCTATGGTTCATGCGTCCTCCATAATCTATCCTCCTCAAGCAAGCCTACGAACGTATGCGTGTGTTGAAAGCTTTAGCCAGTATTTGCCATTTCCATCAACTGCTATGTTTTCATCCTTTCAATTTGCATCAAGTTAGATGAGAAAAAAGGGATTGCACCTCCTGATATTGGATCGACTTCTTCCCCAGAGCTTTAAGCCTACAGAACGTCGTACTTTCAGCACTTACACATTGCCATGATAGCCTTATGATTTCATCAGGCCCTGCAGAGATTCAAGACACATAGCAGCAAAACATCACAATGCGTCATGGTACAGATGTGTTCTTTGACTTGTGAGCATACAGTTACATTTACCAAAAACCTCATATTTTATGTGCCGTTTGGAGTTGAATTTCTATTAATGCTTATCAAGATACATGCATTTTAGACTCCAGTTTAAAGTGGGGCCTTCTCGTGATTTCTACCATGAATCCTGTCAGCGTCAGTAATAGTCGAGAATCAAAACAAATATCTGCTACTACCACGCTGTCATTTGAACAGGACAAAAAATCATAATAGTGAGGGAAACGGCTCCAATCTTGCGACACAAATCGATCCAACATTTAATCAACACATAAAAGTGAGCACGACTGTGTGCTTCAGCACTGTCACCAAACACAAACTGAGTTATTGTAAAATCAGCATGAATCCAAGACAATTTCCTATATCTTACAAGTAAATGAGATGAATCCATTGGTGGTAATTCTTCATGGAGCGTGCAGAGAATGTGACACTCCACCACCAATTTCAAACACTCCTCTCATCGTGGACTCTCACATCTGGCAGAACCCGCCCGGGCACAGAGAGAACAGCAGGGTGTGCTGCCGAGAGGAACCAGACAGGCAGGGTTAAGAGATTGAAGAAAGACGAAATGGTCCGAGAAGCCAGAAGTGAATGGCAGCTTGCTGGTACCTGAGATGCACAGCAAAGCCTTCAGCAGCAGTTGAGGCGAGAACAAAAATGAAGAAACACAAAACAGTCGTGGGGTATTCGGCAAACACACATTTCACAGCCGCTTTGTTTTGGACATCTGTTTTCTTTTTCAGAGGAAGGTTCTGCCTAAATCATCAAGAGTGCTGTTCAGGTTGTCAGCAGGATTTCTGTCCAGTAAATATTATGTGGAGTTTGAAACCACACAAACTTAAAAAACCTGGAGGGAATCGCCTGAAAAATGTATTTATGCCTGACTGAGGAGAGCAAGTTGGCATAGACGAAAAATGCAATAAAAGCTGCTTAAAACAAAGGTGATGTTAGCTGTGTTTACGTGTATCAGCTGAGGCCAGCGGAATCAAGCTGTGTTGCAGATCCGTTCTGACTCGGCTCACTTCTTTAATGCGTGTACCCCTTAACTACAACTTAACTTAAAGATGAGGGAGGTTTTCCTGACAGGCTAACATGTGCTATCTACCTCACTGGCTAGCCAAAAGTAACATTGTATACAGCGTATGTTGGACGTTGTCGCTGAATGTGCGTTGTCGCCAAGCGCTGCAGCTCATCAAGCAAACTCTTGTTTTTTTTTTGATAATGAGTAATGAAGTGACTTATGCGTGTCCATCTTACAGGTAAGTAGTCCAGCCTGCGTCTCCTCTGTTATCTTGACTTAGCTTAGCGTGGTGTCTTAATCTGACCATGGAGTGCCGTTACATGAACAATTGAATACTTAATCATAAACATATTGACACATTCTTGAAACACATTTTTGCACAGTGCATCTCATATACTGGGGGCAGAACTGTGAGATACAAGGTCACTTAATGGACTGAATCTGAACCGAGAAATTGATATAAAAAAACATTTGGGAACATTAAGGCCTGGGATGCGAATGTGAATGCATCTTTAGTTCCTGATTTAGTTTCAGATTTTCAGGAGATTGACTCTTCAGTAGGAAGATGGGGTGATGTGCTCACAACAATCATGTGCTCACAACAATCATGAGCCTGCTGCTATATTATCCTTACAAAAGTGAACTCCAAACCAGAGTCTCAGCGTTTTATATGTTCTGATACGTCTTAAACCACTTAAATTGGTACCTCAACCTTGAGTTTTGTGACGATTTGTGCTTCTGCTGCTTGAGAAAACCTGTTTAGCAGAAGGTTTAACAAAAATCTCCCCTGAATATTTCATGTCTTCAGGGGTTGGCCATGTCTGCCGCTGTTCTTTGTCTTGTTGCTAAACATGCAGCGCATCCATCAGTGCTCCTAGGAACGGACTGAATACCAATGTTTGAGAGAAATGTAAAGACAATAAGCGTCTGTTTGAAAGTGGAGATGTAGTCGTTTGTCATGAGCAGACTCCTGTATGCGCTTCAACGGAAATAATTCATCAAAGTTTAAACAATGAGGTGCGCGCGTGTGTGTGTGTGTGTGTGTGTGTGTGTGTGTGTGTGTGTGTGTGTGTGCGAAACCAAACATAGGTGTCACCTCAGGAGCAAACAAAGACGCAGCGTCCAGACTTTAAAGCTTCTTACCTCATTAGACTGAGCGACCAACCCCCCTCAATCTGCCATCAGCAGCCACACTACAGTCCTCAACGCTCCATATTCAGTCAGATCACAGCACTTTCATCTCTCTTCATAACCCTGATCCGCACACTCATGAACAACAAACTCTCGTGTAGCTTCCGTGAAAGCTGCTCAGATGCCAAACATCCCTCCAGCTTCTCCATACGTATCAGAAACACATCTGCAATCTCCTCGTCTCTCCACTGACCTGCGTCACTGCTGCAGGTCCTCCATGTTGATTTCCTAACAGAGGTCACATAACCACAGAGCAGATCAGCCTATAGCTCGTGGACCACATATGCAAATTAGATTTGGCGACTTCAGCCCTTTATGTTGTTTCAGTGCTTGCTAATTAGCTCCTTAAGCTGCTATGTTTGCTGTTTATTTAAAACTAAATTGTTTCTCAAATGTAAAAGGACTCTGAGCTCTGCTTAATCCTACCTCCTAGTTGGGACGCTGTGATCACCATAAGAAATGCACATGGAGAATTAACCAAAAAATTAACACACAATGTTTGTTTCCCTGTTTTCTGGTTTGGAAGAACAGACACAAGCAGCATCAATATATTTTATCTTCAAATAAAACATAGAAAAGCACATAAGATAAGACAAGAGGTACTTTACTCACCCATAGGGAAATCACTTTGTTACCACAGCAACAAAAGATGAAGAAGATGCAAGAAACTGATAATATAAAACAACAAAACAGTAAAAACTAAAGCGTTGCCTCAGGAGTGCAGGGTGAGTATGCAGCCATCATACATACTGGGTTTGTATGTATGTGTGTGTGTGTGTGTGTGCGTGCGTGCGTGTGTGTGTGTTTTAGTCCCCACATCGATGTTAGCGTGTCTGCATGTGTTCGGCCATTAGTGTATCCACCTGAATACACATCACGCTCAGGATTATTGGGTTCTGTCAATGACACAGCAGCTTGGGTATCAATTAAAAATCCCACCGGCAACTTCAAAGTCAACGTGCGGGCGAATCGAAAATGACACGTTTCTGACAGCACGTGAAGACAGGAAGCAGCGAGCGGAGAGCTAATTAAACAGCATCCTGTCAGTGTTTGTTTTTGCATTGTGAGCTGCAGGTTTGGTTTGTGTTCATGTGAAGCATTCTCATCTCAAATGAGCTCGTCTGCAGACGGGGGGGTTCCCCGGGCCAAAGCTCCATTTCCGCCGTCTCTCCGCCCGGCGACTGTTTCATTTGTCCGCGTCATCCGTAATCTACTTGTGCTGGGCTGTAAGCGTGAGAGAAAGGCGGTCTCAAAGGGCGACGCTGGCCTGCTTCCAGCCCAGTCGGCGGAGTTGGGCTTTTGAATCGGCGAGGGGCTTCGTCATTAGCCGCCTTCAAGCGAGGATGATTCCGCAGGCGGGGGAAACGTGGCCTAATGGATTTGAGCGGCGGCGGTGGCCCCGGTGGGAGATTATGCCACAGTCTGTCCGTAATGAGCGGCGTAATGGCACGATTACAGCGGCGAGTAATGACTCAGGAACGGCCACCACTGCTAGCGTGAGGACCGCCTCTGTACGGGCCCGTGCACCCTCATTAGCTTAAGCCCGTAATTACTGCGCCATTTAGAAGCTCTCGCAACCACGAGGAGTCATTGTAAAGCCTTTACTGTCTGCTTTAGGAAAGAGGACTTGCAGTTAACATGATATTAAATGAACTCTACCATGGATGGCGCTCCCGCATACATATAAGATATGATCTGATCTGATATATTCCCGGCTAAATTAAGAGCATTTCGCACTCATTAATTCCTGGTGAATTTATCAGCATATAAGTATACATATATAAAGCGATAACATGCAGGCGCCTCTGTAGTTAATTTACACCTCTAATTTTAACCTTCTGCTCTGCCCCCACCCCCACCCCCCTGCACTCAACACACATACATTAACCATTAAAACTCTTTCGTTTATGTGTTCTTGCTTCTGTATCCTGTGCAGTTTGTGGAGCCAATTTACCATAATGGGCATCAACTAAAATATGCGTCTATTTGGACAGGTCAGCTGACACGTTTGCATCCGTTCCAGCTAAAATCAAGCAAATGTTTAAAACTTTGCAAAAAGAAAAAGAGACTTTTAAAGTGATGGAGCAGAAAAAACTCATCTGTTGGAAGACCTGTTGTTATTCCTTAAAGGACTTAATTACTCTGTTTAGTCCTTACCCACTGTAAAGTCTGACTCTGTCTTCATTTTGCTCGATTACATATCTACCTCAACCTCACTTGTTGATGTGTTTTCATCGAGCATTTCCAATTCAGTGTCTCAAAATGTATGTAACAGTGCTCGCTGGTGCCTCTCCAAAATAACCACACGGTGGATGAATTTGTGTAAGTCTATACATTACATGTAGAGTTACCTACAGTGCACCAGATCTCTGTTGGTATGACAGGTAAGATTAAACACGTATCGCCTTTTTAAACGTAGCGGCGTCCCTCCGGGGGGTGAAACCTCCTTCACAGCACCTCAGGATTCAGCTTGACACGGCTAACGGGATCGGATGTTATGTCAAGCAAAAGGTGCAATTTTCATTAACCTCCAGCGGTGCCCTGATTTGAATGTGCCAGCCCAGCAATTAGCTGATTGTGATTGATTGACAAAGTCGGCGCTGCTCGGCTGCTGATGAACGGTGGAAGTAGAAAGGTTTGTGTGTGTGTGTGTGTGTGTCTGTGTGTGTGTCTGCAGTCGACACCTGGCGTTTGCCCCTCAAACACTGTGCCACCCCTGTGCCGGACCCTCCCGCCTCTCTGTTGAGCAGATTAATGTCATGACTTGGCCTTTCTGAGAGCTTGGTGAGGAGAGGAGCTGGAAGTGTGCCAGCGTCGGTGCAGCACAGCAGACGGGTCAATTATGCTGCTTGAACTGTGGGTTTAATGGCACATTACAGGACAGTCTGCTAGCACAACAAAGTCAGTGAACGCACCACTGGCAATGGGTGAATTTGCATTCAAATGCAACCAATGATTATGAGTTTTCTCCAGTATTTATGAGGAATTTTCCACATTGTACAATCGCACATTTAACCTATAGCAGTTGTACTTTTAAATTAGTGGAGCCAGAGTCTAATTTAATTCTTATGCCAAGTACAGAGAAATAGCAGCTGCCCAACATCTACAAATGTCACGATACATAATGAATCCATTTGCTGCTGTTTACGTTGTGTGTTGGTGGTTGGTGTTCTCTGAGCTGCACCAGGTAACGTCATTTAACAGCGTTTTTGAGCCGTGTTCAGCTGATGTGTGGCCGAAGCTCAATCAAACTCAATGAAGGAAACAAGAAAGACCTTCAATCACACAAACACAATGCTGACAATTGCCTCAGGACATCTCTTATATATCTATACAATAAATACCTGTAACCATGTAACCATGCAAACATTTAACAATGACGTGGACGTTTCTCTAATCCATAAATTAAATTTTTCTAAAATCAACCGTAACCTGACAACAATGCCGTTTCCATACACACAATCACATGACTACTTAAATCCAAAATGTTGGCATTGAAGATTTACTGTATTTCTAATTCCTAAAGTTTATCGTGATAAATCTATTGTAATCTGTCTGTCTGATTTCATCCCAACAGTATCATGATAAGCGTTCTCTTGGCAGACATTTGCAAACAATTCTGCAATAAATGAAATCGCTTCATCTCCGTCAAAGCTTACGAGGTTGCGTAACTCTGCTGATGAGGTCATGTTTTGCGCTGAGAACGCCAAGACCCAGTGGCACAACTAAAAAGACCCCCAGGGAGAAGTCATCCAACATTCCGGGTCTAGATCCCTAAATTTCTCAAATCATTTCTCAACATTGTGAAATATTTCTCAATCCCCTGAAAAGCTTCTACCACAGTTTTGCAACATTAGCCAGTGTTTTAGTAAAATGAGAACGTGTGACAGGAACTGCGTTGAAGTCTGGGCCCCAGCAGCACAGCTGGATCCCGTTCCTTCGCTCTCAGATGGATCCGTAGGGAAGCAGCAGTGATGACAGTGCAGCGGCGGCGACAGGAGACATTCATCCCGCTGATAAGCTTCATCAAAGTCCTACAATGCAGCGTGACGTAGCTCATCAGATGTACGTGTCGGTGCGCTCCATGGGTGGTCACTATTTCCCGCTGAACCTCTTGGTCGGAGCCAATTGAATGTGTTTTTGTGAGTGTGTGTGTGTGTGTGAGTGGCACATAGGGCTTTGAGAGGATGAAAGCTATAGTGTGATATGATTTACATTTGCTCTTTGCTTCCATGGCGAGGGAGCGATCTATAAACAGACGCTCATCTTGATAGTGAAATGATCCGTTTATATTCTTTCTTTGCAGCTCCCGAGACGTCTGACGGCACAAAAGGTTGCGGGAGAATCTGAGCTGACATTTGAATGCCCACGCTGCTCCTCAATTCTCCCCCGTCGCCTC
Organism: Genypterus blacodes; assembly: GCF_046128005.1. Lineage (NCBI taxonomy): Eukaryota > Metazoa > Chordata > Actinopteri > Ophidiiformes > Ophidiidae > Genypterus > Genypterus blacodes. Next base: position 1,980,567 of record NW_027466874.1, read on the forward strand.
TTTTCTCAGGCATTTCACTGGGCTTTATATGGAGCCCAGGCGCCTTGAACGCGGCGCACTGATCGATATGTTATTGCAGCATTGTCAGGGACATATCTGCCATTTAGATTGCGGCCGAGCAGCCTGACATTCTTCTCTCCGCTCCTCGCCTGCCGTCCACTCGCTGTAGTTTTTGCTAAATTGAAAAACCTTTGGAGGTGACATCAGAGCTGCATTAATAAAGCGTAAAGGTTATCACTCGCACCACCTAGGCGGAGATTCTGCTGCGCCGGCTGAAAAGTCAGGTGGTAAGCAGTGCCAAGTCTCCATGGGAATGCAGGAAGTGAATGCAGCATTAAAAAAATCCTTTAATTTGTTAATTGCAGCGAGCGATTTCCCCGGCCAATTATCCAAATGCCACGGTGAAACATTGCAATACCAGCCTGAAAGTGCTGGCTGTCATGACTCATGCTTTGGTAATAGCAAAATGCAGAGTGCAAATTGCCTTTTTTTCCTTCATTCTCAGGTTTCAAATTGCTTGGGCTGACTTTCCCATTTCTCTTTTATGCCTCCTGATCTCCAATTTAGCGATACAGTCGTTCTCCAACAACTGCAGATCTGTCTGTAGGAGCATTAAGGCAAACGTAATGACACGCTGGGAGATGACACACGCTGATGTAAAATGCCGCTGGGAATCATAATAGCAAGTAAGAAACCGAACCGTTGCGATATAAAGTTTGGCCCAAATTCGTCCCAAACTGACCAGGTGGAATAAGTTTCCTCCACAGGGTGTCGGAATTCAATCTCGGGGTCGGGATGAGGAGAGCGGTCATCAGTGGGGAACTTGGAGTGGACCTGCTGCTGCTCAGGTCATTTGGGCATCTAATCACGATGCCTCCTGGCTTCTCGGCTCTACGGGGACACATTCCAGGCACGTCTGACCGGACACAGACCAGACCCCAACTACACCCAAGACATTTTATATCCAATCCGGCCCTAGGAAAGTTTGAGATGCTTTGGATGGATCTTGTGGTCAGGAACATGAGCAGTGAATAAAGAGATGTATGGATAACAAGGTGAAGCAGATGCTCCTCATTTCTTGGTTTTTCTTCTCCATGTTCTACACAATCATTTGAAGAACAATGAATAAATACTAAGAATAGCAGTGACCGAGCTGGCGGCTCTGTTTATTCTGTCACTAGAAATTCTCTCTTCAACAACCACCATCATGTTTTCTCTTCTCTCCTCATTGCACCTTTTAGTGTTGAGTGCTAATGCAGTCACATTAGCTTGTCAAGACAAACCTTTGAATCTAGCTTCTATTTTTAAACCGAGTATTCCTCAGATGCTTTGCAGGGTTTAGGTAGAGGAGGAGAGAAAAGGCATCTAAATCTGGAACAAGACAAACAACAGCGTTGTTGTTTTTAGACACCAAACATTTACAGGCTTTTTTTGTGCTTCTCAACTTCAAGGCTGACCGCCTTGTCTGTGTTGACTCCTTCTCCCCTGCTGCAGGTCAAACTAATTCTGCATTCGTTATATTTGAGGAAATTGCTGTCGGATTAGAGGCAAAGTGGTTGTAGCAGGAGATCAGGAATGTGATGGTGAGCACAGGGTCTATCGTCTGAATACAAAGAACATCACGCCGCCGTGTTGTGGCCTTAAACCCAAAGAGGTTTTAGTGTTTGTCCCAATAATCCCTGGCAGAGATAACCTGTGCTCCGGGCCAACTTGTGCCGCTTTGTCAAGAGCTCTGCAGATATTAATCAACTATTGTCACATATATGAGAGCAAGACAATGTGGTGGGATAAAGCCGGGCAGAGATCTGTGAATACGAGTAACATCACAGAATAGATATAAGAGGATTATCCCATACATATTTGAAATGAAGAATAAAGCCAGAGAGGATTTTCTGCAGGTGTTTTTACATTTAAAACACTGTTTGTTTTTGTTTTGCAGAATTCAAAGCAAAAGTCAAATGTCAAAGTCAAGTGTGTTTCAATCTCTAATAGGGTGAAGTTGCTTCCAAATGTGTCATTAGTATCAATCAGACGAGAGCAGTGATACCTTATGACACCTTATTCAAGATGAGCATTGCACATAATATGCATTTTGGAGCTTTATGTGGGACAGACACTGACACAATCTAATTTCACTTCTCTTAAATTCCAACAGAGGTCAGTGTCGACTCCACAGCAGTGCCAACCCCTCAAGCACTCAAGGCCAAATAGGGGTCCATGAAATATTGTCAATTAAGGATTAAATTGTGATATCCGTCAGCCAGGAGAAAGAATGTGAGTATTTGACCGTTCTTTTCCTTTTTGAAGTACCTTGCAAGATTAAACGTCATGGACTGCTGCTGAAGTGAAAAGAGGAAACATAATTGTGCAAACAGAATGATACACAAGACATTTACTTAAATATATATTCAGTCTGTTAGGATGAATTTCATTAATTTATTTCCATATTGCATTTCATACTTTACCAGAACACACTGGAATAATATGAACAAAATACTAATGCAATACAATTCTTTCACCTGAATGTAACGAAGGGTTTGAAAGTGAACTGGAACAAGGAGCAGATGGTTCAGAAGAGCATGTTGTTAATTATGCTACATCAACTTTGCACTTCTGTAAAGAAACTGTGAAACTCATGCGGTATTTAGGATCTCAAGCACTGCTCACCCTCAGAGCATTCTCATTCATTTGCACCCCGTTTCGCCCCTCTCTCTCTCTCTCTCTCTCTCTCCCTCTCTCTCTCTCTCTCCCTCTCTCTCTCTCTCTCTCTGCAACCCCTCTCTCTGTCCCTCTCTCTCTCTGACTCTCTCTCACACTGCTCTACCATCTGTAATGAGATAAGCAGTGGAGTGTAAGCAGCTTCTTAGATAATGAGGCACGATTCCCTCGGGAGTCAAGCTGGGGCCCGCAACTTTAATACACCAATTTCTCATCCCGAAAATGAAAACAATCAAGACGAGGGAGAGAGAGAGAGAATGAGAGAGAGAGAGAATGAGAGAGAGAGCGAGAGAGATGCTACTCAAGTGTCAGAAGGAGCCTCCTATCTGTGTTTGAATCCGTAGCTGTCATCCACAAACACATGATTTCGGAAAATGACTCGCGAGCGGGAATGCTTATCGGTATTGCCCAGTCGAATCTGCCAAACTCGACTTGTTTTAAAACCCAAACTGCAGCAGTCAACCTCCCCAAACTGCAGAGCGCCACTTTCATTTTATCACCGCGCTAGTAATGATAGTCATGTTTTCGTGTCTATTCCTTTACAAATAGCACTAAACACATTCCGAAGAGCCCTCAGCCGCAATACAATGACGACGTATAAATTCTTTTTTTTTTCTATTTTTATGGCTGGAGATAGCAGCTCGGCAGCCTCCCTCAGCCCTGGGAGCCGAGGCCTCTCCTGTGTTTCTTGGAGGATATCTCCATAATAGCCTCATTATTCAACTGTGGGAGCAGGAACACTCGGGCTGAAGTAATGAGGTCCCCCCCCTCACTAGTTGCTGAGTATCACCTTTTTATGTGAGAGGTTGCATAAGCGAGAATGTGGCCATGATTGTTAGCGCTGTTTAGCTATTGGGTGGCAAAAAAATACAGTAAAGGTCATGATCTTTGTTTTTGTTTTTGTACCCGTTAGAGTAAAATTCTGACTGGCGTGCGTTCAAAAACAACAGCTCACTCTGCAGCCAGGAGCCGTAGATTGCCGGCCTAATGCATTGTAAATAATTCAAGCAATAGTTTACGATTATGTGCATTCAGATGCGTTTCTCTGCCTCACTCAGCATCAGCTCATACTGTTGCCGCTGCCTCACTCAGCATCAGCTCATACTGTTGCCGCTCTACAACAACAATACACATGATGGGATTTAATCAACCACCATGAGCACAAGATGATTAGACCAGATTTTCAGGTGTTTAAGGTTTTGTTTTTTTTAAAGCAGTGCACTACAAATTGGTCTGAAAAGCAGTTTGGGAAATTAATTTGTCAACCATCTGTGTTGCTTATTTTCAGAGTTAGATGAATCTTAAGGGTCCAAAACAGACTGAACAAAACTCATTTTCAGATTTAAAGTGCAACAACACACACTGGTCCTTTCCTGCAGCACCACACAAAGATAATCGACCCAATAAGGTACTGTCTCTTTAAGTTCCCGCCCTCAAAAAGCTCAATAGGCCACGCCCACAAGCTAGTGTGTAGGCTGCATTACATTGTTGTGTATTGAGAGTTGAGCGATGACCTCCACCCCAACATTGCTGTGCGTGCAAAGTTCAACCACATTCGCCTTTGACCCGTCTGCCCGTGACCTTTCAGAATTGATGCAGTGGATGAAAAGGTCAGAATCAGTGTCGAGCAATTTCACAAACAAGCGTAAACAATGTACCAAAATCAGTGAGAGGATGGAGGAATTTCTGTAGACTACAATACACCATAAGAATAAGGGGGAAATCTTTTAACGTGCTCCCACTTATTATTTCATGTTTTAGATTTATTATTTACATTTTTATGTGCTGGAACAAAGCTTGTGTTGTTCTGTGAAATGTTCATTTTTATGTATTTAGTTAGTATTTAAGATGGAACGCTCTGGTATTTTCTAGTTATGCAGTGAGTTTCATTTGGTTTTGAACTTTCGACACTTAAAAGTTTGATTCCAAACAACACCCAAACACAGAGGAATAAATAAAGGTGGCTGTTAGCGGAATTAAGCACGGTCATTATCAGCCAGTTTGCAGGCTTGGAGTCTGTACGCGCTGCATCTGGGCATCGACCAACATGGCACCAAGCGGCCTGCTAATGTGATGCGGCGCTATGACGGCATCACACTTTAATTAATGGTCACGGATCTGTCTTTGGGCTTTGTGTAATCCTCCGGAGATATGTCACATACTGTTACGCTACCCACATGATGAGACGCTCAAGTCGTCTCACATTACATTCCCCCCTTTGTGTAACTTAAAGTGCCGACGATTTACATAATTTGCCCTTGTGTAAGCATCCATTAGCACTCCCCCCCCTGTGTGTGTCATTGTGTGAAGTGTGGAAGCCGTAGCTGTAGCTGTAGCTGTAGCTGTCTCTGCGTCCCTGCCTACCACCTGTGTCCCGGCATTGCACTAACATGACAGATAGCATCGCTGTCAAGCCCCAGGGCTCCCTCCATCCAAGACAGATACCCCCACACAGGTTCCGGCTTGTTGTGCCAAAGGGGTACCGCTGCAAACCCGAAGGGATCCTAATTAGCCTGTGGTTGGAAGGAGCAGCGACATGATGTGTGTGTCGACAAATGCAAGTTTACAGTCTGCAACTGCCTCTCTCCAGTAAACACCAGAGGGGTGCATTTCAAAAGACATTGGACTCATTGGAATGAGTGAAAAATAATTTTTTCGTATTTAATAAAGCTGATAGCGAGGTAACATGAATATTGCATGCTTGGGTTATTGCTATACTGCGTGTATTTAAGGACATATACTGTATATGCTAAAAAATGTGTGTTTTAGATTCATGGCTCTTTATATTGCAGCATTTATACTGTATATACACACACACACACTGTCTTGCCAAATGTGTGCTCAATAGTGCACCTCCGGGCCGTCACACACACTTATCAGTGTGGCCCGTCATTTATTGTGTATGAATCGTTGTTCCTTACAGCGTCAGGACCTGCACTTCACCGCATTTTATTGTCATTAAAGGGAGGAGATTGAAGAGCCTGGGAGCAGGTGGGACAAAGGTGAAGAGACACCCAGTAAATGATGATATGGCGTTTCAGAGGCAGAAACTGGGCAGAGAAGATGACTATCTCCCTCAGCTAGTATGTGCATCCACATGTGAATGTGAGTGAAATGAATTCTGTTGGGAATTTGTTCGCACACACGATTGACGAATGTGCAGCTAATGACAAGTGGAAGCAGCAGCACACACACACACACACACACACACACACACACATTGCAGTTTAGGTAAACAAATTTAGACAAAGTGTTGCTGAATGGGGCTCAATCAGGTGGGGGTACTAAGTGATATCGCTATAGCAACGGCGACACAGGCTCCTGGATACAGCAGTGTTTGGAGATGGCAGTGACTAACGCCTGATGGTATTATGAATTCATCCAGGAGACATTTGTGTTTCCACGAGCAAAAAAACTGCGTTTATTTTTCTGAAACTCTCAGACGTGTTTTTACAAATTGGCAAAACACGTCCAGAATCTGCAGTAATTGAGGGAAAAAAAGCTCCCTCCTGAACTCTGCTATCCGTGGATTGTGGACCATTGGTGAAGGTTAACAGCGATGGTGAACGGCGATGGTCAAACATCTCTCCTTAACTGTGCTATTGGAGTATGGGTCTACATGGTGGACCGGCCCAGCCTCCTCCTCTAATGAACCCCACAGCTCTCAACCTTGTATCCATACTTCAGTCCTGACCTTCTGGCCTTGCTGTCAAGGTCCAAGTCAGACCTGCACACACCAGCGGCGACAGCTCCAAACAAGGCGGCTTTGAAGTCCGGTGTGCAGCAACAGGGTGGATAATGACCTCGCCAATCTCCTCCCTCCACCCCCGTCTGCTTGCTCTGGTCTCTGCAGAGCGGGAAGCCTAATGAGCATAGTTTTCTGAACAACTTTCACTGAAGGCAAATGCATAAATTGTTCCCACTGCTACATTTTTATGGCGCTGGGTCCTCTGAAGGAGAATGACGATGAGTCAGGGTGTGAGAGACACTAATGTATGCTTCATAAATACAGACAGAGAGAGGACACGGAGATGACAAATGGTCTGACGGACGTGTGTGAGACAGAGTGAAGGAGGCGAAAGTTGAGCTGCAGAGGTCAACAAGATTCCGTCTTCTTCCAGAACTGTTACAGGAACGTTTCTGTCTCCGACTTGGTGTCATTAATTAAGGTTTGCCTGCGTGAAATCCCAAACCAGTTGCTTCCCAAGGAAAGGCGCTGTATGCTTCTTCATTTGGACTGTCATGGTTACAAAGAGATGCTTCATCACAATTATAATGAGGCGCCTCCATACCCGCAGCACTTCAAACAGGTCGAGGCTGATCAATCTGCACTGCCAGTCTTGGTTGTGGTCTCGCTTCTCTGCAGGACGTGCCTGATGTTAACTAAAGTCCCTGTCATTGCTTCCATTACCGCGGATCAGGTCCAATATGGTGAGGATGGAACCTTCATTCTGAGATGACGCCTCCTAACAAAAGCCTCAGGGAAATGTGGGAAAGAGAGAAATCAACTTATTGGTGTCAGCGACGCGTTTAAATGGTGACAGATAATAGCAATTTCTCTAGGTTTCCGAGGGAGCTCATTTTTGCTTCAATTTCTTGTGGTAAGGAAATACAATTACTGCCTCCACTACCAAGGAAACAATCACGTTGTTCTTTTTCCGCTTAAAGCTGAAAGATGTCTGTAATGTTTGTGTATCTGCAAAATGCCAGGCCGTCTACATCACCCTGTGCCTCGTATGTTTGAGTCCATTATATCTGTGTGATGTTTACGTCTGATGATGGATGGCATGCTGATGCACGGAGATTTCTTTACCTGCAGCGTATATCACATCTGAACGCAAACGACACACAGAAAACGCTGTTAACTCCACCAGGAATTGTACCGCAGTGTCCATATATCAAGCTACTTTAGGCATAGACAATTCACAGAAAGAACAAATAAAACAGAGCCTTCGGGGAGGGACCAGTAACGTCTCAAACAGCTGATGCTTTTATTCTCACCATTGTTCATCACCTGTACAGGATAAATTAACTCGTCGTCCTACCTGTGTAGCATGTTTCTTTGTATGGAACTCAATATCCACAAACAAAGTAGTACTAAGAGCAACATTGCAAACATCTTTCAACCTTATCAGTTTTACTTACTCAACAAAGAGCACTTGAATATGTCACGACTTCCACAATGGGAGTTTCGACACGAGAGCAGAAAGATTAAGACAAAAGTCGCTTCAAAAAGGCTTCTGCTGCTCTAATTAGGGTGTGGAAAGGTAGCGGTGGTTACGACAACCTGGCTGGCCATTTGCCCATCTCTGGAATATTTACGCCCAAAATGAGAATGTGGAACGTGGTTGAGAATTTTATGCACCTTCATCTGTTGTTGAGTGGAGAAGACGTAAGTGGACTGATGTCAGAGCAGCGTCGATCCTCCTCCACTGCTCAGGAGGATGAATGAACCTCAGACGTTATTACGATACATACTGGTATCTGTTGCAATAAAGTAAAGCCTAAAAGCTGTCCATGGGCCATTGTTTCTCAAATGGAACAGTCAGAGCAATTACAACATTTAGCATAGTTGGTGGTTACATTTTCAGGCTTGGTCTACATGAGCAGGACCCTTAATGTTCAAAAAAGTCCTCACCTCACAGTTTGGATGAAGCAGCTACATCTACAGCCAGTAGACATGCAACATTTATGCAGGATAGCAGCACCATTTTAGGGTAAAGGTAAAACCTTGTCTGATCACAGTACTTTGCCCGTTTAGCCGTGATTTCTAAATCAGTTCAAACTATTGCTTTCATGAGCACATCTCTGTCTCGGGGAAGTCTGAGCTTTCAGTTTGAGCTTTGAGTTTTCACTCTCATAATTGCAACTTTGGAGGCACTCTCAACTTGTGAAGATTCATTTAGCTCCAGGCTCACCAAAGCTGTGTTTTGGGAAAATTGACAGCTGCTTGGAATTGCTTTAATGGAGATGCTCCCCAAGATACAAAGATAAAGAAGTCAGAGGAAAACTTGGTAGAAGTTAACCATTGCTGTCATTGTAACTGCTCTTGACAATCACTGATATCTGGAGTTTACTTATTTTCAACTCAAGCTATTGTATTGACAGTACATCATAATCAGAATAAAGCCACAGCAAAACTCTGTGTCTTGGTAGAAGATATTCTTATATTTCCTTCTTTTGGTCCAATCACTGCAGTGATCTCACAGTGATGATGTAAACAAAGTGAAATTTAAAAGTAAGAATATTGGGAAATGTGTTATGGTCTCCTTCTTACTATGTTTGGTCACAGTGGCCATTGTTCGGAAAACACAGGCTTGATCGGTTGCTATTGTCTAAAGTGAGAGCAGTGATTGTATGGATGTGACGACGTCTTGTCTGCATCCTATTAAATCCCCAAACTTCACCCATCTTACTGTGGTAAATATATTAAAGATGCGTGTCAGGTTTTGGCACGTTAGACTTGCATACTAGAGAGACCAGAGGACCCTGGATTAAGGCCATGAGTTGTAGACATTCATCCTTTTGAAGTGTTCTTGAGCAACTAAATCCGGACTCAGCACTTTGCTGACCCTGCACTCTCACATCTTCTTTTTGAAAGAAAGGGAAGAGAATGTTCCAAATGACTTCAAAGAACCATCACACTCTCCTCATAACGTACGACCGAAACACACGGCCAAACTGCAGCACAGCCTGGGGGAATGGTGAAAAGTTGCTGGAGCGTGCATGTATGCCAACTCAACAACAATCTCCCTCATCAAGCGTCCTTCCCTATCACTCACCCACTTTGCTGATGTGCAATTGGACAGATTGCAAATGCTCCCCACAGAGAGCGGAGCTGAAGCTCTCTGGAAAGCATTCATCTCCACCGTCTCCACACTGCTCAGCATATGTGGCAATAGATCAAGCACCTGTTTCTGCCTGTCACATCTGCGCTCAAAACCTCTGTGGCTCTTATCTCGCCGACAGTTACAGATGACCATGCATCCGGAGGCTGATGCAGATGATGAATGAACGGGTCTGCTCGGCGTGTAACTTCCCCTCTCCTCAGACAGGCAGTATGGGGAGATTTTATTAAACCCAAGCTTCTCTGCGGCCTGTCCAGCGCTTCAGAACACGCTGCTCTGATTAAACAAACCAAAGAACATCACACGTTTCCTACTCCGGCTTCATTTCCTTTACTTTCCTTCGTCTTGCACTTCTTGTTTGTCATAGTTTTTCATGTTCTCTTTTCATTAGCGCTGACGTGCTTTGCTGGGCCCAGGCCCTTTAGAGCCGGCACAGAACCACTTTGCTGTCTTGACAGGAACTCAGAGAGGAGAGTGCTAATTCTTTTTTTGCAGAGAAGAGGATGGGCTCTCTGCTCCGGCTCCCTTTGATTGTAATCCTATCTAGGCCAGCACAAGATGCTGGAGATTTCATTCCCTCAAATGCTTTTGCAAAGGAAAGCAGGAGTTTGGCCCCAATGGTAGAAACTGTTTTTGCCTCAAAGCAAATTTCTGTAAGCGTTGCTGTACCTACTACAACAACAGCTAATACTTGTTTCATTGTTATTTTGCTGGTGCTGAGCCGTATAATGCTGTTGTAAAGTAGAACGCTTCTCTGATTCTGCTGCCCAAAATGCTTTCCTTAGATAAGTGCTGTGCATCAGTGGTTAATGTACTGATGCTGATCGCACTAATGTTCACAAGAGAATGGAACAATAAATCTTACTGCACTCAAAGGTTCATCTCAGCCTTGGAGGGGACATATTTCCACATTCTTATTTTCATTTAGTGGTCAATTTTGAAACGATTGCACTGGTTTTGCTCTGCAAACTCGGAGTAGCGGTTCACGGGAGGCCTTGCAACAGCCTGTGTAATGCCTCTAAAAGTGAAACCATAATAGCTACCATCATCATCATCATCATCATTCAGGGTCCTACTCTCTGGATGTACTGTATCTAAGCAGGTGCATTCACAGTAAAGGATGGATCAAAAACAGCTTTCAGGCAGCTCGTACGGGTAGTTTATATCGGCACCAACATCAAGCTTTGTAACACTAACAAAATCCATCATACTGAATATTAATTTCTGTATTAGGCAACAGAAATAATACAATATAGGGTGTAATAGACTTTGTTCACTGTAAAATCTGATGGAATAAATTGGGCGATTAGAAGATGGAGCAAGGGCCTGGATCACCTCCCATCCAGAGTGTCAGAAGGTTGCGCTGTAGAAGAGATATAAAAGATTAAAGATGTAGAGATTCAGAAAGACATTGATCATAAAGATCGATATGGTGTCGTCCCATCACAAACACCTTTGGGTGCCATTTTAACATTTGTGATAGGGGTGTTTTAACCTGTAGTCTGTTGTTGTAACAGAGGAATATTGCTTTAGAAGTATCATTCTTAATTGCTTTTTATTGGCAATAAAGAGTGACAAAAAACTTTATTACTGACAATAAACATGCAGCCAGATTTGATCTCTGTTAGTTCCAGTTGGTCTCAGTAAATATCACAACTAATAGCTGGTGAAATATATTTATAGATTAAATGTGTGTGATTTAAATCAAACATAAAATCAGAGCTGTGTGAAGGTTTAAATGAAGAAATATGGTTAAGGTCTGGCGCTCCGTTTCCCTCAGTTTCAGTATCAGAACTAAGGAGCCAACAGAGTAAAATTTTAAGAGCAAGACGACAAATGCAGGCTGTTTCCTACAGTTCTTCTATCCATTAAAAATAAATGAAGATACGATGCAGGCAAGCCGGAGTTCATTTCCTGTTTTCACTCAGTGTGCACTGAGTGACTTCACACTCACTGTGTAGATCACAAACAAAGACTCAAAATACAAACAAAGGGCAAATGTGATATAAAATCACCAAAACGATCTCAGTTCTCAGATCTGAATTGTTTGATGTACAAAACACATTCAAAGATACAAAGGGCTTTGTTTCAATGTAGTGAAATAAAAATGATGTCATCATCAGTAACACTTTATGACTCTCCCACAATGTTAACATATACTGCATCCAGCTCTGCATGTAAAATATTTTCCATTCTTCATTAAGCAGACGTGTTAAAATATGTGCATTTCCAGGAACATTAAGGCGACAGATGAAAGCGAGGCTCAGAGCAGCGTTGTAATTGCTGGAATAAAGAAACGAGGAAAACAGCTCGATAGTGTATCGACGGGATTCTTGAATGTCTTTCAGAGCACCAAACGAGCACCGTGGCCTCCTGCTGTGAGCGGGTCTATGAGAAAGACTCATTTCATATGCGTCTCACATTTCAGGGAAGATTTAGACATTTTTATGTTCCATTTCCTTTTGAAAACAAGGGATGCGACCACCTATGAGCACCTTTAAGCAGACATGTTGTGTTTTTTGTTATTTTGTCTAATTTTTCTACGGAATATTGTACACACACATCTAGGATGACAAACCAAGCCTGACCTATTGTCACTCAGTGTGCACAGCATTGGTCCAGCAAGGGAGAAAAGCAGTGGATCAATGTGTTTTCTTGCATATTGAAGCTTTAAAAACAAAATTTAATATGTCCCTAAATGAACAGAGGGAGTTGGAGATCTATAACACAAATGAAACACTTTTTCAAATGTAATGAATGTGTTCTGATGCTTTCTGTGTTTCCAAGGTGATGATGGGCCTCAGCCCATCATCATCACCATCATCATCATTCATATGAATGACTACAGATTTATCCGAAAGTGGAGCTATAGCCGGGAAAAGTGTCCCACATATGGCAAAATTACTGCTGCAACTTTGGTCTTCAGAAACGTCAATATTGCAAAATATAGACGCTGCACATTTTTATTCATATTTTGGTATTTGAAAGAAAACAACTGAAGGTTTTTGCATTGAAGGCTACTAGCAGCACCTCACTGCCTTTCAGCGCCTCCACTCCAGCACACAGTGAGGACCATGTGGAACCATTACCTCTGCAAATTGGGGTCAGTGTGCAATACAAAATTGTTTGTGTGTGTGTGTGTGTGTGTGTGTGTGTCTCACCTTAATCACACCAAAACTGCACAATTAACCTTGGGCAGTTGCTAATATTAACCTTCAGTACCTACAAGATTGTTGTTGAAGTGGTAATAAAGAAGTGTGACTTAATTTCATCCTGTGACACTCGAGCTGATGATTAATACGAAAGGTGCAGACATTTTTTCTTTCTATCTTGGCTGTGATGATTAAGACTTTGCTCTTTCAGTTATAAATAGCCATTCGTACCACACACACAGACACACACACACACACACACACACCTCAACATCAAGGTAATAAAATGTGTCACAAGAATAATAACCACAGACAGATATTCACCGCATGCGGTGAATATCTGTCTTTTAAATGAAGCCTTAAAGTGAACTATTGATACAAAAGGGAGACAATTGTTGTATATGGAAATTAGTATTTATAATTTATTGATCAGTGCTTTAAAACTTCCTCCTCAGCTTTGATTGGTCAATTCCTCATCGTCACATTTCTCTTCTGTTTAATAGTGTAACATCAAGTTGGAAAGATTGATGCATACAAAAATGCATCCAGAGAGACAAACCCACAGAGGCTGAGCTGCTTGGAAAGCTTCCTTCCTTCCTTCCGCCCTTTCCTTTGGTGACAAACTGATGTCATAATGTAATGCATCCAAAAATATGGGGACCTGAAAGAAATATTGATTAAAATTACCCGTTTTTTACTCAGTATGCACATTAGTGAGAGCAGAAGTGGATCAATGTGTTTTTTGTTTGTGCAGTAAAGCGCAGCAAACCTTTAAAAACTGTATACTTAAACACACAATTCTTTGATATGTCAACATGAATGATTTTGATGATAGTTTTTATTTTAATAGTTTCACTCAGCCCAGACAGCAGCAGTGTTGTTAAATCAGCTGCAATCAGTAATGAAGGTGGAATGTTGGATTGAAGGTTTGAAGAAAATGATGTGTTCTGTATCTACAGGTCCATATTGACTCTGTGTGATTTAAGCATCACTCAGATTTGGAGTGTTAAATGTGTGCAGTTCATGTTAAGATAACACATTCACGCTCACTGGTATAAATCAAATGCTCATTATGCAGCGAGCTCGGCGCTGAGCTGGGAAATGAGTTTTGTTTGTGCTCGCTGGACGCAAATTTGACCATCTGCCAGCTACACACCAAATGAAGCTTCTGTTCTTTCGCATTTTGTTTTTTAGAAATATAACATCGTCCTTGTTTATGTTTATTCCACCTTTGAGCCGGGCACAAATCAATATCTCTGCTTTTGAAATATTAATATCCTTTCTAATAGTCGTGCCTGTGAAGCCAAATTGATTCTGGCGATGGACCCTGGCCTTCCCGCTGAGCCCATGATGATTGGGGAGAAACGTGACTTGCTGAAGGTAATAAAATGTCGCATATCAAGCTCGGAGATGTTTCCATGCCGTCTCACCAGCCCACCGTATGTGTGTGTGCGCATGTGTCTGTGTGTGTCAGTCAATCTTCCCTCCACACACAGCTTTTCTGCTTAATCCTCGGAGGGAGGAGGTGCTGTGTAAAGCATTCTAACGTCAATAAATCATTACTGCATGTAGGAGAATCTTTGAATTTTGAAACAGCATCATTGTTCTCACAAACGCGGCAGAGGAAAGACAGCTGCTCTGTGGCAAACTGGCCCTCTACACCGCCGCCCTAAACACTCCCCAGGTTCATGTTTGTGTGGAGGATTCGCTTCCCCTAAATGCCTCAGTTTCCCTACAGGGCCTGACTCCATCTTTAAAGTAATGCAGTCACCTTAGTGTCCTTTGTGCAGGGCTGAAGATGCAAAGTTGTGTTTTTCTTCTCCATGTGATACCAAATATAGTGTTCAGGAACATAACTCTTGCTGCGTTTTCCTTACAGTGTATTTCCTAATACAGGTTCAGTGTGTGTTGACTTGTTTGGGGAAGCTTTACATTTGCGAGGAAACAGAAAACACAACAACATCTGGCTGAGTGGAGCATCTATCAGTAACCATGGCGACAGATGTTTCCTGCAGTGAACCTCCTTGATCATGTGGAGTGACAACGTTTAATTGCATCTGCCGACGATTCCCTGGGATTTCATCTGTGAATTCAAGTCAACAACAGATTTCCAAAGTTTTTCCGTGTCACATTCAAACAAACACTGCAGATGTTATGGACAGGGGCCGTAAATAATAACACCCTCTGAAGAAATAAGACACAGAGGAAACAGACATGCATTAGTGTATTTAAACAGAGATATGGTGGCGTGTAGAAGTATTCAGACATACGTTTGACTGGCAGGGGGGCCCAGCAGGAGAGCTGTTGCATGTATGGACAGTGGGAGTGTGTTTCAGCCAAGCGAAGGGCAACACAAGCTGGTCTACGCCGACGAACGATTTGAACGTAACGACTATAAATTCCCCAGAAAGCTACAAGATGGCTGAAATTCCACTCCACGTTTGTGAGATTTGTGTTTATCGTGACCTGAGGCATGAGTCTTCACATAACATCTCTTCATGGAAACACTCACTGATTCGCATCTGACATTTGTGGACCTTTTACTAATTCGCCTGGTGATGGAAACCCAGCGAGAGGCGTCTGCTCTCATGTGTCCTCCCACATGTTCACCTTTCAGGTCATATATGATATATAACTGAGAAGTTTGGCTGCTTTATCAGCGTATGCGCCTCCATAGACCCTTATTCATCTTCTGAACATCGACATCCAACTTTAATTTGCCGTGCGAGAGTGGAGAGAGCGCAGCGAGGAGGGTGTCAGTGTTTGAATGGGGTCGCCTGATTGTTGCCGTAGACAGAGAATGTAGCTATCATCTGGAGAGGATATAAGAGCACCTGGCCCTCCTCTCCTTCCATGATGCAAGTAAACGCTCCCTCTCTCACGCACTATACCAAGGCGTCGGTCCATTGTAAGCAATTTCATTCAAACCTCTGCATGGTGTTATTAGCAGACAATTGAGCCTGGGCTGAATGTGGGGAAGGTTATCAGGCAAAGCAGAGCGCTGCAGTCCTATTTCAAGGATTAATCATTGTGATTATTTTTCAACAAAGAGTTTTGCTTGAAGAAAAAGAGGGTTTTGCTTCTCGTTAGCCAGCAAAAGAGAAATTGTGTCTGCTGTGAAGGAAAAAAAAAAACCTTTTCTGTCTGTAGGTGGAACCGCACAAACCGTCTCGACCGTGAAAACTGAGCAACAACAACGGCCCTCCTGCCAAAACCACACATTTGTTCGACCTGCCCAACATTGAGCCAGTGATTTCGGTCCATCTGTTCCCTGGCAGACCAGCTAATCACCGCCACTGCTGCCGTCAGCACGGGTCGTTCGGAAGGGCCAGAACCTTGAACGCGCACGCCTTCGCAAAAATGAGAAGGGTGTGTTTCACGTGCTGTTATGACAACGGCGCAGATGTGGAGAGGTGAAAGGGTTAGAGATATGTGGACCGGTACCAGAAAGTAGCGTTTCTCCGCGGTCTAATTATATCATCATTTCTGCTGGATTGTTGGACAAACAGCATAAGCAGATTGGATATTATTGCATTTTCTATGAAGGCAAATGAAAACGCTCACATTTCAATATTCGTGGTTTGTCTGAGGCGAGCTGGGAATTGAGTCTTATTATGCGCTGGTTAATATGATTAAGGCTGACAGTATTTCGGCATATGGAAAGACTCGACACACAGCACATGCTGGACTCTCAGGTGATCTGCTGGATGAGGGGGAAGTGGTGTGTGTGGCGGTGGACAAGCTCATCAGGTTATTACTGTAAATGTGACGCAGCAAACTGGCAGCATCTGCATTCCTGCTTCTGTTTAAAAGCGTAACTATAGCAACTGAATCTGACTTTGACAAGAGCAAATTTTTGTAATGTAGAGTAACAAAAAAGAAATAACCACACAACTGAAACTGGTGCGTCAACATCAGCATCAGGCGCATCACGTTTCCTTTAATAAGCAGATTAATTATTGTGTTACATTCTTACAATAATTTACTGACTGACTGACTTATGAAGTGAAAGACAATTTGTCATTATTTTCAACTGTCGTGACACTGAATATTATTCAAATTCAAAGTCAAATTTATTGATGTCTTTAAAGCTGATATAAGGGTTCCTTGATAAGTTTTGAGCCCAACACAAACACTCAAGTGTTGCAGATATGTATGGTTCATCATCATCTCCCTCCAAGTCTACAAACTTTTGCAAACTTAGTCAAACTGACTTCGACTTTGTCTCTGTAGGGCAGGGCTCAGAACCTTCAACTCAGAAAACTGCTTGTTACATCAGTAATATCTGTAGACTCAAGGAGATTTACTTGTGAGACGCAAAATGTGCTTTTTTTAACTCTTTTATTCCGTGAAAGTATGTGAAATTCTACAATAAATACAGTTTAAAAACACAGAAGAACATCCTCTGCATGAACTCTCTCTCTTACTCACAGTGCACTTTGATGACCACTGAAGGGAACAAAGACCCCAGAGGAGAAATGAACTAATGATTCGTATCTTGGGCGACGTGAGAGATGAAAAGCAGAGCCCCTACCTCATGTTTCAAATGGAGGCAGAGCGTTCAGATGTCAGGGAAAAGGCTTTCAAAGAGAAAGGAGAAACCTTTCTTGACAGCCAGGGTCTGATTCCCTTTCAAATATCCTCTGCTTGACAGAACACATTACGCCCATTGTTCCTCCCCTTATCTGTCATTCGAATCTCTGCCTCTGTCAAATATTAATCCCACTGTCTGTCGCAGGAGGGCTAAATGGCTTCCTCGCTGCAGGTTTGATGTCCCCGCTTCCCTTTACAGACAGAGGGAAACTTCTGCAAATGTAGCTGAAGCAGAAAGAGCCATAAAGCCCGAGCAGAGGCCCGATCGCCTTTCATCCCTTATTGTCTCCCTTGCACGTTCCTGCCTATGGGCTCACCCGTAGGTCGACGCCGCTGCCGGAGCAAAACCCACCACGTCGCTCCTCTGTGCACTGCATCGTTAGTCACGTTTCAATGCATTTCCGCAGAAAAAGCGCTATACCGCAGCTTGTTCTGGTAAATTAAAAGCTAATTTTCTCTATTTTCCTCTGTTTTTCTGTGCCTGACGTTCCATTGCCAAAAAAGACACGGAATTTCAATTTCCTCGCCTTTCTGTAAGTAAGTCGGTCATTGTTGTCTGTAACAACCCGGAAAATGCTAAATGATGAAAACCTTCTGTCTGTTCCAACGAGCAGTTTTGGATCGGAGCGAAATATTCTATCATAATTATGCAAAACTCTGCCAGATCTCAGTGCTGAGAGACATGGGACCATCTGACAATGACACTTACAGTCATTTTTTGTCCAATTAAACAACGAGTTCACAACTGTTTATGCTTTGGAAATGCCTCCAATCTGGGAAAATCTCACTTACCTGTCTGCCAAAGTTTGCATCACTGTGAATTATTAAACTTGGCTTCCATTCTAATTGTTTGCTTTGAGAGTTGGGAAAATTGACTTTCTGTTTACCTGACGAAACATTTGTTCACCTTATGCAAATCCCTGATCTGTAATTTTGATTACACAGATCAAAGGTAAAGAACATTAAGAAAGTAAGGAAAGAGTTAAAAACACACACAACACTTCTCCCGTTTTTACAAGCGTCGCTGATATAAACAAATCATTGGATTGCAGAGTGTTAATATCTCCCTGTTGTCGTGTGAAGTGGCTTTATTAAAAGACCTGTCCATCAACTGGCAGCGAGAGCAGGTTCCAGATGAATTTCAGCGGCGGCGTGACCTCTTTGTTTGTCTTCGGATCGCCCAGTCTGGCTCGAAATTGAAGATTTATACAAGTCATTTGGGAGTGCGGAGACAACGGGACCCTGACGACCCAAGAAAATATTGTTTAGTCTCTTGGGCTCAATCTCAAAATATTGCATTTTTTTACATCATATTTCACGATTAAGACACTCCATCAACACATAGATACTTCCATCCAATGCAGGCCTGAGTGCTTAACAAGCAGGGGATCATTCGCTGCGGTAAACGGAGAGCTGGAAGCGTCCGCCGCATGCAGGAGCCAGACGGGCAGTGTACTCTTCGAACAACCTGGATCTGACTGTGGGTGGTGACAGGTGTGAACACCGGCGTGTCAGCTTTTCTGGCTGCAGAGCTGAATGTGGCAGGTTGGAGACGGGTGGACGGCAAAAGCCAACAGAAAAGTGGCTCCTAACCGTGACTCAAATACCGTAATTCCGAAATATAAGCCGCTACTTTTTTCACACGCTTTGAACCCTGCGGCCTATACAAGGATTCGGCCAATCTAAAGATTTTTCCGGGCTAACAACCACCAGGGGGCGCTCTAGCAGGAAGTGCAAGAGCGAGACAGACAGGTGCAAGAGATTGTACGCCGAGGAAGACGCTACCCTAGTTTGATTGTTTTGAACAGACATTTTGCACATCATGCACACACCCCCATTATGGATCGATCTAGCTGTCGAAGTAGGAAATAGAGCTGCTGCACGTAAGCTTGGCATCAATGATTCGATGGTGAGACGTTGGAAACGGCAGCGTGAAGAACTGACTCAATGCAAAAAGAAGACAAAAGCATTCAGAGGTATCAACACCAGGACACCTGCGGCTTAAAGACAGTTGCAACCTATTTATGTACAAAGTTTTTTTTCTTTTAAAATTTAGTTGGTGCGGCTGATATATTCAGGTGCGCTCAATAGTTAGGAAATTACGGGTAACCATTATTCTGTCTCCTTAGAGGTGTTATGATATGCAGTACTTGTGCTGTATGTCTGTATGCTATCTAGTGTCATCAAACCAAAGAAACTGTTTACTACCTTTGTTTGTTACTCCAAAGGGCTTGTACATGTGTGTTTGAATGGAAATGTGCATACGAATGTGAAGTTTAATGTTTAGAATTTAGATTTGAACAAGATTTAGATTAGATTTTATTCTATACTCTATTAAACTGTAAATGAAATATAACTGAACTCTATGTGTTGTAGAAAGTAGCAGTGTGTAGTAATATGGAGTGGAATTGCAGCAACAAAATCAGGACCGGATTTGTGGATTCCGATCAGGATGTGTGGAGGATTTCCCAAAAATTCCACGGAAGGCATTTGTCAGAAGTTAGACGCTCTTGCTTGAACGCATCGAGAACGTTATGCGGAAATCAGATGGAATTTGTTTCCTGTCTCTCATTTTTCTGTTAGTGCTGCATGAATTTGTTTTCATCGGCTTATTGTCATTTTTCATTTCCGTGTTTGTTGAAATGTTGTTTTCAGTTTTTCCTGGACTGGGCTCTGCCTGGCAGGTGTAATCAGCATATGTTCTCCTTCCATCTGCTGCTGAACAGGATCACTGTGGTTTTCCTCTCCTCTCTGTGACTGCATGGCATCACTTTCCCGCAGAAACCTTCCATCTCCAGGAAGTAAACTTTTTCATTATAAAACTTTGATTCGCCCCATCACTCATTTGGCTTGGTTCCAATATAAACCACTTTTTTTTTCCCCTGGCTGCACATTAGAGATAATATCAGCTGACAAACGCTATAAAAAGAAACTAATCCGTCAAAATTTGAGATACCAGGTTTTTCCAGGACACCACAGATAATCAGTGTGGGACTGTTTGTAATCTGCTATTGTGAATCCTTCAAACCATTATTCATCAGTGCGGCGCTGCGCTTTGAAAGATACTGCAAGTTATTAACTCGCTTCTCAGAGAAATGAATGTGGCACTCAGAAACGTTAAGCCATGAGAGAGTATTATATAAAAATCACACTTTAATCCTCCGCTCTGATGTAATCACTCCACTGGCCTGCATCTGAAATCTGATAGTGGAGTTGGTCTTGCTCCAAAGTACACTCACAGCTCTGGACCTCTTCCTTTGATGCCAGCCAGGCAGCTGTGTGCTCTACTCTTTGTGCCAGATGCTCCGTGTGGGGCAATGATTGGGTCGCACGTATTGAACGCTACTACATGCTGCCCCATCCCCTCCGCCAAGGACCTCACGTGCTCGCTTCATGTCTGTTATGTTGGGTGAGCAGGTTGGACATAACTTCTCACTCCAGTTGGCCTGAGGGTGGCGCTGTATCACCACTTTTAGGTTTTGGCCTTTAACCTTTTGAAGCGTAAGTCATAGAATGTTTTGGCCGCATCGACCCATATAGGCCACGCCCATTTGTAGCTTCTACTACAATATTGGCCCCAATTATCAACAGATACTTCCATATTGAAGGAAGAGAGGTACATTACTATCTTTGAGGAAAATGCATATTGATAAGTCAGTTGAGGAACCAGAATCAGAAGTAATTTAAGTTGGTCTCCAATAGTTACTATGACTCGACTACTAAAGTACTGCGTGTCAATTCTCAATGTTTAGATTTTCTCTTTTCGGACTAATTAGCAGAGTCGGCATTCTCTCATAGCTTTTTGTTGATATTTATATTTTTGGTTTGCTTTGAAATGTATGTGTTAATCCATCACCATGGAAATCCATCTCATTTGTATGCTAATCAATGTTTTGTGAGTGAAGAAAGACAATCGCTGCACTTTGAGACCCCTCAGAGATGTTAAGATCAATTCAATCAGAAAGCCTGAGTTGGGGTCTGCGTTTTTATAACCCTGGACATGGGCAGAGCACCTTAAGGACACATGGCTGGAGTCGCCCCTCACAGCTCATACGTGACACTGATTCAGTCGGAGCAGCAGACGGCAGGTTTGAGGCTGTACAGTAGATGTGACAGATCTCCTTTACACTTCTTATCTTTGCACTGTGTAAAAGAGAGATTGAGGTTCTGAGAGAGGTTGCAGGGTTCAGACGGAGAGAGGCAAACATGGTGCCGTGTTCCATGTTGTGTTCCTTCCACTGTCATGCAGCTGAAGGAAATAAAAAACTGTATTTTTCCCTCATTACGAGTGAATGTGTGAGTTTTATTCACACACATGCTGAGACTTGTTGCAAATTTATCAGGAACTGCAGTCTCTCTCTCCTTCTCTCTCTCTCTCTCTCTCTCTCTCTCTATACCAAGTGGAGTCTTTACCAAAGGTTTGCAGCTCCTACGTTAACCCTGAATCTGTTTGTGTCACCCTGTGTGGGCTTTTTCCATTGACTGTATGAGCGTCTGTGCTGCCTCGGCGTTCATGTTCAGCCAGAACAAACAAACCTTACCAGGAAAACCAGGGTCGGGGAGTTCACCTTCCAACCTTTACCTAAGAGCTGCAACAGAACAACTAATATTTACCCAAACCTGCCACAAATCACTGCTAGGGACCTTCAACTTTGCAGGGTATTTCGAAATGCTGACGATTGAAATGGCAACACAGGTAATTTAACAAATGACCCAATGAGGGTCAGCTGCTTCCAGTTTGTAAGACGCAGGTGTGGCAGGCAGCTGAGCTCGCACGTGTCTGTTCACGGCCGGTATGCTTGACAGAGGAAATAATCAGATCAACAAAACAGTCAGTAACTTTCTAACAAAGACTCAGATGAGATCACAGCTGTGAAACGACAAAAAAAATCAATAAGGGCTGAAATATAGTGAGAACTGTGAAACACCTGCACCTATGAATGAGTGGAAGAGGGGGAGATTAAGAGAAGACATGTGAAACGTACGTATGATTTCATTTAACGCAATGCTGCTGCTGTCCCGTCTTCACCGCGATCTGTCAGTTGATAAGCATTTTTTTCAAATGTGTTCTCAATCGGCACAAATTGAAATAAGCTTGTGATATTTTTTAGCTGAATAGTTTCCTAATGTGATTTGCATTCAGTGAGTTTAGCCGAGAAGCAACATCAGGACGCACTGCGTTCCTTCCAAGTTTTATATCTTATGGCTGTTAATTGGACATTAGTTTTACCTTTCCAGTCACATTATCTGCCATCATCACTTTGTCTGCCTCATATTTCACCCTCTATTAATAAATAAGCTTAGTTTAATGAACACCCTCATCTAAATGAGTTTGGGCTGCGCTGGTGCCGACTGAGATTAATCTAATAATATGACACCCGCAACTGCTAATCAGCACGGCTTTAGTAAATATGCAAATGAACGACGGAGACTTAGCAACACCACTGCACATTTCAATTAGTTTCATTGTCCCTGGTGTTACATTTGTCATCGTAAATAGCACCATATGCTCACGCCACTTAATTCAAGTCGGGAGAGATTATGAGCAGATGATTTAGCAATTCCATCGCTCCAGTAAAGTGATATGCAACCAGCACAATACACCCCACCCCCCCTCCTGACCGACTGTTTACTTACCTCCACCAAGCAGGTCATGTTTAGCTATAATTGGCTTCTGAAGTTGAGTGGGCGTGGCTGAAAGTGCTGTATCTCATGAGTAAATCAGTCTACTCTAACCACACTTGGTTGACAAGTGACCTACTACATGTGCAAAAAATGAAACATAAATTAATGTGATGGAGGCGCTATGACAACAACAATTACTCAGTTTCTCTACACAGCCTTGGCTGGACATCAATATCAGACTTGATTTTCTTATTGACATGCTATTTCAAAATAAATAGCTTAAATAAAATAGAATGAAATGCTGAGCAGAAGGGCTGTCTCCATCCCACGCTGCCAGCTGTTGGCGGACTTGTCCAGGTGTTAGCAGGTTAGATGATCGTGGAGGTCTGAGAGCGGCGTCTTGCCAAGTGGACTGCGGTGGGAGGAAGGCTGACATGTGCGAGCAGCTGAGGTGAAGCAGTCAAGCGCTGCCGTGGGAAAAGCACCGCGTTTGCCCCCACCGTCTGGCCTGCTCCATCACAGGCCCGCTCCCCATTACCCCCCGCCCGCCCACCTGCCCCCCTCCCAGCCTCTGCGAATCAGCAGATCTGTAACCTGTTCGCGGTGATGAATAGAGAGCCTCTGTAGCCGCGGCTGCCACCATAGGCACAGATGGATGATGGCGGGCTGTTAGTGTGCTTCCTGGCTGCCACAGTGAAGGCGAGCAGGAGTGGGTAATGTTCCTGTGTTTTACTTCTTTGTTTTAATGATGTTTGTGCTGGGAGCGCCATTGGCAAGAGCTGAAACACAGTCAGAGCACCTGGTGCACCCAATCAGGCGAGTGCTGTGCCTGGTGTCTGTTTGTTTTGTTCCAAACTTACCTCCCACATGTGCCACAACAATTTTCTTTTTCTTTTCCTTCAAGGCAAAACATATTTAAAATGTGAACACTGTAACTGCAAAACATCCTAAAAAGAAAACAGAGAAACATATCCAACATAAGTTTGTGAATAAAAATATAAATAAAGAATAGTATGTATTGTTCTTTTTATCGGATTAAGGGGAGATGGCAAAATGTCATCATCTGACCTGACTTAAAGCCTGGTTAATGTCATTAAAGCAAATATGCAAGAAGGGATTTTCAGCCACTAGGGGGCAGAATATCTGACCTGCAATCCCTGTTTCTTACCTGGGCTGAGCTGAAATAATGTCTGTATTACACAGAACAAAATGCAACTCTGTGTGACGCCAGCAGAACGGAAGGTTGAAGGTCGAAGGTTAATGGGTACTTGCAGGTGTAGACACGGAGGCGACTGGCTTCCCCTGTGACTGTGGGGGACACAGCCACTGGGACAAATATGGAGGAAAAGGATGAAAGTGAACATGTGAATTATTATTTCAGCCAACAGATACGGACATTAATGTAACAATCCTCTGAATCCACCCATCAGTGAGTAATTTAGTCTGTAGATCAGTAGAAACAAGACTAAAAGCAGATTAAGAACACTTTTGTGCATATATTTCTGGTGAAGATGGAGTTCTTTGGATAAGAAAACAATAATACAGAATCATCTTGAAAGCAGATCTGAGGAGCTGAACTCCGATATGAGTGACGGCTTCCATGAAGTGTCAAACTCCAGCATGGTGACTTTGTCCACAACATTCACTTTTGTGTGTCACTATATGTGGTAATTGCATAGCTAATTGGGCTAATTCACAAGTATTCAGAATTAATTAGAAACTGTTTGCCCAGATGCTGAAAAAAGGCTTTAATTACACACGCTTCTAAATCCGCCCTAATCAGACCACTTATTCCCAGTAAGCAGTCAGTCAGAGAAAATGAATGCAGAGTTTCTTCTGCTATTTTGAAAATTACAACTCAGCTTGTTTTGTGTCTAAACCCAGACTTACCTCACACTCTAATGACATTTCTTAATGCAACGAAATTCAATAGAACTCTCCTGCCCTGTGCGCCTTTGTAGTGTAGATTGCTGGAAAAACAGAACCGTCTCACTGCTGTAAATCCTACAGACGAGCTCACACAGATGGAAGACATGAGCATGACCCTTGGGGGGGCGGGGGGACACTGAAGGAACATGAACCCTTTGATTGGCTGGTGCAGTATTACACTGAATTACATGGTATCTGTGGCAAGGAGGAGGAGGAAAAAGAGGAGGAGGAGGCCGGCAGCATGAACAGCGTCCTCAGACCTCCACAGTAGCAGTGTTACTGTCATTAGATTGCGTGTTCATCTCACCAAATACACTCAGCTGTCTAGCAAAATGGTTATAAGTGGCCAGAGCCTGGCAGATACCAGCTAGGAGCCACAATTGCTGCAAAGTTAGAGTTGTTTTCTTATAAGAAGAGAAAATGAAATGTCAGAGAGGCAGGGTGGTATTTGCATATTCCCTCGAATGTTGATATTGAGGCGTAGCGCTGTACTCTTGTTTATCAAACACTGTTGACATTTCCAGACGAAATTAACTGGCCAATGCAAAATTGCACAACAGACCCACAGCAGCATATAAATATTTCCTGTACTTTTGATGCTGCTTTTATTATCGCAGCCATGAGCTCAAATAATCCATATAGATCCTCCGGGAGCATCGATTGTGTTCATGCGAGGAGCTCACACCAACATAAGAACAGTGTGTTGAGCAGCATAATATGTTGTTATTGTTGTGGGGTCGTGACCTGCCAGGAAAAGCTGCTCAGGATACATGACTGACCTCAGAAGATGATTGATCCGCTGATCGTCTCCAAGGCTTCAGTCTCACATGAGAAACAGGATCTGACATAGAAGTGTGGGGGCGGTTGCTTCGGTCCAAATGGGTTAATTATTATTATTTCTATTATTAATATGCTCCTAAATAAACAGGCAAATTGCCATTTACAGCATTTTGTCCTTATCTCATGATAACCCCTGGGAATCGCCTGGTTCACACTTTGGAAAGCTGGATTTGCCGGTTTCTGTTCCTCGTCTTCCTCTTCCTCCTCCTCTTTCTCTCTGAAACGCATCAGCAGGTTCATTGTGTTCCCACATTGACACATGCTTTGTTACAATCTAATTGAGTAAGTAAGTAAATCACGGAATTGCGTTTTCATTCAACCATTCTTTTCACTCTGGCTCGCAGAGGAAATGTAGTTCCCAAGTTCTTAATGAATCTGAATGAATCCTGCCTGATATTTGGATCCTGTTTGGTGTTTATATCCTGTTGATAATAAAAACAAACATTGATCAGTTTCAAAGTATTCAGCGTCAGTATCGATCCTTAGTGGGCACCATTTGGGAGAAATATTAAATAAAAACTCTGGCAGCCGAATGTTGTATTCATGCTGCCTTCAGGGGCTCTGCAGGAGGCAGGAGAGCATACGGAGCACCTTCAGCCTCATGGAGACCATCAGTGTAGGGATCAGAAGGTGTGTTGTGAAAGTTTCATAGGCTGCAAGGTGTTTGTTTACCCCGCTGTGGCTTATCAAAGGTCCAGTTTGCTTTAACTCTGACCACACACACACCCACTAATCATCAATACACCAACAAATATATGCAATACTGACTGTTCTAATGAGCTCAGGAGAACACCACACATGCCGATGGTGTAGGAGTGGTGTTTTTCTGAGGGAACGAGGAAAGCTGGGGAAAAGGTCAAATTGTATCTCAACTCCCGTGTGTCCTCACCTTATGTTTGTGGCACATTTCAGGGATGAATAACGAGTTGTGGACACCCATTCCTGATCAGTCAGCAGTCAGCAGTCAACGGCTTGTGTAAGTCAGAGTTCTTCGCTACACGCGCATGTAAATACGGTGTGTTTAAGGATCTGCCAATTAGCTCACTGCTGGAAGCCCTTAGAACTCACATTTACTTATGATCATGCTTGATTGGATGAGAGACATTTTGTGGGTGGGTAAAATCACAGTGGAGCGCCAGTACCTGACTGCTTAAGGTATCGTTTTGTTTTGTTTACATTTTAATTAAGTAAATCCCAGCTTTGCTCTCGCCACACGCAAGCTGTGCTACTACAACAGCGTCCGTTTAGTGTTACTGCCTTCTGACTACCAACATGGGTGTGTTCTGATTTGTGCAAATATGGCAGGCGAAGATAAATGAAGAGAGGAAGACAAGTGGTGTGATTCTGTGATTCTGATCCTCTGGTGTGCGAGTAACAGTAAGTTCCTCTCCAGGTTGTCATGTTTGAGTCCCTGTGTGTGTGTGTGTGTGTGTGTGTGTGTGTGTGTGTGTGTGTGTGTGTGTGTGTGTGTGTGTGTGTGTGTGTGTGTGTGTGTGTGTGTGTGTGTCTGTGTGTAAAGAAGGACTGCGTTGACCTCACCCACACACTCTCTCAGAGGAGTTCCAGCTCAAGAACTTCCACTTCAGGACTTCCTCCGCCCTCAGATGACAGTTGCCGTTAGATACTAGACACTCCACTTCCCCTAGTCTGAAGCCACAGTGGATCTGCCGAAAGAAATAATTCACATGTGTAACAATGACCTACCTAGGAGTTTATTTTGGTGTGTTGGGTAATTTATGTCGCAGTGGGGAGCTGTTTGCTGTTAAGAACTACACCCTGAATGTTGAATACAGCCTGAATTCTAACAATATTATCAGATCAGAGTGTCAGAGTGGCAGTTTTCGCATCACACAGGTCAGTCAGGAGTGCAGCTGAAATGGACTGAGTCTGGATAAACCCTGAGGCTAACGGTTATCCCAAGCAGATGTTGGATATTATAACAATTCCCTTTAGCAATAAGTGCTTGTATTATGAATGACACCAATTTGCAGTCATCTGATTTTGGTTTCAGATGCTCCAGGTGAATGCTGCAGCACGGAGCAGAATCAGGGGAAGAGCCAGACGCTGGATGACTGACAGCTGAGTCCAAATCAATTCTTGTAGAAATGCCGAGACATTTCTCACACAGCGGCGGTTGACTTGACAGCTGTGGTTGAGTCACGGAGTGCAGACAGAGGCGGTGAGCGGCCCCATTAAAGCCCAGGTCACACACACGCCCAAAATAGATGCTTTGTTTTCAATTAAACCGCCAAGAAAATCACCCAAAACACTGAATAATACAAACTCCAGCTCATATAAATACTGTATGAACTCCTTCTATATTCCATGTCTTGACTTTTTGAGTGTCAGAGATGTGATTGAAGTGAAGATGAATCAGAAGTTAAAGGAGTCTATTTCTTGTATTTTTCACATTGATCCGTCTTGTTTGAAAGTATTGGAGGTGTTGACATTTTTGTTTCAGAGAAATCTGACCTGGTTTTGAAGCAGCTTTCCCCAGTGGAGCCAAATGTGCTGAAGGAATGTAGAACTCCTCGCAAACACCATTTTCTCATCCACTGAATATTTCACGTATGTTTTATCTCCTTCTGTGTGTGTGTGTGTGTGTGTGTGTGTGTGTGTGTGTGTGTGTGTGTGTGTGTCTGTGTGTTTGTGTGTTTGTGTGTGTCTGTGTGAAAACAAATTAGGCTGCTTTTCTGAATTCCTGTCCTCACCCATTAGTCTTCATTTGTTCTGTTTCGAGGGTCCCCTGGATTCTGCTCCCCTGCAGTTTGTGACTCACAGAACACACAAAGGCCATCGCTGTAAATATCCACTCTGGCTTGGCTTTCTGGAACGCGGCCGTGTGGATTCGGGGGCTCGGCTCAGTAGGTGCATGCGTGAGCAAAGGTCAGCACCTCTGGAGGCGGCCAGTCAGGTCTAACGGTCGCATACTAACAGAGAATAACATCTGTTTGGAAAATTAGCAGAAGGTCATTAAGTTAGACGATCGATGTCGAAGCTTCTCTTCAAGTTCAACTGAATTACACCATACGGTCACTACCTGCATGTAGGAGTGGAAATATTAAAACTGCATGTTGTGTAGTAAACTTTGTAATTTCTTTCAACCCTGTGTTCATAATATGTAAGAGGAAAAAAGAAGATCAAAAGAGCTGTTATACCTTCGATTTGCGTGGCAAACACATAATCATCACATAATGAAAAGAAACATACATCTTGGGAGATTTTATTAATATTAGACATAATGAGACTGAAATCACAGTGAAAAGAGAGCACTGACACGTGAAACTGCATGACCTTCATTATTCAGGATCATGGATGATGCATGCTTCCACTATACTACTAGGCACAGCAGAGTGGAATAAACTTGAAATCAAAGACCTCCACTGAGCCACAAGAGCATTTAACCAGCCATCCATTTGTTGTTTATTTGCTTATCCCTTTCAGGGTCACGGGGGGGGCCTGAGCTCATCATGGAGGTCAGCAGAAAACATGATGACGTTGAGGAAACTCATGCAGACATAAGTATAAGATGCAAACTCTACATAGAAAGATTTATGTGGATGCCAACCCAGGACCTTCACGCTCACCACCAAAAGCCTTTGATATTCTTTGAAATAACAGGGAGGTAAATGACAGCAGTTGGCTAAACGTACTGATTTGATGTCCATCGCTATTCAAGAGTTAAGCAGGTTTGTTTTAATGCTGTGAACCAAAGTGCTGATTCAATCTGAGCTGATATCCAGTTCATACACACTTAGGCATGATGTCAAACTCAATCTAAATCAAAGAGCGACACAGTGTGTGGATTCTGCCTACTTTGGTTGAAGGGCAATCTAAAGCTGTCATGGTGACACAGACGCAACTCGTACCTGTGTGAGTCCTGGAGAAAGAAAAAAAAACCCCTCTAAATTAGCCATGTTTACAAATCAAGGGCTGCCAAGGTGATTAATTACCTGCTCCGCTCGCAGATAATATCATGTGACATCTGCCCCGGCCCTTCCTCTCAGATAGCGTGCGCACCTCTCCTCCTCTTGATTAATTAAATGAGACCCGTGGGTTAACATTGACAGGCGAGCCTTTATAGCCAAGCACCTGATTCTTGAATGTGTCCTTGGAAAGTACACACGAGTCCAGAGGAGGGGGAGGATGCGGGCGGGGGGGGGGGGGGGGGGGGGGGGGGGGGCACACCGGGGGAAGGAGACGCAAGCAGAGCGGCGAGGTGGTATGTCAGATTTGACAGCAAACCTCCAGGAGCTGCTTTAGAGGGCAGCGCAGATCAGAATGCTCCTCTGATGCTCTCCGCCCAGAGTTCTGCTTCAAGCACAGAGAGGTAACGACTCCTTTGACTTACACACTGGAGATAAGAGGAAATCATCGGCCTGCTCCTCTTCCACGTCTCTGTCACATTATTATTCAGAATGTATCATTTCTTCTGCCTGGGGGGGATTAGATTTCTAATTTGCCGCAGCTCTCTGTGTTTGTCTGTTGTACCTACAATTCTCCAAAAATTACCTCACAGATTCCAACGAAATTTGGTGCCAACTTCAGCTTCGAGTAAACGAATAGAACTGATGTTTTTCTATCTTTATAGACCTCAACCTAACGGTAATAGTGAGTGCTGTGATTATGAAATACATACAAAGTGCTGGAACAGGCGAATACTGTCACATTCACGAGCACATTTCCTCCTTCATACACAGCTGTCAGTGTTTGCCATGAAAGGTTGCCATGACAGTAAGTTTCACGTGTGCTGGGACTCCCGGTGGTCTCTGGATGTTGCAGCATTCTGGACCTCCTCTCTTAGGCTACATCCTCACATACAGCCATTAGTGTTTAGGCATAAAAACAATCTTCATCCACACCTGCCACATGCCTGTTGTTGTTGTTGTTGTTGCGTAAAATCCGGAGTGTGACTGTGTGATGTCAGCGTATTCCAAAAGTTACACACAATGAATTTTACGTTTGTGGGGGTGGAAAATGCCGAAAATGTGTGAACAGAAGGTCTAAACAGATGGGAAAAGATGTGATTTCAAATGTATCTGTTGTTGTGGATGCCGCCTTAAGAGCTCCAAAATACATCAGAGAGTTTCAGTGAGGTAAGGTGGGTCTAAAATATAAACCTACAATCACATAACATCAGTATGGTTGTTTCAGTGCTCACCTAGAGGATTGTGCAGCTCTATTTGCATTGTAATGTAGAGTGTATTGTAATATAAAGTTTTAGTTTCGTACTATTATTCATATTCTGTTTCACAAGCCTGAAGTTAAGGCTTATTTCACTTGACTGTGAGTTTAATACTGAATCACCAAACCCAACATTTCCATATACAGAAGGTTGTGATATTGAAAACCTAATTGCCATATTTCATCATTTATGCCTTTGAAAGTGCTGATAAAGCGTGACTATGTTATTATTTCCGCTCTGTCAAAAAGAATTCGACGCCTCAGAACTTTTACCCGTCGCTTCAGAACGCTTTGTGTTTGGCATCTCTAATTGGGACGAAGAGCCTCAGAACCGGGGGCAGGAAATGGATCCAAACAGACCCGGAAGGCTGTGTTCACTACATGCCACTTATTTCCCAAAAACTTCCAGTGAAATGTTGCATGTGTATACTAGTTTCTTATGTAAATAGCCTTTAAGAGCGATGACGAATTCTAAAACAATATTGTTCTTTGTTCTACAGGATTAAAGTGTTACAAATATAAATATAAGCAGAAATATAAACCCACATGGTGAAAGTTAAAGACGTGTTTTCAGTGCTTCTGCGCCTGTTTCATCCTGATAGCAGCTTCAGTGGGGAACAAAGAAACACACTTTTCTCAAACATTAAACAATTTGATGCTTTGCTGGAGGGATTTCTTCCTTTATTTACATGAAACAAATTGAGGTCCAATTACACATTCTCATTGATGTGTTTGGATGTGGAGCATTATAGTTGTTTGCAGGAGGTGTTTCCAGTCCAGTCGCCTCACACTGTGCCAATGGGAATGTTTCCTTTTGATCTTAATGAGTGTTCTGTTGCATGCTGCAGGTCCAGCAGGCTCGGAGTTTTGGACAACGCTTCAAATGTTTGAATGCCGCACACGGAGATACACAAGTGTAAACAAAACTGCTTCTGTTCAGAATGATTTTCAGGCATTTTATCTATTTTTTGGGGCATTTTGTTATGATTAATTTCTGGCTCAGAATGGTCAAGTGGTCCTCCAGGGAATAGAAGGTTCCTGGTTCAACTCCAGGTTCCTCCTTCAGAGCCTGTCAAGTGTTGTTGAGCAAGGCACTGAACCTCTAACTGCTCCAGATGTGCAGGATGGCTCGTTGCACAGTGTGAACCTGCCATCAGTGTGTAAATGGATGAATGTGAGGTCATTGTAAAGCGCTGTGGAGAAAAGTGCAGTATGATTACAGTCCATTAACAGATTTGTTTTAAAGAGGCACATCTTTTAAAGATGCTTTCACGTAATTTGCGTTTTCTGCTGCAGGATGACGTCATCTTTTGGCAGAGTTTTAAGCAGGGTCTCATCAAGCAAGCAAGCACGACTTCAAATCCAAGGCATCTCATACCTGTTCACTAGAGGGAGCCTGGGTTCATGTTAAAGTGACCATCAGCTCAGACTGGATATCCATATAAAATGAAATGAACCTGCAGCAGTAACAATTTTGCTTGTAAAACAAATAGAGAATCAACGATATGAAATACCGTTTCCACATGTTGGAAGCACACACACACACACACACACACAGATACACTAAACTGTGTCAATAATCAGTTGTGCACCATGCAGAATTGTCATGATGTGAGCGTGTCAGATAACCTATGACTAACCTGCTTTCGTAAACAACAAACAAACTTATTCATAATTATAATATAATATGTAAATCATCTGATTTCATTTCCTCTTGACTTTTCTGCTCAATATGCAAAATTAACTGATCAGCATAAATATTACAATTCCTATGGGGCCAGTGTACAGTCATATATTTATCTGAATAGATTGTTTAATTTGTGGTTTCAGTTTTGCAATGATGTGCTGGTTTGTTGCTACATTAGGTGGTAGAATCCCATTTCTAACCTTAGCACCATTACATCATTGTTTGAGCTCCATGCTCCTCACTGTTCCAAGCAAACTGGTTTCGCTTCTGAAGCTCCCAGTCAAAATGATTGTGACTGAACTGGGCAAAAGAACAAAGACACTAAAAGCCTTAAAGGTCAAAAAAGGTTCAGTTAAAAAAGGACATTATAGTATTCTATTCTATCTCATTCTGGTTTCGTATTTTCTGCCCATTAAATTACATATTGAGCTCAGGACGGCATGTCACCGCTCAGTGGATCTCAGTGAGCCAGAGTTTAATGAGACTGACCTTTGCGGATGGGGAATGAATCTAGTCCTCAGCATATAAATAGACATGAACTCTGACCTGCGGAATCAGAACGCAGAACAAAGCTGGCCGCCGCCTTCCTCCGCATCTCTGACTCACCCGTCCTCAGGAGGCCACACGCCGTCGCCTCTGACAGAATGACATCGCGCGCTGTCAGGCAGAGCAGCAGGATTGGTGAAGTTGGGCTCCCTGGAGGTTTGTGGTCCTCTGCTGCAGCAGCGGATCAAGAAGATGTTTTTATTCCTTGTTCGAGTGACGCAGAACTCCCGTTTCTTTAGGTTGCTTCCATAACTTTGCATATTCAATAACGTAGATTGTATTCTGCGGATTATTCTCCAGAGGGGAAACACAGAGGGGAACTATTTATTATTCTATTTACTTAAGGGGACATGTGTGATCTTTATCATATCCCCTCATATTTACATTGTGTCAGACGGTAGAGATGATGTGTAAACCCTGTTTCACACCCGTAGATATTCATGAGGTCAAACACAAACAGCCCTTTACGCCCGTATGAGTACGACTGTAGCGAGCATTTGTTTCATCCATATAAGGGCGTTGCCATGACAGCTGAATGCCACAATTGACCAATGGGAACTGCACATTACAGAGAGCTTTATCATAAGAGAATGTTACAAGTGTTGTTTGGCTGCTGTTTACATTCTGGAAAAGAAAACACATGAAGAAGCATTTGCTGCATCTCCATAAACATCCATAAATATATGGAGCGTAATGTAAAGATGGAGCAGAGACGCAGACGTTTCAGCATCTATATGACTCCAGGCGAAACAGCTAAAGCCTTACATTTCTCCAGTGCGCGCTGTGTGTGTGTGTGTGTGTGTGTGATTGAAGTGGACAGCTGAGTGAGAAGTGGACCTGAGAGACCTACCGGCAGTAATCAGGAGGTATTCGGTTCAAATCCCGTGTGGGGTAGCATGGGGCGAGAGCTATTACCTGACCTCTCCTCCACACAGGCTCCCAGACAGATGGCTGAAGGGTGAAGCCATAACCGCCAGGAAATGTAACATCCTGTTAGTGCAAAAAATGAATTTCCTGGCAGTGGCGGTGGCAACGCGTTTATGCGCTGCTTTATCTCGGAGAGAGGCAGCGAACCTGACATGGTGGTTTTATGTTGTGTAGGACATGAGGGACGCAGTGTGATGCTATTTAAAGACCCGGGGAAGCTGTTTGACAGGAGAAAGTGGACTTCTGTGTTATGTCATGAAACCACTCAGCTACCTCCCTCTCTCTCTCTCTCTCTCTCTCTCTCTCGTTTTATGTCTCTCCTTCCCTGTCTCTTCTCATCCCCCCATTTTACTGTCTGGGGTGTGAGGTGAACGAGGCTGACTTTGGTTTGACGCAAGCGAGTGAATTTGTTACTTTGCCTGTTCATTTTGGAGCATTTTTGGTTTTGTACCTGCAAATTACGACAGAAGTGCCTGTAAAATTGCATGTTTGGGTTAAAACACAATCATTTACAGTGTTCCACTTTCGGAGCAAAACTACACAAGAGGGCGATCACAACTCACACACCTGCCGTTCCACGCGACTTGTCGTTGCCCCCTGATTGACTCTCTACTCCACGCTTACTGGATGTTGTGACTGAAGCAGGTCAGTATTAGCTGCAGTTTGACATCAACTCTACTGCAGCTGAACCCATTTATGTCGTCAGTCACTGAACTGACAGTTGGCAGTGCAGCACTTTGCAGCCCTGGTGTTAATTTGCTAAATGTGGCTCCATCTCGCCCGTATGACATTAGAGCAGCACCAAAGTAACATTTGGCGCCCCCTAGCTGTGTGTTAGTGTTACGTACGTTAATGTTGTACATGCCAACATGCTTTCAGGCCAGACTTGGTCATTCGTAAATTGGCAAAACAAATGAGCTTAGTTCTGAGTGCTGCGCTTCTTCCATCTCAGGCTGGTGTCAAAAATTACCATCAATC
Source organism: Genypterus blacodes (assembly GCF_046128005.1). Lineage (NCBI taxonomy): Eukaryota > Metazoa > Chordata > Actinopteri > Ophidiiformes > Ophidiidae > Genypterus > Genypterus blacodes. The sequence continues at coordinate 2,015,594 of NW_027466874.1, forward strand.
CGCTCGTTTAGGGATCTGGAGACCTTTTACACGCTTCGGTCTTGTCTCGTCTCGTCTCGACAGCTCCATGCAGCCTGAGTGTCAGTCAGCCTCGTCTCGCTTGCAGTCGGTCCAAAACGCTCCGCTACTGGCACCAAGAACAGAGACCATATTTTCTCTGCTCTGGCTTTCGGTCAAATACAGCATTGATTATAGGATTCTCTCATTGGTCTTTAAAGCTCTCCGCCATCTTATTTCTGAGCCTTTTAGACACTCTCACAATTAAGATCTTTGGACCAATTACTCCTCTTGATACCATGTTCCCAGTTTGAATCTAAGAAAGATGCCTAATTTTTCTTCATTCTTCTTCTGTTGTTCTCAGATTGTAGAGGAATTTTCTCTATTGCACTCATAAATCTAATCTTTAGTCACATATTGTTTCCATGTGTTGATTTATATTCTGCCTGTAATGTTTTAACTGGTCTTTTCACTTTCTTTCTTGCACAAAATCTGCTTCTTATTCTAACTGTTTAAACTTTAACAGGATATTCAACAGTTCCACGTAGAATTCTGGCCAATTTGTTGTGTAAGTGGCTTTAAAACCAGTCAGATCACACATAAGCTGCTTTTTAGAGACGAGGATCTGGATCTGAGATGTGTTATACAGATAGAAGCCGAGGCGTGTTGATACAAGGTGTAAATGTACTCAGATTACTTTTGGATTGGGATGCAATCTGATCTGCCAGATGACACGTGGATGCGGTTTGGCTCACAACCCCGTCAGACGTCAGTGACAACCAGCCGAGTGTAAACACGCTCCGCACCGCTGAGATCAAATCCACCCACCAGTTGAAAACATCACCTCGCCTCATCTTCAGGTCTCTGCAGCTGGAGCGTAGACGGTGACAGCACACACACGAACACACACACCTAGAAAAAAATTTTTTTAAGCTGTCACTATGGAACCAGCATCAGTATCCTCATTCTGAACTCCCACACTGGAAATTGAAATGCAATTTAAAGGGAAATTACACTTTTAGAATCTAGAAATCATCATCATCAGCATCCATCAGCATCCAAACAGGGAAGAATCCTGAGCCTGTGCTTTATATCTCAAACCCAAAGTAGCTTCACTTCAGCCTAAAAAGGATGAAGTCAAACACTGATAATATATAATTTCTTTCAAATATTTGGAAGATTATGAGGTCAATATAGCAATTTCCTCCAAGCAGTTCTAATATTGTTGAGCCAATCTCTATCTAAAAAATGTTTTTAAAAAAAGAATTAATTTACCTCTGCCACCGTGTCAATATTTGACCGGACGCAGCTGCGTTTTGTGTCTGCTTAGCATTCAGTGTGATAGACGGAGAGGACAGCGGCGTATTAACTGCTCAGACCTCAAGTTGTGACTCGCATAATGACACCAGCTCATCTGACAAATCGCCATACGCAGCTGCTCCATTGAGATTCACAAAGCATACGGATCTCCTCTATTTAAACTTGTGTAAAGTTTGTGTAGAGGTGACTGACGTGTGTGTGTGTGTGTGTGTGTGTGTGTGTGTGTGTGTGTGTGTGGTGTGTGTGTGTGTGTGTGTGTGTGTGTGTGTCAGCTCTGCTTCAAAGGTCCAGATTTCCTTCCAATTATAGACAATTGACTGGACTACATTGCCAAACATCTGAAGCGGAGCAGCTCCATGCTTTGTGGCATTTTTGTGTCTGCAAGTGTTTGTTTGCCGGAACAATTAGAATAGAATAGAATAGAATTGCTTTTATTGTCATTGTATATGATGATACAACGAAATGCATTTGTGCTGTGCCTGAATCTTTGAACAGTGATCAATAACAGCAATAAACTATAAATAAACAACTATAAATGAACAACTATAAATAAATAATAAATAATAAATAACAATAAACAACACACAGTTCCATTCATACATTAAAACACAAGTAGTCCCACAGCTCAAGATGTTCCAATAGCTTAAGATGTCTCATAAGACATATCTCGACATCCTATATGACATCACGACATCACATGACATCACATATGACATTTGACATCACATGACAAAACATATGACATATGACATCACATGACACATCTCACATGACACCATCTCACATGACATCAAGACATCCCATATGACATCATGACATCACAACATCATACCCCAAATGACATCACATGTCCCTTGCCTCATATGACATCACATGACATCATAGCTGAAGATGCTCAATATGTCCCAATGTGTCCCAATGTGTCCCAATATTGCAATTGGGACAAAAATGAGCATTTTCAAAACTTAAGAATTCAGTGGAAGCTGGCCGGAATTTGAGGTCACTGACACAAAATCAGATTTGTGACGAAACACTTTTATATTTTGGCTCATAAATCCTCAACTGTGAGGTGTAAAGGGTAAATGTATTAAGTTTCTGGTGAGAACATTGATCGAGGCCACGCTCATTTGAACCAGTCAGACTCCAACAACTCCACAACCCATAAAGTAGAACTAGTGGAGCCAGATGGAGGAATGAATGAGTGTCGCTGACAAACTGAAAAAATAATCCTCCACGTTTGCTTTCCACATTTGGCCTCAGAGTTGGATTGAGGTTTTGGTGTGAAACGGCACAAAGCTCCTTGTTCTTCTTCCGTCTGAGCCGTCAAAGCACAGCATTGTTCCCAGAAGCCTTTGGGGAGCATCTCCAGCTTCATGCAGCGCAACGACTCTCCTTCTAAAGGTCTGGTGCTTTTTACATGTCCACCGGGAGGCGCTGTCACATGTAGTAAACTGGAAAGGGCTGAAACCTTCAAGGAAATCCGCCAACTGAAACATGCTTTCACCTCCAGTGAAAGTGTAAACAAAGCTCTGAGCCCATGAGGATTGTCCCTCTGCTTTCTTCTTCTCCTTGCATTTCTGGATCTCACCTAGCTCTTTTTCTATCCGCTCCATGTTGTTGTCTTTTGAGAGCTTGTGCATCCTTCAACGTACGTCTACACTGAAATTTACCAGTACGTACCATCTATGAGGTCGTCTGAATTTAGTTTTGGTCATCTGTTGGTTAGCCCAGCAGAGGAATAGCAGTCTGAATGTGAGTTTGTGTGTGTGTGTGTGTGTGTGTGTGTGTGTGTGTGTGTGTGTGTGTTTGGTTGGTCAGGTTGCCTCCAATCTCCTCTCATTGATTGGAGCACCTTACTCTAATTAGCTTTAGGAGAAGTCATTACCTCAGGTGATCTTAGTTACTACTTCAATGAAAACCAATATCGCGGCTGTTTAATTGTTCCCAGAGTTGTCAAGAATGACTGATATTGTTTATCCGTCATTACTTTCACCAGATTGTGCTCTTCAGTGATAATCAGACCACGTTTAATGCATATTAAAGCATAAATCCAACATATTCTATAGGGCTCTTGTAGATGAGCACTCAACATAAACACAAACACGTCAGTCAGAGCTTAAAGTTAAAGAGTTCTAAGTATCTCTGAAATGAGGCCGGTGATGAGCAGAGCTGCCACAGAGTCATTCTGCTCCAGAGGGTTAATTTGCTCCTTAACACCTACTGTCATTAAACCCTGCTGCCCACTGAAGAGATTATTCAGCGATAAAGTTTTAATTGTGCCATTGTCTGTGAAGAAGGTGGTGGGTGGGTAATTAGCGGTGCAGGGGAACGCACGGAGGAGCGGCCAGACGAGCCAATTTAGCTCTCAAACAAGTGTCACACACCAAACAGAGAGGAAAGTTAAATTGAATTTGGCAGCAGGGACTCAGTTCAGCAGGAGAATCCAGGGAGCGCCGCCTCCACTTCCCTCCTCCTCTTCCCTCCCCCTCTGCCACTTCCTCCATCTTATTGCTTTCTCTCGCTCACGCCGTTCCCATTTGTATTGTCTGAGGGTTTCTGTAATTATCCAGCTGTGCAAGCATGTGTGTGTTTGTGTGTGTGTGTATGTGTCTGTGTTTGTGATTAGCAGTGCAGCTCAGCTCACCGTGGGTTTTCTCACACATTGTTTTTAGTCACGCTCCAAATTCAAGAATTTCTCTGCGTTATCTTGTCACAGCACACATTCACTCTCTCACACACACACACACGGAGCAAACATGTAGCAACAAGGATTATCATTCACAATACCAACCTTGATGCCAGTGATCTTGACCTGCTTTGGTCTAATCGACTAAAGTGATCAGGCAGCAGTGCAGGTATACACGCATACCTCCAACAAGGCAGAGAAGTCACCCATTTATCAATCTCAGAGATGGGAACAACAAGTGACTTTACACGTGTCACCAAGTTTGATTACAGCAGACTCACTAAGTCACACCCACTCAAATTTTCCAGTCAATGAAAAAAGGGTAAAGAATATCAAAAAATGGACGGAGACCGTTTGGAGACAAGCATCTGTTCTAAAATGGTCCACCAGTATTTATAGTCTGACCCTGACCACCATGTCAATATCCAACATGAGCCAACAAACAAAAGCACAATATCAGATATCGCATCACAATCTATGAACATTGATGTACATTCTATAGCAGGAGACAGAGGTTGTAAGAATCAACAGGACAAAGCCACGTGTGCAGTAAAACAATGGTGTGTTCAACCCAAGGACAAAATCGACCTGCAGCAGAAAAAGTACACGACGACATTATGAGATCCTAAGCTTCAACTATACAACAGAGAGGAGGGCTGAGGCTTAGGGAGGCGAAAAGGTCAACATGAAGAAAGAACAGTAAAGAAGAAGGCAACAAGCTGGCGAAGGCGCGACAAGATAGACAGAGATAGAGAGACAGAGAAGGACGTTATGGATCAATGTCACATCAGAAGGCGACAGCTACTATCGGCGGGTTGAGGAAGGGAGATAGATCCCAGTGTGCAGTCAACCGGAGCGACAGGGGTCAAACCGACAACTACTGATGCCGTCTTTTAAAAAAAGGACCTATAAAACGTCAGGAAGTCGCACAAGCACCTGCAGCACATGACAGCATCTGAGGTTTCTAAAGAAGTTTGATAAATGCCATCTGAGGAACCATCAGCTGGTCAAACTGGAGTTGCTTGAATCCAATCTGACCAGTAAAACACCAGTATGAGGCCTTATTACATCTGTTTTTCAGATGAATGAAGACATAAAGGTCATATCGGGGTCTTCTGCGAGCACCTTAAGTTGCTCTCCACATCCTGTCTGAATTATCGGCGTCTTTAAGCGGTTGTTGCGTTTCTGACACGGCGATGAGTTACGTATCAGCTGCTTGCTTTGCATTCAGTAAAGCGCGCCGGCTGCTCTCCAGCTTCCCTGATAAATGCTTCTTCTCGCCGGTGTGCTAATGATGTGATAAATTGTGGAGGCTAATCAATAATCTTGCTGTCTTTCATTCTTTCCCTTGTCTGTTCTGGCTCCAGACTCATTTAAATCAACTCAGCAAAGCAGATAGCTAATTATAATGCTGTTGGTAGCCAGTTTATGCAGTGTTTTCCACCTTGTTGTTTGAATCTAAACACGATTTGGGTGACACCTGGCAGATTTACACTTTGATCCATTTTCTGATATTTTCAAGGACTATGTTCTCAGGTTGCCCAAACTGACTGACAAAACAAATGTTGGCAAAGATTCCTTTAAATTTTCTTCTTGATACTGAGGCCGAATATGTTTTATAAGAGTTAGCTATTAGTAATTTTATATATATATATATATATATAAATATATATATATATATATATATATATACACTGCTCAAAAAAATAAAGGGAACACTTAAACAACACATCTTAGATCTCATTTAATGAAATACTGCAGTTGTAAATCGTTATTCAATACACAGTAGAGTGCGTTGCGAACAAAATAACATAAAAATGATCAATGTAAATCAAAATTATCATCCCATGGAGGTCTGGATTCAGAACCATACTCAAAATAAAAGTGGAAAATCACATTGCAGGCTGCTCCAACGTCAGCGAAAATTCCTCCAGACAAGTCAAAATGACGCTCAGTAGCGTGTGTGGCCTCCACGTGCCTGTATGGCCTCCCTACAGCGCCGGCATGCTTCTGATGAGGCAGCGGATGTTCTCCTGAGGGATCGCCTCCCAGACTTGGATTAAAGCATCAGTCAACTCCTGGACAGTCTGTGGTGCAACGTGACGTTGGTGGATGGAACGAGACATGATGTCCCAGATGTGCTCAATTGGATTCAGGTCCGGGGAACAGGCAGGCCAGTCCATAGCATCAATACCTTCATCATGGAGGAACTGGTGACACACTAAAGCCACATGAGGCCTGGCATTGTCATGAATTAAAAGGAAACCAGGGCCCACTGCACCACAATGGTCTCACAATGGGTCTGAGGATCTCATCGCGGTACCTAATGGCAGTCAGGGAACCTCTGGCTAGCACATGGAGGGCTGTGCGGCCATCTAAAGTAATGGCTCCCCACACCATTACTGACCGACCACCAAACTGGTCATGCTGGAGGATGTTGCAGGCAGCATGACGTTCTCCACGGCGTCTCCAGACTCTGTCACGTCTGTCACATGTGCTCAGTGTGACCCTGCTCTCATCTGTAAAGAGCACAGGGCACCACTGGCGACTCTCTTCTCTGGCAAATACCAATCACCGTGCACGGTGTCGTGCTGTAAGAACAGGCCCCACTAGTGGACGTCGGGTCCTCATACCACCCTCGTGGAGTCTGTTCCTGACATTTTGAGCGGAAACATGCACATCAGTGGCCCGCTGGTCATTTTGCAGGGCTCTGGCAGTGCTCCTCCTGTTCCTTCTTGCACAGAGGAGGAGGTAGCGGTCCTGCTGCTGGCTTGTTGCCATCCTACGGCCCCCTCCACGTCTCCTGGTGTACTGGCCTGTCTCCTGGTATCTCCTCCATGCTCTGGACACTGTGCTGACAGACACAGCAAACCTTCTTGCCACAGCTCGCATTGATGTGCCATCTTGGATGAGCTGCACAACCTGGGCAACTTCTGTTGGTTGTAGACACCGCCTCATGCTACCTCCAGGGCTGAGAACACTAACCAAATTCAAAAGTGACCAAGACAATAGCCAGAAATGATGAGAACAGAGTAATGGTTTGTGGTCACCACCTGCTGAACCACTCCTTTATAGGGGTAGTCTTGCTAATTGCCTCTCATTTCCACCTGTTGTCTGTTTCATTCGCACAACATCTGGTGAAATTGATTCACAATTAGTGTTGCATCCTAACTGGACAGGTTGATTTCACACAAGTGTGATACACTTTGAGTTACATTGTGTTGTTTAAGCGTTCCCTTTATTTTTTTGAGCAGTGTATATATATATTCATGTAATGTTATTTTCACCATGTTTTCACATATCTGGTTTTATGATACCATGTCTGTCACAAGACAATATGGGATAGGATAACATCCTCATATATGTGTGATTGTGAGTTTTGTAGATGGGATTTGAGAGGTTGTGTCTCCCCTTTGTTGTGGTTTCTCACTCTTGCCTGCCACATGTCGCCCATCACCCAATCAGCTCCAAGCTCCACACCCCTGACCCCTGTTTCTCCATTAGCCTCCCTCAGCCGTAGAACCGTCTCCTGTGCTCCTTTGCCTCTTGCTAGATCATTTGTAAAGATGTTTGCTGTGTTTCCTGCTGTCTTGAACTCAAAGTGTCTCAAGAGTCTCAAAGTCAAATCCAGTTTATTTGTATAGCAGAACAGCTCATACAATGTCTCAAAGGGCCCACAACAACAGACAAATCCCGACCAGGCTTAAGTCTCTCAGAAGGCAAGAAAAACGTCTTAAACTAACACTAAATATTTAAGGGAAGACATAAGGAGAGGCGTTTCAAAGAGAGATTCCTTCTCCTTAAATGTCAAGCTGTAGACATGCATTACAAAGAGGCTAAAAGACAACATACTACAGGACAATAAGAGATTTGATTAGATAAGAGTTCAGTGAAATTATCTAAAGTGGGTCAATATTTTTTGTTATTGGTTGAATTTGATCATTTTCACCATTCCTGAGGGAATGAAAGCTCAAACGTTCTTATATGTAAAGCTCCATTAGGTGGTCTGATACATGAAGGCGCAAAGCTCCTGTGTGAGCTGATCTAATTGCTGCTGCCGAACATGCAGAGGGAAGATTTCACACCCTCAAACAGAAACGTGAACATCTGATGAGTTAATTCGGGGCTGGATTTACACGTCTTGGCTCGCCAGCTGCGCTCTAGCCTCCTCACCAGCCTTTTTGACATACTCGGCTTATTGCACTGCGTGGCTCCTGTCCACATACTTTACTCCTTCGTCTCCTTTTCCCTCGTTGTGCGCTCACTCTCTCCTTCCAACCTTTTGGGACCAGTTCCTGCTCACTTGCTCGTGGCTCCTGTCTGAAGGATCTGACTCCCGTAAAATCAGCTTTGACGTCATTTATGGAGCTCTTTCTGTGCTTCACATTTTTGCAGTGTAAATGTTCAACTTTTTCTGAGTGTGGAGTCATATTTAGAGGGTAGACCAAAGAGCGGGAGATGGGTGTGTTAGCGCTGTGTTCTACTTTCATAGCTCTTCTAACGAGTGCGATATATCATACTGCTGCTTCAGGCTTTGGTTGGACCCACAGGACTTCTTTGCACATCAAAAGGTGGACCAGCTGAAAAAATAATTAAAAGGAGGAACCTCATATAGATACCCAAGAGCATATGTTCTACATAGACACAGCCGGGATTGATGCCACTGAGCAACTAAAAAGAAGATTTTCCTCACACCGTTGAGACGACTAATTTATCTTTTGGATTTTTGTTGCATCTTTGGAAGACATTTTTATTGAGCAGATAACATTTTAAGAGATAAAGAGCGATATACTGCCAGCAGGGCTAACGAAGCTGCTGTGTTCGTTTCATCCTATCCTTCCATTTTCTAGAGCTTATCTGGGTTCGATCAAGGTTATTATCGTTAACAGAAGAACTGAGGGAACTGTCGATAACAAAAGTGTGACGTTAATGAACATAATAGCAAAACGAGACTATGATCCAACAGAAATGAATTTAAGACACAAAACTTATTTCATAACATGTCTCGTACTCAAAATCAAAAAGAGAATTTTAGAAATAGCCAATGTTTCATGATGATTGCAACTGAGACGGCAGAACATCAACAAACACAAGGAGAGAAACACCTTAAGGAAAGCTTGCCGATCTTACGTTCCCGTGAGATGAATGTATATTTTTCAACGTTAATAGTATTTTATTTCTCGTTTTCGATGGTTTGCCACAGTTTATAGTGACCTTCATGCTGTGTGCTTGCTGCACATTTGGAGGCTTCATCCTCCCTTTTGAACAGCTTCAACTTTTTAAAAGAAACGCTGACTTCAAAATTAAGCAAAATTTGAGAATATTGCTATAAAAGCTTTTTACTTAAATGGGACAAAAACGGCGTTCGATCAGGTTAAGCAAAGTAGCTTGGACGGCTCCTCACCTTATGCTGCATTCTGTGGCTCTTTCTGGGCGATCCAAGGCGCCTCCAGACCAGATTTATGATCCATCCATCTTATTCCGGGTCTGTGCCGTGGTCTCTTCCCAGTTGGACACGCCCACAATAGCTTCCCACAGGAGGCATTATGATCAAATACCTTCACCTTGCTCCTTTCTAATCCCCTTGAAAAAATCCCGTAGGCATGTGATGTGGTAAAATGATTCCTGACAGGAATCTGGCTCGGTGAGAAGGCGCCGCCTACTGATATAAGTGCGTGTCAGAAAGAGCACAGGAGAAAGAGGAGTATATCATTCTGTGTCCTGTGTAATTTAGTGTTCCAGCCTCCATAATGACTTTCTGCCATTTGGTGGTCACAGTGTCCTGTCCTGTCCTCACCCGAACTGTGTAAGAGACTTTTCATCAAAAAACACTCACAAATTCTCAGACTTTTGTAAACATTAATATTAAGGAAACAATATTGATTCAGTGACTACGGTTGAACAGATAAAAATGTAAAAATGGTTATAACAGCGCAACCATGAGTCTGACCTGTACCAAACTTTAATGTTTTTTTTCCCAGCATTTACAACCTCCAAGTTCCATTAAAATCCACCAATAAAATTGTAAACAGACAAAGAGGACAGCAAACGTCACATCCTGGGCAGTCCTGACCCGGTGACACTCTGGGTCTGTTTGCGACCTGTGAACATGTTGTTTCTCCCTTTAACCCATAGTTACCCGCACAGCAAACACCGATGTCACCACAATATCTTTCAATTGCCTTATTTACTCAGGCATTTTCTCATTATTACCTATTTACTGCTACAAATGAGGAAGTTTTATTGATTGCCTTCTTTACTAGGAGGAGATATAAAGCCACACTGGTACCACTGGGGAATACGATTTCACCATGGGCGTTGTGCAAGAAAAGCGTGTGTGTGTGTGTGTGTGTGTGTGTGGGAGTCGGGCTGCGTATTGCAATTATTGTTGCCAGTGTCAGTGCCGCCTCTGCTTAAGCCTTCTGAGCGCTTATTTCACCTCCATCAATATTGCCACACACCATGTTCGACTCCCAAGAGAAATTAACAGTGATTGATCTCTTTTCTGTTTTGCAATTTTACCAAGGTCCAATGTTTCCCTCCAGGTGAAGGCACATAAAGCACGCTTCAGTCTGGGAAATTAATTTTCCTTTTGACATTACAGGTGGGCACTGTATCTTTTAATTGACCTTTGTTGTGACGCACTTGAGTTTCAGTGATAGAGTGAATTGGAGTGGGCAGCTGTGTCACCGTGTTAATGAGACTGAGCACACACACTGAGGGACTGCATGCAGGGTTTCACATTTGGTGCATTTACTGTACACTGGGTTTTTGTCTCTGAGACTGAGACCTGCTCTGGTAGAAACATCATCATTTACATCTTGATATATCATGTATAAATTATGATAGATCCATTTCCGGGCCGTTTCCATCAGTGACCTTTCACACACAAAATAAGTGAGATAATTCCCATTTCTGATTGGTATGATGATATGATTAATATGAATTTGGCTGATCTTTGTCCTGAAATGACTTATCTGGTGGTTAGGATATGAATGTCTCCATCACATATGTCCTAAACAAAGTGTCTTAGCAGACTTCAAAGCAGTGACCTCCTGTTCACACAGCACTCATTTTCTTCTATCTTCACTGAATAATTTCACATAAAGCCCATTGAGGACTCCTACATGGTGTCTAAAAGCCCTGTGGTAAATCCAGGATTAAATCACAGATGTTTGAAAATCAAATAAAAAATAGTTTTCTTCTTCCTGTGAAGCTGGAAGACCTCAAAGACTCTGCAGCGTTGTGAGGATGGACTGGGCTACGATCTCAGGGCTTCACAGATCAGATATGCCGCCATGTGTGGGCTTTTTGGACGAATCTGCATTACAAATGCTCTCGCATTATCTTCAGCAGGAATGACCTTGTTGAGTTTTGCCATTGATCAGCACATCGACTCATCTATTCCGATAAGTCTGAAACCCATTTATCATGGGCAAGGTTTAGGCCGCCTTGGCTACATTTACTGGCAGAAAATCAATTTATTCTAATCAGTTAATGCAGCGTCGGGTCACGGCAGGAATATGTGAACACGTACAGTACAAGGCAAGATTCTGATTAGAAAGAATGAAATGGTAGGTAATGGTGAGAGAAAGAGAGAGAGAGAGAGAGAGAGAGAGACGCTGCTACATCAGCCAGTTTTTACAGATCAGGAATAAGATGGGTAGCAAGATAAACAATTGATATCACTAACAATCATGTTATATCGGCAAGATAAGTTTAAACATACATTATGTAATGGTTCTTCCTCTGCAGTGACCCATCGAGTGTGTCGTTCTAAATGTAAGAGAGACTGTGGTCCAGATGCTCTGCGGTCTTTACTGGAAGGTGAGCAGTCAAACTGTCCATTTAAGGGACTTTGTTAATCAATTACAGATTGACAAACTATACAGCAATCTCATTATCGGGATTCTGTCTGCATTTTTACCGTAGGGTTGTTACGCTACAAAAGCCTGTAATTAAAAAAAAGGAACTCTTTGGTCTGAGCTGTCACTATAATTTGAACATCCAATTCAAAATTACTTTATTACCGTAACGGAAATCCAAACCCAAGATTTGATCCGTTAGAGCCAGACCACATTGACGTGAATGATCTGGATTAAGTTGTAAATGTAAGGATTAAGAAAAATAGCTCTGTTATTCTGTGCTAGCAACTGTGCTGCTACTTAAACAATGGTGTCAAAGTCACAAACAGAGGAGCTACTGTAGCTACATGGCAGCAGACAAATTGCTCCTTACCATTGTCGCTTATTGGTTGTTGGGTAAAAACAAGATGGAAAGTTAGATGCTAGATTGTAGCTAGCTTGAAATGCTGGCAAGCTGCCGGCAGGATAATGGTCTGTTATCACCTTCAGGGGTCATTATTGGGACAATAATTGGACAAATAACAGAGCAATAGTGTGTGAAGTGTTCATATCTCGCATTAGTACACACATGGACACAAATCATGTTAGGTGTAAAAGTGGCCAAAGACAAAGTAAAATTAACATTTGAGGAGTATTCTCAAAGCCATGACACCTGAACTTACCTAATTATTGATTCGTCTAATGCTAATCAACCATTTATTCAGCTTTAATGAGGCATTTAGATACAACTTTGGTGTTAATTTGGTGTGAATAAACTCCACTTTATTAGAGGGGTGACTCAGCATGCCTGACTTGTGCCTCACAGAGAACCTGCCTGTCAAAAATAAAACGGGACTAAAATATGAATTTGTGTTGTTGTTGTTGTTTTTTACCTCATTAAATGCTCAGTGGGGGAGCAGAGGATGTGCTGTGGCAGTGTGTGTGTGTGTGTGTGTGTGTGTGTGTGTGTGTGTGTGTGTGTGTGTATGTACGACTGTGTGTGGCTGGCTTATGTATACGATGGCTACATCTGTATGTGAGGGACTCGAATTGATTTGCATAGTTTAATATAGTCTAAGCACACACACACACACACATACACATTCCATCTGTGGCAACAGCAAGTTTACTCACCACTTGTTGCAAAATCAAAATTTCCCTCAGGGTGACCATGCTTATTTTTGTATAATGAAGCAATTCTATAATGGGAAACCTAGATGTTTGCAGGTGGGGACTGTGGTTTTGTGTGTGTGTGTGAGTGTGTGTGTGAGAGAGAGAGAGAAAGAGAGAGAGAGAGAGAGAGAGAGAGAGAGAGAGAGAGAGAGCGAGAGAGAGAGAGAGAGAGAGAGACTTTGTCTTTGTCTGTCCTGTGGCAGCGTCCTGTGCCTGGATTAAGCAGTCTCTTAATTAATGACATGGTCTGTTTGGTGCGTTTGTTTATCATAGCCTCATTAGCCTTTTGTCTGTAGGAATAAATGGCGAGCGGTGGGATTGTGCCCGGCATGGCAGAACAAAGCCCACGCAATTCACGTGTCATTTGCAATCACGGCGTACAGCACTCAGAGAGACAGAGTCAATAGTTCCTAATGGACAGAGGGGTGGCTGGCTGGGGGGTGTAACCTGTCCCGCCGCCCGTCCAGTCGATGTGTGTCAGCTTTGCAATATTCACTCAAACTCATCAGGGGAGATTATGATGACGGAAAGTTTTCATGCTTAAACAGGCTTAAAGCTTTTATATGGACCCAGAGGTTGTGCTTCTGAGCGGTTAAACTCCTTCGCGGTCTCCCCAGACAATTCTATATGATTTTAATACAACAGTGTAATGGTATGACACAAAAACAACGACTAACGCTTGGACATTGTTTGATTTGGCACCAGCGTGGAACGATCTGACTCAATTCAGTTACATTTCCTTAATGTTCTGGGGCGAGAGAGGACACACAAATGGTGTGATGTCTAAATGGATGAAGTCAGATCTTTGATGTTATGGTTTTTGGTTCCAGCCCAACTCATCAATTACGACATTAGGACCCTCCTCTTAGTTTGCAAACAGAGACCTTTTTGAGAGAAAGATCTCAGCCTGGTTTCATTTATTGCTTTGGTTCCAGAGAGATAGAGAGAGATAGAGAGAGAGAGAGAGAGGGAGAGGGTGCGTGCGTGCGTGCGTGCGTGCGTGCGTGCGTGCGTGCGTGCGTGCGTGCGTGCGTGCGTGCTTGCGTGCTTGCGTGCGTGAGTGCGTGAGTGCGTCCTATGAAGCCATCTGAAGGCTGCACATTTTCTCATCATATACAGTAAAGAAACATCATCATAATAATCACCGTGCAGGAAACAAAACAGGTTAAAAAAACGACAAGCTCAAACAAGTAAACAGACAGACGGACCATAAAAACACTGTTTTGTTTTGATGACGTTAAGATTCTGATTAGAACTGAGCGCACATGAAAAGGCCTCGAGCTTTCCTTAAGTTGTTCTCTCCTTGTGTTTGCTGATGTTCTGCCGTCTTCACCCGCACGACATTATAGGCCAGCAGGATGCCACCACGAGCAATGCGGCTGGGGACTGTTGTTTACTTCACTGCTGCTCTGTCACGAAGGCAAAGCAGAATATTCTCTTCATTGGTTTAGTCCAGAAAGCAGAGGAATCCAATCTGAACACATCAAAGGTTCACCCAAACAGTTTAACCCATGTGAGACTAGACTGGGACGCGACCAACACAGGCGAGTCCCTGCGACACAGCGGAGAGCTAGTGAGTGAGTTGACAGGACAGTGAGGGCGGAGCCATTTAGCCTGCCATTGATCTGGGGCGCTGTGACTAATGAACAACAGAGGCGGAAATTTACTGTAGCTGAGTGCAGCGGGACGCGATCATCAACCCCGAACGCAGCGCGCCGCTCTCCAGGAGGGTAATAATGGATGCGAGATGGCTGCCATTACGACCTTCCCCTCCGCGCCGCCGAACGCTGCGAGGCCGCGGGAAATCGAATTATCGCTCTAGAGGAAGTTGGCTCTCCTCCGACGCGTTCCCTTGCTCCATCTCCCCTCTTTCTCCCTCCTTCTGCTTCTCCTCTTCTGCCAGGAAATCAAGAAGAATCTCACTCTCGCCAGGTTAGCGGGTCCTGGTTTGTCTTGATGAACAACCGTCCCATTCAGGTTGGAGACATGTTGACATATCCGACATCAATTAAAAACAAAATGAAATGATGTTTTGCTTATGTTCAGATGCTTATGAGTCTTATTTTCTATCAGCAAAATCTACCAGTGTGATTTGATTTCATTCCAATCAACTTGGTTTGGGGAATTTTCTCGACACAAATGTGAGAGGGCAAATGTGAGAACACTGAACCACAGTGGAGAAAATAACAATGTCAAAAATCTCATTCTGTAAACAAACACTCTTCACATCAAATGCTCAATGCAGAAATGTTCAGATGTTTTAAGAATTTTACTGTTAAACTTACTGGAATCAAAAGACACGTTTCCATTTTCAGGCGTTGTGATGAACTTAAATGTGTTTGACTGGAAATCTCATTTCAATATACATTTTTAAATAAAATGTGTTAGTTTTAATGGGGTTCAGTTGTGACTCATTTATATCTCAAATAATTTTGCACTTGATATGAATTTCACCTTAAGACAGAATGCTTACCTGTCTCTCTGTCTCTCTGTCTCTCTGCTCTCTCCATCTCTCTTTCTCTCTCACTCGCTGTATCTTCTCCCTCTCACTCACTCTCACTGCCATCTCTCACCGCCCACCCCACCATCACACAAACTCACAAACACCTCTCTCTCCACCTCTCTTCTCCCTCCCCCCTCCCCTTCCCCAATCACTCTATCTCTCCGTGGAAGTGTTAGAAATGTAGGAGAAAAGAGAAAGTGCAGTGATCCTTTGAGATCTCATAAATTCAATATATTCATATTGCCTCCACTGCGAAAAGTGCTTGGGAGTGCATCCGCCGAGTCCATAAGTCACAACATTGTCAGAGAGGCGATGGTGATGCATGAGGACGCCGGCGCCCCGCTTCATTCCGGAGCTGGTCCTCCCTGCCTGATAAGTGCAACCTTAATTCCTTCCGCTGGCCTAATGTGTTTTTAATGCAGCGCCGTGACTTATGTTGCTGTCAGTCGCCGGGCCGCTCAGGGACGCAGAGATGCTCGTGGGCGGCAGAGGGGGGACCGGGAAAAGGTGGCAAAGATTAATCGGAAAGGCAGGGGCATCTCGCGTTTGATCAAATCCGTATTGACTGAGAGCGCTGAGAGGGCCCGGGTTTGGGAAAAAAAGAGCCCGGGATGCTCTGCTCGCCTCTGCCGGAGAATAAACGAGCTCGGCGGCTGTTTGATGAGACAATAGGGATCGACCTCAGAGGCAGGTTGTGTCATCAATACCACGCGGTGGCAGGTGAATTAATTATCTGTGTGTTTTCCAGCTTCGGAGGCATACAGTCGGATCAGCACACGGTCATACATCATGAGGCGGATACGCGTCATCGTGTGATCAGCAGACACTTTATTTAAGGCCTCATGGGTTTTCCAATGCGTGGTTCCACCCTCTAAAAGGCGTCCCCGGGGAAATGAAGCTCAGGCCCGACAGCGTGAGTTCGGCTCCTCTGCGTCGTCGCTCCTTTGCTCTTTCTACCATTTAACGAGATTCATTTCTTCTTGGCCTGATAACAACGGAAGGATTCACAGAAGGTCCCACTGCATCAGTCTTTTAGGAACGCTGCTGGACTTTCCTGCAGTCGTGAGCCAATAAACTAACAGCACCAGGGATTCCTACACTCCAACACGCAGCTCCACTTTCACCTCTTAACTTTGATCATAGATGCGTGCTTCAGAATAAAAACTATCTGTATTGGATTCTTGTCCAATACATCCTTTTTTTCAGGTTTCAGATAAAACAAAGACAAATTGCAAATGTTGGGTGGATATTTAATAATTCTAGTAATTTTTTAGTTATTAGTTCTAGCTTTTAAACTCTTCATTTGGCCAACAGGTTCTGGCAGAGTAGATCTACATATTTAATAGATTTGAGCCGCAGTGAGTTGAGCGCCTGCAGCGTGTGTGTTCTCTGGCTGAGGGTGTGTGTCTGGCCTCGGGTCATTCTGTGCGCGTGTTCTGCTGCTCCACGAGCCCATCAGAGCGTTCAAAAGGAGGAACCAGGCTCCTGGTCCCCCGGCTCTGATAAGCCCTCACATCCTTGGCTAATCAGCAGGAAAGGAACAGAACAGCAGAGTTTTAAAAATGTATGTTCTTCCTCTGTACACACACACACACACACACACACACACACACACACGCACACACACACAGAGCAGCCCAAAGGGAATAAGGATTTCTGTCTCCTGTGGCGGGGAAAGACCCACAGACAGATCAAACTCCACACAGGGTAATGTCATGCATGACTACAGCCTGTGTGCATGTGCAGGAGATCCATGCTGGAGGGGAGAGGGAAACACTGCAGGTGTGTGTGTGTGTGTGTGTGTGTGTGTGTGTGTGTGTGTGTGTGTGTGTGTGTGTGTGTGTGTGTGTGTGTGTGTGTGTGTGTGTGTGTGTATGTGTGTGTGTGTGTTTAGTCTTCTGCCAGCTAATTGTGTTTTCTCTGCCTTGTGCCTGCCACTGAATTGGCCATGTGGTCTCTGGCAGTCTGACCGTCCTGCCACAGAAAGGTCACAGGTGCTCACAGAGAGCAGATCTGCATCACACACACACACACACACACACACACACACACACACACACACACACACACACACACGCGCGCGCACACACATACACGCGCACACACACACACACGCTGGCTTTCCTTAACCTCCAGAGTGTGATGATATTTTAGCAGTTTAACTTTCCCTTGAATGCGATGATAGTAAGTTCAGTGGTCAGGATGTTGCTCTTCAAACATTGGGGGAACATTGGTTGCTTTCTCACTTTGTGTATTTTAATGTAGCTACAGGTGTAAATGAAACATTTCATCCCCATATTCAATTTGTAGGAATGTGCCTCCTGGGTGAAGTCTTCTTAATTTTACCATCATTTAACAGTAAAACATATTATATTGGGTCTGAATCAATTTGGACGAGGAGCTGTTTGACGACAAAGCTCCGTTTTTAAATGATTGAGACTAGATGAGGGAAGCTGATCAAGCGAGGGCGCCACTGAGTCGAGATCACGTTACAAAACATTTCAATGAGGCGCGTTATGTTCTCAAATACACTGCGGGTCCATAAATGCAGATTGAATCTGTTGTAATCTGTGTGTATGCTTGTACCATAACCATAAACTTCTGACAGCTGACAGTTTCTCTGCGTCTCTGTTGCATTTCCTGGTCCTCCAGTTCCAGAGGTGAGACTGGAGGGAAATGAGTCGGCAGTAGCTCTTGTTAACATGCCGGAGTGTTTGCTGATCCGTGCTCGTCTATATTTGTTTCAGTTTGCCGCTGATGAGTGACAGCTGCTGGAATGATTCAAGCGTGTTCACAAGCTGATGAAATGAGATGTTCAGTCTACAGCTACATCAGCCAGTAATGCTCATTTTGTTATGTTTTTTGGGGATTCAGTTGATTCCAACATTGTGTCACTTGTGATTGTTTTCACCTGCATTGGTTCCCCTAATTTGATATTTAACAGGATTACTGAAAAGGCTTTTAACCGATTTTCATGGAAATGGATATCAAACGATCACAATTAAACGTTGGGTCCAATCCAGATCCAGGGTAAAGTTTCAATTCAAGTTTCAATAATATGAGTAGAGTAGCATTTTTCCATATTTGAGTCAAATTTGCAGTAAAATGCTTTCATTCATGCACACAGAAACCAGGCGAGAGGATACTACATGTATACTCTAGTGTGTGTGGGTTAGTTCAAGCATACCTAGTTGACATTGTGTGTCTGTGGGTGTGTGAGCGTGCCTGTGTATGTAGCCACTATGTTACATGCTCTTGTTTTGTTCTCACACCTGAGAATTCTCATTTATCTGACCTGATGTGGCACTCGGGGGCGAAGCTGCAGACAAATAGTCGCCTTATTTATCTCATTACTGATAAATGTCGCCCTTTGCTCTGCTCCATCTGCAGGTAACAACGCTGATAATGGCGGCGGAGTTGTTTCGAGGTTTCTTTTCTCACCTTTCTCCTTCGCCCTCGCCTTCTCCGTGAACAACGGCTGCACAGTTTTATCTGGAGGCCATTTGGATTTTCAGTCATTTCTCCAAAGCTCATTTCATCGGTGGTGAATGTTTGTCTGTGGCGCTGCAGACGCTCGGGGGTGTGATGCCGCCCAGACCTCCACTGCACCTCGTTCGCATTGGACACAGAATTACAATCACATGTGTTACTTTGATTGGACGAGGTCATTACTGCTTTACGCCGCCACCACAGCCGCCGACCGTCCATCAGCATGATGCAGACAGACAAAACTATTACACTGGATCTGCTGCACCCGTATGAATTAAGAAAACAATTTTGCATTGATTTTTTTTTTTGGTCCTATTGGATTTCTGTGCGATGTGCCCGCAGCACTTAGCGCCCTGATGTGATTGGCCACACGAGCTGTGGCTGTGTGGTGTTGGATTAAAGCGTCTGGGTCAAAGATTACACAGCTCTGTAATCCTGTCTGACTGTACATCAAAGGATTCTGTGGACTTACAACACAAGTACTCCAATAACTGTACTTCATACATGAATGCAGCACTGTTTATATTATATAGTGTATCTACTTAATAATTCAAGTTAATGGCTGCGTACATATGAAGCTGAACATGGACTTTGTCACATTCTGCCCTCTTGGTAAACCTTCTTGATTGTTCAGGTTTGGAAGAAAATGCAGCAAAAGGAGTCACATTACAAAGAGACGAGGAAGAAACGTTGCTTTCCCACTTCCTGATCAAAATTTGCTGCCAGGCTGATAGAAGTAAAAGAAAATGATGCCCACATGTGATTACTTTCCTCTTTCAGTAATCTCATCACAAGTTTGAGAGTGTAATTCGCAACACGTCAGCTTTTCTGACTCCGGCGAGGTGATCAGATCATATGCAGCGGCGGCGGCGCGGCTAACGTGTTCTCTCCCGGCCAGCTTAAGTGTTTAATGCACAATAATGCAGTTTAGTTTGAAATGGAATATCTGCAGGGCTGCTTTACTTCCTCCACACCTCGCTCTCCTCGCTCCCCTCCTCTCCTCCCCGGCTCCATCTTCCACATTATCCACACCTCATTCCCCTCGCGGTTTCCACAGGCTAATGCACTGAAGCAGATAATTACGCACTTCCATACTGTCTCCTCCAGAACAACTTCACCCCCCCACATTTTTGTTTTCAGCCACTCGCCCCAACCTGGCTGGGCGAGGGCGGGGGGAGAACACCAAAAACTGTCAGCTTTCAGCGTGCAGTGATGAACGAGGACACGCACGCAGCACAACAAGCTGCTGTGGTGACATTGCTGGGGGCGTTTCACTCCCATTAACCGAAATAGAAACAGGGTTTGTGCGTCAGGTCGTTTTGTTTGGATATTCTGCAAGTTAAAAGCCTGAGTCACAGGTCCATGTTGGGAGGGGGGATTATATTTGGGGGGCTGGCGGTTAAATGTCTGTGTGTGTGTGTGTGTGTTACGTAACAGATCGAAGGTCGCAGAGGTAAGACAAGGTGAGATTCATATGTTTCCATATTCAGCAGCCGTCGTCAGAGTTCCCACAAAGCAGAATTATGCTGAGAGAGATTCGCCCATAAATCAGAAATGTAAATGCCATAAAGAGACGACGCGGCGTTGGTTTCTCATTTCCTCTCTGTTTACATATTTCATTATTTGCCAGACTCGACCCTCAGTCCTGCACCAAATTAATCTTTTCTGAGGTAAATCTATTATTTGTTCCAGAAAAAGTAAATTACAAGCCTCAATTCCAGTTGACCTTTTCCAAAAAAGTGGGGGCAGGTGTGTGTGTGTGTGTGTGTGTGTGTGTGTGTGTACCTTTGGCGCTGAGTCACATCTGATTTAGTAACCCTTACACCACTGAAGTGATGAGTCACAGGTGAGCGTGTGTGTGTGTGTCTGTCTTTACTACCCTCTTTGCATTGGTGTGTATTCTGCAAAAGTACTAATACAACAAAGTTCTAGGGTTTGTGTGCATGTATGTGAGGGTGTACATGTGTGTGTATGTATGTGGGTTTGTATATGTATGTGGGTATATATGTGTGTATGTGGGTGAGTGAATGGGTTTGTGTGTGGGTGTGTGCATGTATGAGGGTTTGTATGTGGGTGTGTATATACCGGGGAGTGTTCCTGTTTGTCTTTCCAAATTTCTCATTATTACAATAATAATAATGAATTGGTCATTTATTGTCTTTATTGATGTATGTTCTTATTTTGAAAAACAAATTGACTAAGGAGTCACATTGGCCCTGTGCTGGCTGAATGCAGCACTCACTTACTGACACACATATCCGCGCACAGAAATGATATTTAAATCCCTAATTAGCAAACTCGGTGTGTACGAAATGAAAGCGGCAGTGTCGAGAGTAAATTCATGCAGCAAAGTCACGGTGGACATTGCAGTTTTGAGGACAAGAAGCTTATTATCCACCAGAGAATGCAAATTCTGTGCGTTAACCGTACTTAACTTTCCATAATTAGCCCTGCTGATATGTGCAGACAGTCATAGGCCGGCATGCTCCTGTAGGCTTCTGCAGTAGTGGGTGTTCTGATTGCGATCAGCTCACACAGACCGTGTGTAAGCAGCTGTTACTTTGTGTCTTTTTAGCAGGTGGGAACTTGTGTGTACTCAAGATGAGCAGAGATGAGAAGAAATAAATGGTACATTGAGTTACTGAGTGAAAACCTCAAGCAGCTGATGAGTTGATACAAATTATTCCCCTTATTTTCTCTCTATACACTGTATGTATACGTATATTCAATTTCAAGACTTTGATGTCCTGTGGTGGACTTTTTGCTTTTTGATTCCTAAAGATTTGAGGCTTCCTCCCAACAACAGAGTACAGGTTAGACAGAGATACAGATACTAAACTATATTATACCATACTAAACTACTAGATACCGTGACTCTATTAATCAGGTCTCTCTGGCCCCCCCTATTGTTGGGATGTCATTTGCGAAAATCAGAAAAACCCAAGAAATACCAACAATCACCAGAAGGGTCTAGATTGTCAGCCGATTCCAGCCATCGGGCCCTATTACAGACTGCAACTTGAAGATTTTATTTTCTTGTCAAAGTGTATTTTTGTCATATCAGGTAGTAAAAGCAATAATAAATTATAAAAAAGCATCATTCGAGCACATTATGATTAATTAATGGTGATTTGACTTTGCACCTCAGTGCCCTGACTCGGTCCCCCCTCTGCTGTTTTGGGTCGTGTTCTGCTCAGCATCGCCCCTGCTCTCGCTTACACAAGCATATATCTTATTTATTATTTAGTTTGAGTCAGATTGAATAGTAATTAGCTGTGACCCTGTTTGATGCTGCTACTGGGGCCTGTTAAATTGCTGCAATGGAATAACTCAGCGATCCAGAGGAAGGAACTTAGTGGCAACCTGTTAATTTATTCATGTCAGGCTCATCAGCACAACGCTTATGCAAAAGCAGTTTTTTGCAGCGCTGTTCAGTTCTTCACGTGCGTTAATTTGGTTTGCTCGCACACATTAAACGTGGTATCATCAGACTTATTTTCAGTACAAGATTAAAAGTTGCATTTTTTTTTCCAATCACACCATATTATCAGCCACACCTCGAGGTCTGTGAGACTCTGTTCAGCAACAGGAGCTGAAACCCAGGCTAAAGCCACGAATGACACACGTCTGCAAATAGCTTCAAATTAAGTCGATCCCATTATTTTTCCCATTATGTCACATTAACTATTCCGCTTTGGTAAAGAAGGACCGCAACATTAAACAAAATGTCCTACTTTTAATGTAAAATCTTGTGTAAGATGCGTGACAGGTTATCCTGACGGGGCGCCATCCCACATTAGCGTTTGCATTGCTCCAGGTGCATATTTCTCATAGTTTAATTAGTTGCGGTGAAACAGGCGTGTGTGGGTCGCGGCTGTTATGAAAAAGGCAATCAACTATGCCGAATGAATGCGATCGAGCTCTGCGGGCATAATACATATTTTTTCATAATTATTCCTGTTTACGAGATTCCTGTAACTTCCACTGTGGAATGAGCGGTGATGCATTTATGCATTTTAATGATCCATTGTGGATACAAAATATTAGAGTTCAAGTATTTGCTGCCTGCCAGTGTTTAAATATTGGCAAAAGGGTTCAGACCTCAGGGAGTTTGCCCCGAGATAAACCGCTGAGCTCTGCTGTTAATGGAAAACTATTAGCAAGGTCTGCCTGTATGTATGCAACATGTAATGAGGGAGAGGTCATGGTTCCTGCAGACCCGTGGAATGTAATGAGAAGTGTGAGAGAAGCAATGAAGTGAATTGGCTTTTGCTCGTCAACATTGGTTCATTGCCGACATCCTGGTGATCCTCACAACAAGTGAAAGAAGAAGCACCAGCACCGAATCCGACTCCCATCCTTGTCGAGGTTTGGCAGTCACCATGGAGGGATTCGGCAGCTTGCTCAAGGGCACCTAGGGAGGTTCTTTCAATATATGTGTGTACAGAATTTCCAATCTACATTTTATATTGCGTCCAAACGTCCCTAAACGGGGACATTACAAGAGTGATCGATCAGCTACTGATGCACAAGAAAGGAAGAATCACTGACACTCAGTCATGTTAGCCACAATATGGAGGTGAATTCAGGGTTGAGCTTCTGCATCTCGGGTCTTGCCTCTCAGATAATATAAGATGCATACATAACAATGATGGGCGGCTGTCTCATACAGAGGAAAGAAGTCAAAACAGGAGCAGCTAACGCATGGCTGAGCAGCTCTGCTGCGCCTCACCGCTGTGCCGCATAAGCCGCATCACGTCATGCTTTTCATACTAATGAGAAGCAATTAGTCTTGAGAAACAAGGAGCCGCTCCTCTGTGTGTCAAACACAACATTCTCTGTCTAATGTGGACTCATTTGTTACGTGCCCGGGGCCTCATTACTGGATGGATGGCTCGGGTCACCAGTGTTGATTCAGCACCGCGGCATGAGGAGTTAATTGCAAAGCAGCGTCTAAGTCACGTGGCTACGAAACCCGTGCAAGTCTGCCCAATGTAGTTCATCGCCCATCAGGTTCACCAGGGCATTTTAGTGACACGCCATGCGGCTGTCCTCCTCTGTGTACGTTGCATGCATGGGCTGTCAGGAAAAACATACTTCTGCAGGAGTTCACTTGAGATGTAAAGAGGATGTGTGAATGATAGAGAGTGCCTCATCTCCTGCCCTGCTGAAAGGAATCTGTATCAACTGAAGGGTCACGCTCAGGGTCAAGACCAAAGGAAATTTCTCCTTAAACCACCCATGATATATATACCACCTATATATTAACGTGGACGTTAACTACATACATTTTTACATTGTAGTACCTTTTACTACCAATACTTGGTTGGTTGAGCCATTGAGCTAAATGAAGTAAACCAAATCTACCACTGCAAGAGACACATCTATGCAGATCACTGAAGATGTGCGTTGCTTTACGGTTCCTATTCATGCCGTCAGTGTCATCTGGTCGACAGCACAGTTTGCTTTGAAATTCCATTTTTGCCGATGATTAAGTTTCAGACGTGGGAAATTCATGCAGCGCTCCGACCTCAGTGCTCCCGTCATGCATTTCGGCACATTTCCTTGTGCTGATTTGCCATACGTGATCATGAGAAAAGTGCCAAGTGCGATCAGTGTTAGGCCGGCCTGCGTGGCCCAGTCTGTGTCAGCGTGTCGCAGTCAGGCGGCGAGCAGCAGGATCGCCGGTGACTAACCTGATTCCATCTGACAGCTTTCAGATAATCTCCACATCATCCACGAATTGAGGAAGAAGATATAAAAAGGAGGATCCTGTGAAAGTGGAGTCAAAAGCTAACTTCTATTTCAGCTGCTGTGCATTGTGGGAGTCCATGGGATGAATTTTAACTGTAACATAAAACCACCTTTGTTTTCTGAGGGCATCCTGTGATTAAAGAAAGCCCTTTTCATCGTCTTCTGTGTTTCTGAATGTCGTGATTGATGCTCCGACCATTGAAGGAATTTATTATAGTTATTCTACAGCTAATGTTGCATATCTATGCATGCTTAAAAACAGCATCAGTGCCTTTTAGGTGTTGACAACAAGCTCGTAAATTTTAAAGATCCCCCTCCGCTCCACTCCCAAATGTATTTTGTTTGTTACGTTGGATGTTTGATCTTTCACTCCACAGATGAATGTGTGTGCAGCATTTGACACTGAGAGCTGTTTTCTACTGAAGGAGGACCATATTCACAATGGGCTGATTTCCTCTTACCGAGCTGAAGCGGAAAGAATTGGTGCAGTGGAGTTATTTGTTAAAAAAAACACTGTCACACAAATATTACAAATTTACATTTTCAATTGGATTTGGTTCACATATAAAAATCCATAATAATGCCATCTAAGCCTCTCAGTCACTTTATTTAAAGGGAACATTTTGATCGGATCTCTCGGATTGCAGTGGAGCTCCATTCAGAGAGAGTCCGCCTGTCTCTGTGCTTTACCCACACACACAAACTCCACCCTTATAGTGCAAGTCTAATACAAGTGTGCTGCTCTATGTATGTGGCCTGTTAATTCAACAATTGAAATGTCATCTCAAGTCCTGTGGCTGGAGACAAAAAAAGGAAAAATTGAGTTTAATGACCACATTGTAGTACAAAGACGACGCAAGCCATCGCCAAAACATGTCCGCCCGCTCAGTCACTCATTAATGCGACGGCCATTAGTGAAAGGATGTGAGTCGAGGTGTAACGGAGAGGAAAATGATGCCACATTCGCCTTGAAAAAGAAGATCTTCATCTGAATGGGCCGATTACAGTGCCGTCCTCGCTTTATGAACGACCATCCCCAAATAATGAGCACGGGAGAAAATCAGAGACTGATAACTCCCTTTAGATTGTTATTTTTTCATTATCTCTCATTAGCTCCTAGCCCTTGCCTCCGTAGCGGCGGCGAGCAGGGCCAGGTGTTTGCCAAGTTGGGCTCGCCAAACTCTCAGGAAACCTAATTGGACGCTTTTATTAATGCTTTGCAGCCAGTGAGTCTGTCTAGCTTGCCACTGCGGTGCCATTGTGTTGCTATTTAAGAGGTCTGGCCAATGTGATCTGTTTCCTGGGAGCAGGTCTGTTGTTTTCCCGTTTTTTTTTTTTTAGGTAATTAAATTTCTTCCTGTGAGCCCTTTATCAAGCGCTCCAGTATTTGTGGTTTATCTGTCACTCTAATGAGGCTGTTTTTTTCCTACCCTCAGGGTGTATGGAGGAATTTAAAACTATCAAATTATGCAATCCCACATGGCACACGGAAAAAATAATGAAAAAAAGGAGTCTGGAAATTAATTTGAGGCGACTTGAAGGCGATGACGGCGGCAGGAGGGTCAAAAATGGGAGTTTTGTTGGTAATTGTGTAACATTGGATACTAATAAGGGCGTCATGGCTTAGGATGGTTGAGCGGTCGTCTACGGATTGGAAAGTTGGTTCGAGTCCAGTACAGTACATGTGCTTTGGTCGATTTGTGGCTGCATCCTCCGTCTCCCTCTGCCTCCCGTCGCATTGCAAACTTATTCATGATAATCATTTCAATTTCTAATCCTCGCTCTCTCTCTGCAAGGGTTTGCATTAAAGGTGTATAAGTGTTTACGTGGATCAGATATTAGCCCACAACAGACGAGGCCGTTAGAGATCAGACACGTATCAGAGGTGTCTCTCTCTCTCTGTCATTGTCAGGTCATTAGAAAGTCTATGCGATCTCAAAACATTGCAGCACGGCAAGATGCCACAAAGGCGCAGCAAAGAATTTGGATTCAGAGAATTTGGATTCAGCAGATCCGGTGAGATAAGACGACATCGTAGCTCTGCTCCTGTCAGCCAGCGTGTCACTCACAAGCTTCCACCAGCATATCATGCTTACATGTGTGTCCGACCACATACCGTACCTTAGGACTATTTGAGGTACCTCAACAATGACCAATGTTCATTTTGTGTAATGTTAAACAAAGATGACGACATCATGGGACCCAGTTTGAAGCCGTAGTCCTTATTTGTTTGTGGTGATGCAAACAATTGATCAATCTGCTGCCTGATGTAAAACTGCAGAGGTTTGCAGTGTTTGCAGAGGTTTGGTTGATGTCAAACCACAACTGCTGTCAAATTTGTTTGATGTTATGTGTGTTTAATGGTTTCAAGTAGCAAATGTCTGACAAGCAAAGTATATACTGCAGAACTTTGATTACCAATAGCAAATTAAACAGATGATTAATACATCCTTAAGTACTTAAGGATGTGCAGACACTGCGTGTGTGTGTGTGTGTGTGTGTGTGTGTGTGTGTGTGTGTGTGTGTGTGTGTGTGTGTGCGTGTGTGCGTGTGTGCGCGTGTGCGCGTGTGTGCGTGTGTGCGTGTGTGTCTGCGTGTGTCTGCGTGTGTCTACATGTGTCTGCGTGTGTCTGCGTGTGTCTGCGTGTGTCTGCGTGTTCCTCATTTAGTCATCTGAGGCAAGAATGTCAATAGTATGTGTCTGGACCAAATGATGACCATAACAGCAAAGTCCATCTGGGTTTAGCTTCCTTTAATATTCCTGACGTAGCAAACGTCCTCCTTGTTTGATTTTGTCGCTCTAACCTCGTGATGTTTTAGACCAGCAGGCTGAATGAGATGCTGATATTTGCATTTACCGCTTGATTTGATTTGTCCAACCAATCCAAGCGCGAATTACAAAATTGCAACCATTTAGTCCCCAAATGGAACCAAATCAGCTGGACTACAGGTCTCAAACAGCCTTACGTCGTTTGGGGACATCAGGTTTGTTGGCTGTATGTCATTTCTTATTATCTTAATTAAATCAATCATATTACCTTCATTATGTCGGCTTTAATTGTAAGCTCGCACACTCACAGGGACAGTTTTTTTTTTCCTAGTTGCATTTTCTTTCCCTCATTTCGCCGACCTTGAGTGTGAAATCCCTGTGTGTCCTTCATCAGTAATTAACAGCTGTGAGCTCTTCTCCAGAGATGTATACATGTCTGCTGCTTTTGTCGGGAATCTTCTTCGCTGTCGTGTCTCTGCGGTGCCTGGTGTGCGTGCGTGCGTGCGTGCGTGCGTGCGTGCGTGCGTGCGTGCGTGCGTGCGTGTGTGTGCGTGCTGATGGCCCATAATTCTCTTCAAAGTGCGAGGAAATTATCAGGACCTCTTGAACTTCAGAATCTTCCCATGTGAGATGAGGGAGCTGAATTTATTTCCCGTAAATTGCCGTCTCCAGTCTGTGGTTGAGCTCTCTGGAAAGCCAGCAGATGCCACTCAAAATGAGCTCCACCGCAGAGACTCCCAGTGCTCCAGCCAATGCCGCTTCCTGTCAAATATTCCCTGTTTTCCAAAGATATCGTGCAGTGCTGAGCCTATATTAGTAATTAACTTGGCTGCTTGACTCCACTCTGTTATTAAATAACAATCATCTATCTATCTATCTATCTATCTATCTATCTATCTATCTATCTATCTATCTATCTATCTATCTATCTATCTATATCTATCTATCTATCCATCTATCTATCTATCTATCTATCTATCTATCTATCTATCTATCTATCTATCTATCTATCTTTCTACTGCAGTTCCAGAAATGAACATCTTTGTGGGAACCAAACCAAAGCTATTTCGGGAACAAGCTGCTTTTGTTGTGGAGCAGTGAGAGACGGAAAGGGGAGAAATCTTACGTAAACACTTCAAATGTTTGATGAAACAGAACAAAACCCTGCAGGAGCGAAACGTTGTCTGTCATTTTACTCCAGAAAGTTTGGCGTAGCGTAGCATCCCAGGTGGGAAGTCTAGCTTTCACACATGGATGAGCAGGCACACACACACATACACACAGCCATACCCAAGCATGGACATACATCCAACTCCAAATCTGCCTTCTCTGCCTTCATATAGGTTTTGTTGTTTTGCAGGTTTTCTAAGCGCACACAGACTGAGCCTCACACATCCTGTGACACCGAGGCCTCTCTGACAGGCAACATATGGCACGTTTTCTGTATCAGGAGTAAACCCTCCGATGCACCGAGACGCGCTGAGTCTCTAATCGCCGATTACTGCCAGGCTGAGGGACAGAGCGAAGAGAGGCTCCCAAATGTGTCCCAGAGCTTAGCGAAGCGGACACGTGTAGGGACGGGCACAGACTTCCAACGGCTGTCACTCAAACTCTGCTCGAACGGACATACGGTGACAGAAGGGCAGTTCTGAATTGCTGCTTCAAGTCTTTTATTTGAGCTCGGTTTGAAAACATTCCCAAAAGTAATTTGGAAAGAAAGCTTAGACAGTAGAAAGTCCTCAAAATTCAAAAATATTGCAAAGAAAATTCCTGCAAGGGTTGATAGGGAAAACAACCCAGAACCAAACGCCCCCTAGGGGTGCTTCAAGATAACATCTGTGTTTAGTCTCAGTTTTTGCCTGAGCAATCTACATACTGACCAATATTCACTGTAAACAGTCACGACTCCAGAGAAACACAGACCAGAAAAACAGCAAACTAATTGTATTACATGCGATGCTGACTGACTGCTTGAATGAAAATATGTAAAACCGTGTAAATAAAATATCCTATTAAGTTAAAAAAATAGAAACAGAATTTGGAAAAAAAAATCTAAAATTTTAGAGATCTGACGATTAACATCATCCACTGTTTGCCATGTGTTCCACTCTCAGACGCATCGAAAACACTGACTATACATTTGCGTGTCAAAAAGTTTTTATTTGACAGAAAAAACTAAAAAAATGTCTTCAAAGGGTTCACCGAAGTTTTTGCAGACTGCACTTATCAAACACCAGCGGGGAGACTATTAAAAACAAACGAAAAAAGACGCTACGGTGCATTCTCCTCTGTTGTTTTCACAGTGGAAAGAAGAGTGAGCTCGTGCTCCATCACGGCCTGTCAGGGAGGAAAAGGAGCCTGGAGAAAGTGTAAGCGATAAAGTCCTGGCATGGATACAGCAGTCTGAGGCTGGAGCATGAAAAACATGGAGCGGATAGGGTCAGCCGGAGTATGCACAGTTTCCAAATGCTCCAGGATGGAACAGGGGATTCATTGTGAACCTGCGGCAGAAACTAAAAGCAGAGGCAGATTGAAAACAAAACACAAAAAGTCTCATCCTGCAGAGCTCTTGAGTTCTTGTGACATTTTACTCTGAAACATCTGTATTTCGTGTGTATTACTTCTCACATCAGTTGGCTGCTGGAGTCCCTGTGCATCTTCAGGCAGACGAGCAGCTGCACAAGACGTGTCACCAAGCAATCTGACCATTCATGTGACGGAGACATACATGCAGGGAAATAATATCCAAAGAAGACACATTTTTCCATGCATTCATTTTCCAGCATAGCACAGCTCTGTGAGGGAACCCAGAAGATAGCCTCCATAAGGATCCAATCAAAGATACAAGGACCCGGTAAAGTCAACACTAACACTCAAATGCTCCAACTTTCAAAGAAAGAATTAGCTTTGACATAATTTCCACAAAAATCCTTACATTTCTTGAAATATTAAATCTTATCAAATAAAATCACTTCAAAGGCTTCTTTCTTTTTCTGACACTTCAAACTTATGGGAATCAAATTAAAATGTCAATGTTGCAGAATTTCTCATTTAGTTCAGATCTTGTCTATTTTCCTTGAATTTCCCCTCAGATAAGTTTTTAAGGGCGACAATTGGCCAATACTGAACTAGTTTGGTGCTTCAAAGCTACAACAGGGATCCTATAGAGGCTGAAGCTGTGTGAAGCTGCTGCGTGGGCTGATAACGCTCATCAGTCATGACCCTTTCACATCACACACAGTCATTTGATTAATTCTTCTTATTAAAACATTGATTAATGGAGACTTATGCAAGGCACCGGACTGCATAGTCCTTCAAATGCACACAGCGAGACAAAAGCAACAAGATTAGGAGAATTACATTAATTATACTCTTATCTACAAATATACATTTTATGAACAAATGAATGAAAATGAGCAGAATGAATAGAGTCTGAAAATGTTCGTCATGACATTTATGATTTCTTGTTCGCGCTCAGAACGTTACTTAATTATTTCTTCACCTTATGTGGCAGGTTATGAATCGCAACACTGTACATGTACTGTATGTAGGCAGATGATAATTTGATTTCATTATTGTCTGTCATTTGGATTCTGTTGTTCCCCAAGTTGACACGACTTGTTGCTTTAGCAGCATATGCAGCATATATCAGCTCAGCCCAGGGATGACAACCCCTCCTGTCATAGGGTTTGCATAATTAGGGCAGGATTCACCTTCATTCCAATCGTTTCTTGGGGTCAAAAGTAAGTAGACGCAGCAGCGGATCATTCAATACGGGACACACACACACATTCACAGCATAACTTGGAGTACTTCAATTTTCGAGGCTTTTCTATAAACAACACCTGCTCCAACTGGCGCGACACAAATGGAGCCGGTGAGCTGTGTACAGTGCACGGCTCATTGACTCTGTGATGATTACATTCTCTCAGATAACCTTTTCCTGCTTTCCACAGATGTCAGTAATTTGGGGGGCAGCTTTGTCATAAATGCCCTTATATGGAATTAGTCAGGGCCCGATGACGCCCGGCA
This sequence comes from Genypterus blacodes, assembly GCF_046128005.1. NCBI lineage: Eukaryota > Metazoa > Chordata > Actinopteri > Ophidiiformes > Ophidiidae > Genypterus > Genypterus blacodes. The sequence continues at coordinate 2,047,162 of NW_027466874.1, forward strand.
CGTCGGGAATCGTGGGCGAGCCGAAGGTGGAGATACACAGGCGACATCACCGACGCACTGCGCTCCGTTTTCGACTCTGTATTTTCTACTTTGCTATATTTCAGAGTGAACTGTATCCATTAGCGCTCCAGTATTGGTTGATTGATTAGGCCGTGATTTTTGTTCACTTTAATTACTTCATTCCTAAATGTTATATATGTTTATTTAAATATCAGAACATGGATATTAAGTAAGTAAAACGTAAAACTTACCTCAATTTGATTTTGTGTATAATTTGAAAAATAATTTCTTTAGAATTGCCTTTTTATATATACATATACCACTCATGGGGCTCGTAGCACAGATTGAGAACCCCTGTCTCACGCATGAGGATATTTGAAAGTCACTATCTGATAGGAAACGATCTGCGTGGTGCTGCGTATATCAAATAAATAAAGTCAAATAAATCAAACTCCCATGCAACGTATCTGAAGTGTAATCTAAGTCTTTATCTCCATTTTACCTTGACGGGTAGACGTTTGTTTGCTGCTTTTCTCTCTGAGCAGGGCAGCTCTCCTCTCACTGTTTTCCCTCTGTACTCTGAGAACAGTGTAAGTTGCTTCCTAATGACCTATCCACTGATGTATATTTTATGCAGTGTTCTCATTCACATTTGAAGAGGAGCTAATTCACAGCATAAATATTTGATACTAACCTTTTATATTCCCGCCTCCCACATTTCAATTAACAGGCAAATGTATCTTTGGGCTCAATTTACTGCCTTGCAAGCCATTATTACATTATATTCACCTCATTACCTTTATGTTTGTTGTGCCACAGTAACACACGGTCAACATAAAGCTTTAGAATAATTGCATTTCACATTAATTAACCTTTAAAAGCCTGTTTGAGTCCTCTCTGCTTAATGTTGTCACGCATGCATCATCAGCAGAGTTCACAGATCATGAAGAGGATGAATTTTAATGACGCTGAGGCGCAGCGTCGCTTTAATGTGGGGCTTCAAAATGTCTTCCAGGGCTGGGAGGTAACTAAGGACATTTACTGTGCTTAAGAGTAGTTTTCCGCCAGTACATTTCACAGGGAACTAATATGCTGTTTTCTTTCCCCTCTTTCATTATTTGTCTTTCCTTCTCCTTCTCTTCTTCCGTCACCCACTTCATTTACCTCTGGTAACGAGTTACAAACATTCTTTAAAGCAAACTGTGCTTATCGTCATCAAGAGTAAGTTTAATTTGGGCATCCGCATACATTGCAGTCATTTTTATTGAAGTCAAAGATCTGCGTTTTTATTCCACCACTCTTGCCTTTTAAACCACAGGAGGCCAAACCGCCTCATCAATCAAAGCAGGTGTAATCAGACACAGATTGCTACAAATTGCCCAGGAGGATGAAAATCAATGTAAAGCTAAATTAAACCAGGGAAGGAAAAAAAATCGACAAAGATGAAACATCTGGTAAAATATTGAATATGAATTCCAATTATGATAAATAGCACAGGCACAAAAGCCGGTAAGCAAGCACGTATTGGGCTCATGTGGGCAACTGGAAATGAAGAGAAATGGTGAAACTTGTGGACTGGACTGCAGTGATCTTTGGGACAAACTGTCCACAAATGTTCAGAGAGAGTAAGAATGAACAAAATGAAGGATTGTTGGTCTTTATGCATCCTGTTGTCATGGTGTGGGGCAGGAAGCGAGCGTGGGTTAGTCGCCCATGACAGAGCGAGGGATTTTTGGTACCAGAGCGACGCCACTCTGTGGGCTCCACAGCGTCACATTCATTATCTTTTTGCTCTGTCATACTGCAGCCCGTCAGCTTTAGGTGTTTCGTCTTGTTTGGATCTCAAAACTCAAACTGTGGCCTTATAACTGTATTTGTTGTGTCCCTGTCTTAACTCTGGAAGGAGCGGCATGACTTGAGACTGGAGACTCAGTCCCTCCTCAGCACTCGGACATGTTGATTCCCGTCAGACCGTTTTACAAACAGGCTGCGTTCATGGTCGAGCAAATCCCTTGCTCGCCGCCTCTCGTTTCCGTCTCCTATTACTCCTGACATTTTCAATTGCTTAGCCTAACGTTAGCTCAGCCCTGACGTGAGACCCTCTGCAGAATGAAGCGGAGGGAGCCTCGTGTTTGTTTGAGCGTGGGAGCAGAGCTGAGTCGTCCTCTCTCGCCGAACCCCAAATGTCTTAACCAATCCTTTCGAGAGACTTCTGTCGTTCGCTTATCTGTGAGATTGTGTTGATGTGACTGCATCATGGTAATGAAGTTAGGGCCACAGCAGCCTGTCTTAGAGACGGAGTGATCGCCTGAGGGCTCCTGCCACCTCCGTCATTCATCACTCCGATGATAGTTTTCTCTCTCTCTCTCTCTCTCTCTCTCTCTCTCTCTCTCTCTCTCTCTACCTCTCCTTCCCTCATCCCTGCCTATCTCTCCCTCTCTCTCGCTCTCCGTCTCTCCATCTGGCGCTTGCTCTCCTTCCTCATTCCCAGTTGCCGCATTTGCATTTGTTCCCTTTCAGCTGTTCATTAACTCTTGATGAATGCTGCTGTGCAAAAAGGTTTCGTTAAAGTCATTTAGTTTGTGAGTCATGCATATTTCTTACGCCTCCGCATCCCACACGCCCATCCTTCGCTTGCTCGCTCTCTCTCGCTCTCTCTCTCTCTCTGGCTGCGGTGCTGTTTCTAATGCAGGTCATCTGTCAGACACCCACTCCTTATTATCTGCCTCCTCTGTAGATCAGAGGCGGCCCTGGGTACCAGCACCCGCTTTCACCCTCAGGCAACCCTGAACCTTTGTGTATAGGCGGACCCTGGAGACTCCTCTGGACTGACATCACATCACCATAATCTCTCCGTTTTCTCCCCTCCCCTTTTCCTCTTGTTCCCTCTACAGGTCATCTTTTTCAGTCGTTTCTTTCACTCTTTTTGCCTCTTCCTTGTCCTCTGGCCCGATTTTGCATTTTCCGTCAGCCATTAGTCTTAAGTACTCTCTGCCATGCATTAACCATTGGCCCATACTGGCTCCTATTAGAGCTCTCATTGAACTCGTCGGCACTCAGACAGTTCATACCTCCACCGAGGCTGACCGCTCCTCCTGTTATGAGTCTTAGTGATGAAATTTAATTGACCAGACCTTCATCCCATCAAAAGTTACAAGTTGAAACCTAGAAGTGGAAATTACAGATGTAGAGCATTATACCTCGCCAAGGCAGAGCAGTCCTCCAGTTAGGACTGTCTGTCAGTGATGTTGATTTGCCCACAATCATCCCCCCACCCCCACTGACAAACCGACAAACCTTTGATTCTAACCTGTCTGATTCTAATGTTGTTGGCAAAATTTAACTGTGGCTCTCTGAAATTACTTTTTGAAGCAAGAACATAACGGCTTGTACATGAACACCAGTTTACCACTTAGGACCTTAATTGTTATTGGTTGGTTTGCGGTGCGTCAGCCAGATTGGACGCTGCCTGAGGGAGCTCCTCGTTTTGATGGCGGGAACACATTCACGTTATTATCAGGATGAAAAATGATCTTTTGCACCCACCCGCACCTGTTGGCTCTCTCTCGTTAGGGGATTGTTTGGGATGTTTCACTTGGTGTAAGTAATTCACTATCACTTCCTTCCAGCCATATGTACCGGTACTGATAGTGTACTATTAGCAGATACAGGCAAATGTGTGCTTTCCTCTGTCTTATCTGTGGCAGAGTTTATCGCATAGCTCCGCCGTCTGTCACAAAGATGTATCCTATCAAATGTCTTTGGGTATTTACTCCAGGAAAAGCCAAGCCTCAAAGCGAGCCCAACTTTCAACCTTTTTAAGATAAATGGGCTGAAATTTGTCACAGTTAGAGGTCCAAACATAAGCATTCGCCCAGTTCCAAAGCTCCAACATGAGGAATGAGGTGAGATAGGTGAAATAAGGGTGATGTCGCTGCAGGATCTTTGGAATTCTCCTATATTGTTTTGATGTTTTGGTAGTGAGCTTACCCTGATTATTTTTTTACATTTGTTTTACATTTGATAGAATTGCCAGGCCAATAGATGAATTCTATGTTCTATGTACAATTTTGCAGGACTTTGAGGTCTTGCTAAGCGTGTGTATGTGTAAGCAGTTTTCAGTTTGTCTTGCCTGACACCTGACAATTTGAGACCCATTACACTCTCGCTGATTACTGATTACAGAAGGTACCAATTAGCTGATATGAAAAATATGTCACATTTTGAATTTAAATCCAGACGGGCTGCTTGTGTTTTGTCAAAATGGTGCATTGTTTCCTTCAACAAACCTCATTTGGATGCTCATCGCCACAAAACGTTTTCACATTTCCCTGCCAGAGGGCGAAGACCCCTCTATTCTCCCTGAAAGCATGATTTGAATCCTGGTTCTCAGTGTGCGGAGATGAAACATGGAATCAACTTAACGGTTTCTTGTAAATCACATTTGCGTTGCAGCCGCAGTAGCTGTGCTGATGGGCTTGGCCATATTTCAGTTCGGTTCAAACAACGTTATTCATCCCTGCTAGGGCAACTGAGGATTCGGTAATGAACACAAATAGAGTTGTCAAGTGGAAATAGATGGTTTGACTCGCACAAAGCTGCAGCATAGGCGTTTGTCTCGTTACAGGATTTTCTGGTGCGGCTGCGAGCATGTTGGATTAAGTACACAGACGTCTGTATAGATCACAAACCCTGCAGTCGACCTAAACTAACGGCGTGACATAAGATCCTGCTGCAACTGAGCAAGACCCTAGTTGATCACCTTTGTAGTCCTATTCATCAAATATGTGTTTGCAGGGCCATAAATTTGCGATCACGATTTGTCTATTTTACGTTCTGGTGTATTGCCTCACATCACGACTAAAACAGTCTCAAAGACGCCCTGCAGGGCTCTGAGGCCTCAACTGCTACTCCCTGAAGTTGATGTTCACATCTGTGTTACTATAAGGCATCTTCTCTATGGCCGTTTTCTTTCAGCAAAATACTTCAGTAACCCTGCTGCAGAGATGATAGAATTACCCGGAATTTAGTTTAATTAATTGATTTATCACTATAGCCAATCTTGCATCATCACTGCAATCCAAGTGGTTTGTCTGCATTTGTTACCTCAGCTAAGGAGGTTATGTGTTGGTCATTTTGTGAAAAGTTAGATTCAGACCTTTTGATTCAAATCCGCTAAAGTAACTGTTTCTGTCCCAGGACAAGAGGCAACGGGCAACAGGCAACACGCTAGCAAGATTCATCCCTTTGTTGAAATTCCATATGATTTTACCATAATCTGTTGCCAAGGATCATGTCCATAGGGCCTAACTGGCTTAAACTGACATAACTCTTGGAGGCAGTACGCAATTAACAACAGCTGTTATCTGAATTTTGTTCACCTTCGTCTCTGCAGTATATTCTTGCATTCACATGTTCAGCTGTTGTTAAATTGTTGGTATTTGGATACATTCTAAAGTCATCTTTTTCTTCTTTTTTCTTTTCTTAGTTTAAAATTATTCGATTCCAGCCATTTCTGCCCAAATAGGTTTTCCACTATTTAGATTTTAAAGGGTTTCAGTATTCTGCTGTCCATCCATCTATTCCATCAGGCACCTCATTTAGTAAATGAATGAATTAATGTACTGACATTACTTCCTGTATGAGGCTCAAATTAAAGGGCTCCATTGAAGCTGCAGCAGGAGGTTCTTATGCATCTAAGCGTGACGCTCACATTCAGAGCTGGACTGGCAAATTAGAAACTCCTGTTCACGTTTTAATGGAACTGAAGCCGAGGGAAACATGCAGACGACTGAGAGATGAACCACTGTATCGATGCTTTACGAGCACGTAGGATTTGTTAATAAGCATCTAAGGCCTCTAATGAAGATTAGATAGTTTCTCAGGTGTTTATGGTTCTGGAGTTGAATTAAATTTTATCCTAACAATGTTTCATTCTGCCTCTCTGCTTTGAGAAACAGAGAGAAGCTGATTAAAGAGACGAGGAAGTTTTAGACTTTATAGCAATGAAGATTATCTAATCTAAAACTAATCCCTTTCACTCTTTCCCTCAGAGACCCCTTACTGACCCGTCACTCCAAATCCCATCTCTCAGTCTCCTCTCCCTCTTGCTCTTCCTCTTCCCTCTTCACTTATAAAACCTATTTTCAGAGGCCTGACTGTGCATATAACCTCCTCGGCTTGATAAGCCCCAGATAAGCAGTCGGCCTCCTCTCCCCTAGGATTCTGGGTTTGAGTTTCTCTTTCTGACCTCTCTTTGAGGTCCAGGCGTCTTCCCTGAGGAGGATCCAGGCCCAAAGCTCTCATCCGGTGACCCATCCGAGTGAGCCGAAGAGAGCTGACAGGATCAAAAAGAGAGGCATTGAGCTCGGGGAATAGCAAGCTCCGCACATGTTCAGGCTGGAGAGGAGGGATGAGACTCGCCTGCTTTTCCAGTGTTTTGTTTGTCCCTCTCTGCCAGGCGATTATTTCAATATTCCTACAATGATAATGCACAAAACAATCCACGGTCAGACTTGTCGCTACATATAAATGTATGCAAACTCTCAGCAGCTTTGTGTTTTCCTTTACCGACACCCCTTGGCATGGGGTTGCTCTGCTGACCACAAGATGCAAGTAAGGAGATGTAAACAGAGGTAATGAACCAGAAAGATCCTTTACCACAAGCCAACACAACTAATAACACGATGCTGTGGACAGGCTGCAGAGGAGCCCACACTGATGGCTGCTGAGGGGAGAAATATAAGTGGACTGCCAAGCATGTACACAGCGGGGAGGCCAAAGCGAATGGAGCGCTTTGTTTCTTCACGCACAAATGTCTTCTCTCCGTGCTCAAAAAATAAACGCTCCATGAAGTCCAAAACAATCCCTCCATTATCTACACACACACACACACACATTCACATACACACACACACACACACACACACACACGCACACACACACACACACACACACACGCACACACACATTCACACACACACACATACTTAACCTGAGCGGGGTCGGGGAAACCCATCCGGGGTCACTGTAGAGTTTCACTGCACCACAGGGTTTACTAAGAGGTGAGGCTGATTTGCATACGGTCAACACCTATCCTAAACGGCTCAGCCTCCAAAATGACACAGGGACTGTAAACTGCTAATATAGAGCAAAGTATGTGACCTTTAAGCCGCTTCTGCTTCATTCATCTTCTATTTTGGATTCCAGACTGCTACGGCACAACACCAGGTCGCAGCTCAGATGCGTCCGCCTGAGCAGCCGTTGGTCCTCTGCGCCTTCTGCAGCCAATAAAGCTGTGGCGCTCAGGAGATACAGCGAGGAAGAGATACAGCGAGGAAGAGACACGCTCTATTGAAAACCTAAAGCACTGATTGGCAATAGAATCATCCACATTGCATGAGACTATATCAAGATAAGCACATTTTTGTTTTGCTCATAGCTCTGTTTACTAAAAACCTATGCGGTGAAAAGAAGCTCCTCACGAAGCCGGAGTACTGTACATAGAGACAAATATATCTTAAACTCTACAATGTCGCTACCTTAGCAAAGCAGAATAATAGGTAGAGGACAATTCAGCTGAGTTACTGTTTCATAAATCTTTCCACCTCTGCCTTTCTGGAGATTCTCCCTTCTGATGACCAATTTCCTGGTGTGATTTTCGACAGACGAGCAGTAATGTGTTCTGGCTCTGAGCTTCTAACTACAGGATGCTTGTTGCCGTGGCTGCACCCAGCACAGCTACTGATGTGCCACAGAGCAATACCCCGCATGAGTTACAGCTTAGGTCACCGGCCTGTGCCAAACATGGCACCACTGTATGTCTAAGCTACACAGTAAAGGGGCATGTTCAAGTTTCTATGCATCAAATTTTGATAGTCTCGTTTTTTTACTTTTATCAATTCAGTCAAAATTCTAATCGATCCATAACTCATGGATCAGATCTATTTGTCATATCTTGACGTTCTTTCCGTGTTCCTGTGACACCCATGCAGACTTTAGGTGCGTGGCTTCCTGCGCGAGCTCATTAACAACTATGTCAGGAGAAAAGTATGAACATCTACAGTAAATGTATACAGTGACCTGGTTTTGGTACAGAGCTGCCGTAGCCGCCACAGCTGAACACACTCCCAGGGCCGTCTATAAATAATAGTGCAGCAGTCGGATGGCTCCATTTTGTTCTGACCCCGTATAGTGACTGATTTTAGATGCAGTCTCAGGGGGGAGCTGCTGAAACATGGCACATCCTTTGTGCTCTTTAAGGGGTTTATGGTAGAAAGCTACTTCATTCATTTCCAGTTTCCTCATGGGTGCAGTGTGTTTTATTTTTTGTTTAGTTTTTTGCATCAAAGGTGTATAATCTAAAAGCCCCTCTGAAGTCCTGTACATGGACATCCAAAGGAAAATGTCCTAATAAAGCCTGAAAAGGACATAATCTGGTTTGCAAGGGTAAAGGGGGGCAGAAACAACACTTTCATTTGGAAGCATGTCTGAACTTTATCTAAAGAGGGGAAAGAATGAATAAACACACACACTCACACACTTTGGCTGAGCTCCCTGTTCACTGTTACTGTACGTTCACTGCTGGTGGTAGTTCAGATGGAAGCCCTGGGAGCTTCACAATTAATGGAGATTTGCAATTAAACTCCAAATAGGCGTAGTAGTAAGTTGCCTAGTAATTAGTAGCCTAATAAATTTGTTTAAAATGAATAAAGTGTGTGACGTTGTTTATCCATTTTGTATGTATCTTTATTACAGGTTTAGGATCCGGTTGTTAGCGGGTCGGTGTCCTGATCGCCCAGTGGGGGGCCGGTGGTTATTATTACCCGCTGACAATATACGATCCCTTACTTAATTACAAAGCAGCCATAAAGGCGCACAGGTCGGCAGCACGTTACTCCAATGCCATTTAACACAAATTGCAGCCTGCAGAAAATCCTCCGAGTGCATTTCTCCAAACCCTGTGACAAAGCTGCAGTCCTAAAGCAAGTGACAAGTATGTCTCCTGGACAGATATGAGGCATTTGTTTCATGAATCAGGATCAATGTTATTAAGCTCTGTGGGAGAATTGCACACAGCAGTCCTTTCATTCCCTCTCAGCCCACTCCAAGCTAATGAAGAGTTATTACTGGGGTTATTCGACCACAGGAAAACCCTGTCGCTGTCTCTCTCACTCAGGAATTAAAGTTAATTGACTGTACCGGGGATGAGGTGTGGGCTGGAGTCAAATCAGTGCTCTGTTTGAGATGCAAAGTCATCGCACATTCTCTCACTGAAGTACGACTTTCAAACTATGATACATCACTGTGCTCTTCGGTTTTGTCACCTTAAACTCCCACTGCCACTGGGAGTTTAAAGTGAACTTCAAGGAATTGTTCAGATTCTCATACATACGCTGTAAGATGCAACAGAAGTAGCACTGTGTGACCTTTTGCACCCTCTGGCTCTTTGGTGTCGTTATCATTCGTTTACATTTGTATTAAGACATACTTAGATACTGGCTGAGGTAAAGAGAAAGCTAATGCCAATAATACAGCGAAAACTCTACAGAGATGTACCACCCGAGCACACACTGGACCGATCAGACAAACCCACAACTGTAATACTGTAAATGTATGTTAACATGAAGGGAATGTTTTTAGGTCAAAAAGTTACACTGTGCTACTTTAAGCATACATCCTCCCTCAATCCCAATTATCTTAAATTAAGCTTAGACTGCAAAATGTCTGGCTTTCCCTAAGGACAATAATTCTACAGTTACACTCAGACTGTAATAATCAATAACTCATTCCAGCTTGGTGTTTTATTCCCCAGTGTTGTGCTGCCAACTGCTCCGCCATTGATAAAAGACCGCCGCATTGAAACGCACTTACACTGCATCGAAAGAGACAAGACTTTAACTCCCAAGTGCAACGCCAACAAAGGCCCTGCTTACACCATGCATTAACGTCCTCCTGTGTTATTTAGATCATGAGGTCACGTGTTAATGCAAGGTGTGAATGCCCGCACAACGCTGAATGTGATCGGATCACAGTCCAATCTAGCATGCGGTCAGGCTTGTTGTGATTGGAGCCGTGGTAGCGCATATATTCTTAAAATCCACCCATCTGTTGTGAACGTCACCCCTACCTCCTCTTCACAGCTGCACTCGGCCCTCATTCATGAAGGTAACTGAGTGAGATTTGGGCCTTGCCATGAATGGGGATCTGGCACTGGATTTAACTGGGCTTCCAAGTGGGCACAGAATTTACAAATCAATCTGGCCTTCAACGTATAATAGTACAATAATACAATGGCGGCCTTCCCTTTGACTTTGATTTTGTTACTGGTAGAGCAGCCGCCTTCCATTCTGTAGTTTTAGGAGGCACCCTGTGCGTTCCAGTATTTGGGGTTTTGGCCGCTGGTACAGATTCTTACAGTTTCAAACAGCACTTTTGTTGCGACAGTCAAATATCTGTGAATTTTGAGACCTTCAGAATTTATTTCTTGGCAGGCAGTAAAAGTGACACACAGCTACTGTCTGTCAAAGCATTTGCCTTGGGGAAATAAAGTTCATTTGGTTACATCAGCTCACTACGCTGCATTGTTAATTCATTACTCGTCACTGAGGAGGGCGAGAGCCGTACGCTTTGCAAACTTTAGCCTCCTCCACTGTTGACAGATCAGACAGACAGTGAGCTCGACACAGCGGTTATGACCGACAGGCGAGTTGAAAGGCACATTTTGATATTTTTGGACTATTTTCAGCATTGTAACTTTTGCTTGCTCGGCAGCTGTTTTTTTTCAGACGAGCTGTGCATTAAAATGCCTGAGCCAAATATATTATCCAGACAAGGAAAACTCATCTTAAATCAATGTGAAAATTAATGTAGAACGTGTTTCTGCAATCTGCTCTGCTGGCCCACAAGATAACAGTTCCTCTGACAAAACAGATCATCTCTTTTCAAATTAATTTGCCTGATATTAAATACAGCTATCATGTATGAGGCCATGTTCACACTACAAGGTGAATCTGATGACATAAGTGCCGATATGTGACGTCATCATCCACTGCCAGTATTTGCAAGAAAATGGAGGAATGGACGCCAGTAGCAACGGAAGACAAAAGCAGCCAGTGGAAAGGCAGCATCAGCACCAACACCTTATTCGAATTTGGTGAGACACTTCAATACAACTATAACTCAAAGAAAGCTATCGTAATTGTACAGTGTTTCAATTGATAGCTAAGGAAGATGGCCGAACACAAATACAACAAGCCTCGTTTGTAACGCAATTATGACATTGTGTGTTACTACTTGTTACGTGACCAAATTAGGTCAAACAGGTGGACTCCAATCATGCTGTAGAAACATCTTAGAGATGATCAAAGACACAAGATTCACCTGAGCTCGGTTTTGAAGCGTCACAGCAAATTATCTAAATACTTGAGCAAATGTGCCATTTTTTGTTAAGGATTTTGCAAATCACCATTTTCTGTCGTCTACATTGTGTTAGATTGAGATTTGTAACAAAATCAAAAAGTTCATTGCAGGCTTTACAGGCGATCCTCCATTATCTTAAAGATGACTGAGCAATAAATGACAAAGTGCAGTATGTTGACCTGATATATGATCAATATAAATTTAATTCCTGACCTCGTACAAATGATTCTTTCGAGTCGACGCTGCTGTCGCTGTTTGGCAGAATTGAAAGTGATCCATTGTGTCCTCCACCTCTATTGATATCTGTCTCATCAGCCATCAGCAGTCATTTTTGCTTTGTCTGTCCAAAGCTTTTCAATAAGTAATGTCCCCGCAGCATTGATGGACTGGTTGGAGCCTTCTGAAACAAGGGGCTGAACTCTGCAGTGCCCCCCCGTTTCATCAATCTGAATCATTCATTATTCCTTTGTGACCGCCGTGCAGCAGGAGGCTGAGCAGCGGAAGAGAGATGAATCAGATTTGAGTCGGTCAGCTGGGTATTCTATTTGTTACAGAGGCCTCTTTTCTTAGCGGTCCGCTGTAAGAAAAAACACATAAAGATCAAAGTAAAAGAAGCGCGCCAACATAAATGAGTATCGACTGTGCAGAATTCCTGTGACAGCTAAGACGAAGCTCGTCGTCTGTCTTTTTCCCACGTCAGCCTTTGCAGGAGTTTCTCATGTGGCTGTTACACACCCAGTTCATTAACCTGTGAATAAATGTGACTGCTTACTGTATATCATTAGCATTAAGCTGGAATCCTCGGGGAGGGCTGACTCTGACTGTTTGCTTGCTGTGGGCTTAAACATTCACGCTCATCCTGTTGAATAAACAGGCACGGATTATCCCAGCAGCCAAAAACAACATGCTCACTACTTAAGCAATAACCTCAAACAGATCCATGAAGGAGCCGCAGCTCATCAGCAGCTTTGCTATGTTTGCTCTGGACTGTAGACACAAACAATTATCATCGTCTGACCTGCAGTGGAAAATGTGTATTATTAAGCAGAATTAAATTTACAGCACACACAGAAGTACTGTAATCCAACGTATCATTGTAACACAGCATACATCTTAGGTCAATTGTTGTAGATAAATAATTCATTTCCTTTTCTGGAACATCCATATAGTGAATTGTCAACTTAGTGGACTGTAATCTATTATTCATGGTCGGAGAGTAAATCATTGCTTAGGCACAATATTATCTATCATATTCTGATGACAATCAATTATTTAATAATTTAAGAGGGAAAATTTTGAACATAATTTGTGCATTTTTCATATTTCACCTTCATGTTGTTCCTTTTTCATAGATTATTTTTCATGACTGTGAACTGGTGAATCAGTCTAAAATTTCAGAAATTCGTCCCCTCAGCACAGCCAATTGTGTGCATCTGTGTCCAATTAGGTTTGAAGCAACTCCAAGTCAGAGAAATTGAGCACCAGCAAAAGGAAAAAACTGGAGGTAACAGAACCAAGCTGGTTGCCATTTTTGTTCACATCCCACTACGCATTAATAATAATGATGGAAAATCTATCGTGAAAAATATTATCAATATATTCCTTCAACACCAATATATCTTTAGGTTATTTTCATGTCTTAACTGCAGGTTGTTGAAGGAAAAAACCATCCAACAACAGTGTGGATCACTTCTGCTCTCTAGTGGACAAAAATGAAAGAGCACCACTATAACACAGAGATTCATTGAAACCCCTAATGTAAAACTGCTGAGTCTTGTTTTTATATTCATTCTTTATATAACCTGTTTGTGTTGTACATTTTGACAACGTATTCCAGACAGACAAATAGGAAGACGGAAACTATGCCTGTTCACTGGAATACTTGTATCCTGTATATACATACATGTATTTAAGATTAGAAGGTTTTTTTATCCTGTACTTATTTCACAGTTTTATCAAATCAATAAATGGTGGAAATTAGTCTTTAGCTGAACAAGACATGACAGGAGTGCTAGATCAGCCTTTAGAGTTTCAAATGTTTACAGCACCTCAAATGTGAAAATGGAAAATTCATTCTCTTGAATCTTCAATTTAGCAGTGACAATGTGAATCTTCCCTTTGCCACTCACATTCATACATTTGTGATTTATCAGCACCGGTATCATTTTCTAGCCCTTGTTAGACCACTGCCAAGGAACATATGACCTCTATAACCCCGGAGCCATACACCATGTACATAACCATCAATATATTCATACATCCAGCATTGAGGGTCCGGTGGGAATAGAAGTGAATGCTGGCAGCCCAGTGGGAATTCAATCCCCAACTCTGTTTTTGCTGTTTTCCACCTACAGAACAAGACAGGCCCACAAAACATTATTAATTTACATACTTCCTCAGCCGTAGTACAAATTTGAAAATGTGTTTTCCTTAGGGAGGATGATTAACATCAAGTTATTTAGTTTCCATTTTTCATTTCTCTGGAATGTCTGTGAGAAACATTTTCATTAGTCCAAAAGAGCAGATTGAATCGTGAATTATTCACTAGACAGTAATTACATTCTTTTAAATATATCTTCAAGTCTAAATGGCTTTTGACATATATGATGTGATTATTGGTATGAAATAATAATGCCTGGTATATTATTGTTTTTTGTTTTTTAATTCATTAATTGAAGTAATGCCCTTTTGTCTAAAGTCATTTAGGCCAAAGCATTGAGCCAAACACAACAACAACAGAAAACAAAAAGAAAAAAAACATTAAGAACATGCAGATATGAGTTTTGTAATGTCTCAATGTTTTCGTGTCAATGTTTTGGTGTTTTGTTAATATGTTGTGTTTTCTCAGTGTATTTGCTCTTTCTTAATGTTGTGTTTTCTTTGTTGTGTAGTGCACTTCACAGCCACCGTTACTGATGACTGATTGTCGACATTAAAAACAATGTAAATAGCCAGTGGAGAAATGACAATAACAAAACAATAACGTGGGAAAAAACATTGATGCAATGAAACGATACTGTAGAGGAAACTTCCTACCGTGCCTGTTATTGTTCAGTCTGTGCAGAAAGTCCCATCGATTCCACAGGGAGTCAGCAGTGAGCAACTGATGAAACAATGTTGCCCTCTCATGTGTGCATATGTGCAGTGAATGTCATTTTGACATACTGAGCAGTCTGTCTCATGCTTGTGTGAAACTGTTCATTTTCAGGCTTCACTATATTCCGTGCTAATTTACATGGACCGTGGTCAGAATGCTATTTGAGGGGCTTCTCCTGTTTTAGGAAAATGTTTTTGCTGTGAAATAGGGCAAATGTAAATGATGCTGAATTTCAGCTGAACATTTTTCTGCAAATCGTGTCTAAAGTGATCACTATCAGCCAACAGAAGCCATAGAGCAGTCCATCTAACTCTCTGTCCGTTTTGCTTTGTAAGCACTGGAGCTCTGTAGTGCTCTGTGCAGCTCTGTGCCACTTACCTTGAGGCAGAACAGGGCATTCTGTACCCTCGCTGATCACTGAGGGAAGCAATGGCGCCTGTGAACATGATCCAGTTGCAGAATGTACTCGTTATCTGACTTAATGCAGATGCCAGCTGTTGATTATTCAACACTAACGTTCCTGGACATTTATCAACAGTGTTTGATGGACTGCAATGCAATTAATGTGAAAATAAATTGTGAAATAAAGGCAAACCCTGTGTTGCTGAGAAGCTAAATTTCGATTCATCACACTTTAATGGTGTTTGGACGTGTAGCTCCACAGCCCTTCTTTGGCAACTGATTCCACAGCTTTGAAAGATAACTATGATATGTACACAGTCACATTTGTAGTAAAGGAGGCTCTGGAGATTGTTTCTTTTGCTGTTTGACCTTTATTTCACACAGAGCCGTGATGAGAGGAGTCTGTGCTTGCTTTTGGTCAAATAGAAATGATTTTGTTTGCTCAATTGATCGTGGCAAATGCTTACCAGAAGGTTAAAAAACAAAACAAATAAACCTTTACAGGAACCACTGCTTAGTCACAGAAGATAAACATGCCAAAGCCTGGCTGGCAAAACTGCAGAAACAATAACATACCAGTAAAATGACAAGAAATACCACCACAAAACTCCTAGCATTTGTTCTAGACATCTGATTTTCTTTTGAAATATCGTTCTTCTCCTTATTCACTTTCAGAATCAAACTCGGTCATGCTGTGTTATAATCTGAGTTTGTGCGGTTTGTAGTCACTTCCTCGTTTGATCTCTTCCCTGTTACCCTCTGGGAGTGTATTTGAAGACTGGAACAGGCTTGCGTAAACCGTTGAGCAATCACTGTGCCTGTGAAATCCACAGCTCTGTCTGTGTATAATAGTGTTTCAGTCTGAAGTTTCAAGCGCAATTGGGCGGTTGGCGCTAATAAAGGTGCAATGTGTGTGATAACTCAAAGCTGTGTTGTGTTTTTGTGGATGCATGCGTTGGCTTTTGTGAGAAGTCAAGGTAAGACCATACTGACACATTCATTCTCACATTATTTTGTAATCTTGATGGAATTTGTTTGATGTTGGAAAACCAAATGACAGTGATTATCTCCTGTTAACAAATATTAAGTCTATCTACAGTCACATATGAACTTTAAAACATATTGTGTTTATTATTTGTCCTCAGATTGTACGCTTGCCCAGTTTAAAAGTAGTCGTCTGTATGATTCAAATTTTGATACAACTGGGCTGGAGCCCACCTACAGAAGTGATAAACAAGTGAGAGTGAGCTGCATCACTGGCTTCACTGGCTTCTTCAAACTAACTTGTACAGCTGGTGAATGGCATTCAACAGGGAGTAAATGTGAAGGTAAGCCACCATCCTGTAATGTCTGGAAATGATGTGTCATTATATTGGATTAATAGTAATCATATAATAATGCAACATGTAAAGCTGGTTTGATGTATTCTGTTGAATGAGTCAATGTATATGTTATTTAATGCTTATTTATGGACACTTGGGTTTGGGTAAGGGTTAGCCCACTATCCCATGAAAAACATATTTTGATACAATGGGTCCTGTTTCATATTGCTATCCAGCAGAGTAGTGTTGTCCTCAGAGATCATAAGTACAATACATGGCTAAAGTAAGACCAGACTAGTTAGACTACTTTCCAAAACTCATACTCAGCCTTATCATTTTCAGCAAGATCATGTGGTCATCCTGGCGATGTTGATAATGCAGAGTTTCACCTCAAGGTTGGAGACGATTATGTCTTTGGATCAGAAGTGGAATACACCTGTAACCCGGGGTATGAACATATTTATGATCGTACATTTGCATGATTATTTGATGTGAATCACTGTGATTTCTACTTCACATATATAAAATGAAATTTCAGTTTGGCCCCACTTTATCAGACATTTCATCATGTACTGTATTTTTATGTCACATTTCAGTTACCACATGGTTAGTCGAACGAGCGTCAGACGTTGCATGTCACAAGGTTGGGATAATCGCCTTCCTACCTGTGAGGGTAAGAGCTGGAATTAAAACATCTTATTCAGTTATTGTCATAATAACAATAGCCTGTTTGTACGTGCTTACAGGCCGTAGTGCCATAGAGGAGATCAAACAACATAAGAGCAACTGATTAATATCTTTATTCTGATATTCTAAAACTTTATTCATGAAGCGTTCAACATGAATCAGAACTTTGGTGGTAACTGCAGATTTACAAAACAAAATGTCTAAAGTTTTAGGCCAGGGGGTGCGATACTGTGAGTGATGGAAGGTCAAGTGGCCGGCGGTGGCGTCGGTAAGTACTGCAGTACGATGCCGGTGCCAGCGCACTTGCCGGTGTGGGCTAACTTTTAACGATAGGCAAAAAAAATTTCAATGCCATGCGATCTACCCACATTGGTCGATCGTGAAGGTGAAGACATATTAGGCACAACTGTTCTAGAGTGATAAATGATGTCATCTAGCATACAGACAGCTACAATATCATCTAACATCAGCAGTGAGGGTGAATGTCATCATATCTGGCACTTTTGTCTCTGTTTCTTTGTTTTCTTTTTCACATAAATTATATCTGTGCCACTATACTGTATAGCACTTATTATCATTACTCCCTCTGTGTATAAAGAAATGGTCTTACCACATGCCCTTTCTTATGTTTTCAGATGATAACTTCAATAAAAATATTTGGCAGAAAAAACAAAGACCATTAGAGCAGTGATATTGTATTGGTGTATTATAGGGCAGAAAAGCTGAACGCTCAAATTGTTCTTTGTCGTCATGCTTCTCCTTCCAGCCATCAGATGCCCAAACATTCCGGTGGACGAAAATGTCAGTGTGATTGGAGACCCAGAGGAGGCCGCCTACGGCAACTTGCTCGCATTTAGCTGCAAGTCCAGGTCTGAGATGCTGGATGGGCCGACAATGATCCGCTGTGATGAGAATGGACAGTGGACTGGCCAAGCACCAAAATGCATAGGTACGGTAGGATGCCATGAAAAAAAGTTGTGGAGGAATAGGCCAAAGGAGAGGGATTAGAAAAGAGAAGAGAAAGGAGCAGACTGATCCTAAAGCCCCTACAAATGTGGAATCCAAATAATTGGCTTAGAATGATCATGGTTGTACAATTTGTACTATATCCTGGATGTCCCTGGAAGACGCATCCTTGCCTTCATTTAACTTGGACTTCTCTTTTGCTCTGTGAACTGAAAGCCAACCTGAGAGGCTGGTGTGGACCTGTTGAGATAAAATTCCACATGCACATGAATATGAACATAACTACTTCACTTATTTAACTGCCATCATTTATTTAGTGGAAAAGTGATCAGGACTCATATGATTGATGACAAAGATTTTGAAAAATGCTCATGTGTGTGTGTGTGTGTGTATGTGTGTGTGTGTGTGTGTGTGTGCGTGTGTGCGCGTGCGCGCGTGTGCGTGCGTGCGTGCCTGCGTGCCTGCGTGCGTGTGTGCGTGCGTGTCTGTCTTTCAGAGATAAAATGTCAAGTACCTGGGATTGAAAATGGCCACATGATTGGTCATAAACAAATATATGATGAGCAAGAGGTCCTACATTTTGACTGTAATTCTAAATACAAACGCACAGACGACAAACCTGCCAGATGTGAAAAAACAGGCAACAAAGCAGAATTCATCCCCACACCTGAATGTCAACGTAAGTATTTATAGACGTCGTCATTAATTATTTCACTCACACTGAATAGTGAAACTAGCACTGGATGGATGGATGTTGATGTATTTTGTCTTATTTCAACTCTTCATTTTGAATTTTCTGACAAATGCAGCAATACAATGTAGCCTGACTCTGACGACAATCGGTGGAATCGTTTATGAACCTGCTGCCAGAAATGTGTTTTTACCAGAAGAAACCCTCAAGGTCACATGTGATGACAGGCACTGGGTTTTTAATAAATTGCAAACCTCTCATGTATTTACATGCAGAGATGATGGAACCTGGATGAGGCCACCTGTATGCAACGGTATGATATAGCTAATCATAAGCTTTTTGTGCCAGAGAGTTAAAGACATTGTTGCTCTCTACTCAAACCTACACAATTCTCTTTCCGATTCCAGAGATCATATGTAGCAATCCAGGAGGGCAAGGACTGAACTACTGGTACGTCCGGAATTGGCAGCAAAAAAAATTGGATGACACTAACAATTACAGCTGCAGAGAAGGCTACAAAAAGACAGCCGCATGGGCCACATGTACAAGGGGTGGATGGTCACCAAATCCACTCTGTGAAGGTAGTGTGACATTCAGGTTGTATTTCTGATATAACAGTTTTATGGAGTTACTTTTGTGCTTGGAAAGTTGGTGAGCAGCACCACATTTAAACATTTTAAAGCTACAGGTCTCCACCTACAGCCACTTACAGTTTATCACACTAAGGAATTAAGGGGAAAATTAAGGTTAGTCCCAAATTGTGGAACTCCTCCTTTTTCAATTGATTTATTTATTTTCCAGCAATAACATGTGACCGGAGTGATGTCAAGAATGCTGAAATCACCGCAAATGACAAGGACACATACAGCTACAATGACCAAGTCCGTTACAGCTGCAAGGCGGGATTTACAGGACAATTCACACTTACCTGTAAGGAAAGAGGTTGGGAGGGGAATCCACGTTGCGAAGGTAAGATAATATAGTGTACAAAAGTTACAGTTTTACAGCCTATGTCAGGATTTTCTTAAAAGCCTTTATCTTTGATAAAGCATGACTCACTGAATCGCTCCTCCATTTAGCACTTTACGTTCTTTACTAGCATAAGCTCTATAGTGGACAAGAGCTTCACAAAATTGAAACAATGCACACCAACCATCTGAATTTGCTGAATTGTGCGATAAACTCTTCAAGCTATTTGTTTACCTCACATACTGTAGGAGTAATTTTTGGTATCCTCTACCTCTTTTTTATCACACCAGTTCTCAATGAAATTCTTCAGTTTGAGTGAGAACCACACGTGTGTTATGGACATAGTGTCGTCACAATAAGCAACTATTGTGCATTTGTGCATAATTCAATTTCATTTCTTTCAGAGAAATTGTGTGGAAAAATAGATATTGCCGATGCGCAAACCTCAGCTACAAAGTGGAGGTTTAGACATAATGAAGGAGTCCAATATTACTGCACAAATTACCCTGAAAGACGTTTCACGATTACATGTGGGCCAAGCGGTTGGACTGGGACTCAGAGCTGCACAGGTGAGAGCATGATTAATACACTTTAAAGTGGAATTTTTTTCCCAAAGAGCACCATGGAGAAGGAAGTAGTTGGAAAATGTTCTTCTTCACCCTTTCCCTACCATAGTTCTCCTCATTTGCACCTTTCAATCTTTTTTGGAATTGTTGTTTCAATTGTCGTTACTTACATCTTGTATGTACTTTGCTTTTATAGACTGTCAGAGACCACCAATTCAGAATGGATTTGCAGTTGGCCCCTACAATGGGGCAGTGTTCTACACCTGCAATGAAGGTTTCAAGTTTTCTACCAAAGGCTGGTGGCAGGAAACTAAGTGTAACAAAGGACGGTGGGATCCACTGGAACCATGCATTGGTAATAACACTTCAATGTCCTACAGGCTAGTTATTAAAAAAGCTAAGATTACATCTGGACAATATGACCTGACCTCTATTTTGTAGGTACTCCAAAGTCAGTAATTTTCGCAAGAGCTACCTGCTGAACTTGATAACACTGTGGTCAACTTGAGTGTTTGCTGCTATGGAGCCTTTGTGCCAGCATTCCTAGTCTGCTACAAACTAGCTTTAGCATTTACAGCTGTCAAGTGCCATGACGATCCTGGAAGATGTCCCATTCCCTGTAATACACAGAGTCTCCTTGCTTGGGATGTGTGAGAGTACTGGAATAAGACTGTGGATGAATATTTTCCAATAGTTAGCAGTCTTGCTTCATCTTGCTTCTTTCCAATTAATGACGCAGCTTGGGATTTTGTCGTTTAATTGCTTAACGTTTGTTTGTTTGCTACAATTTCGCAATCTATATTGGTCATGATTATATCCATGCTAGGAAGCAGGACATGTGGGAAAATTCCTGAGATTCCGAATGCAGAACCGCCACGTTCAACTCGTGACTACATCCATGGTCAATCAGTCCAAATCCGGTGCAAGCATGGGTACCGCGCTAATGTCAACTCCATGCGATGCCAAGAGGGAGAGTGGCACTTTAATGAGCTATCACTAGACATGATCTGTACACGTGAGTCATCCTCATATTTTATTTGTTGTTGGCATTTGTGAGAAATGAAGGAGTGCTACATTATTTGTTTTCCTCTGTTGCAGCCACTGCCAACCCCTGCAGTCCCCCGCCAAAATTAGAGAATGCAGTTGCCATGACTCCATATCAGAGGGAATATCTGTCTGGCTCTGCAGTGACTTATAGGTGTCAAGATCAATACAGAATGGACGGAGATGACAGAATTACATGCACCGATGGGACATGGGAAATGAATGGCCTTGTGTGTACATGTATGTGAGAATGATATTATTCAAAAATGTTCCAAAGTTCATTTGCAACTTTACTTGACTCTGCACAGCGTCCCCTACAGCCACAGTGTACAATTGTTGAGGAGTGCACCCATTGACCAATTCAGTGATAAATGGAGAAACAGATGATATAGACAGTGACTATTTCTCAGCTTTATGTATGTCAACAAGCTACAGGTCTCCACCTACAGCCACTTACAGCTTGTCAGGCTGAGGAATTAAGGGGATAATTAAGGGTAGTCCCACATTGTGGAACTCCTCCTTTTTCAATTTATTTATTTATTTTCCAGCAATGACATGTGACCGGAGTGATGTCAAGAATGCTGAAATCACCGCAAATGACAAGGACACATACAGCTACAATGAGCAAGTCCGTTACAGCTGCAAGGCGGGATTTACAGGACAATTCACACTTACCTGTAAGGGAAGAGGTTGGGAGGGGAATCCACTTTGCGAAGGTAAGATAATATAGTGTACAAAAGTTACAGTTTTACAGCCTATGTCAGGATTTTCTTAAAAGCCTTTATCTTTGATAAAGCATAACTCACTGAATCGCTCCTCCATTTAGCACTTTTCGTCCTTTACTAGCATAAGCTCTATAGTAGAAAAGAGCTTCACAAAATTGAAACAATGCACACCAACCATCTGAATTTGCTGAATTGTGCGATAAACTCTTCAAGCTATTTGTTTACCTCACATACTGTAGGAATAATTATTGGTATCCTCTACCTGTTTTTTATCACACCAGTTCTCAATGAAATTCTTCAGTTTGAGTGAGAACCACACGTGTGTTATGGACATAGTGTCGTCACTATAAGCAACTATTGTGCATTTGTGCATAATTCAATTTCATTTCTTTCAGAGAAATTGTGTGAAAAAATAGATATTGCCGATGCGCAAACCTCAGATAGGAGATGGTTTAGACATAATGAAGGAGTCGAATATGTCTGCACAAATTACCCTGAAAGACGTTTCACGATTACATGTGGGCCAAGCGGTTGGACTGGGACTCAGAACTGCACAGGTGAGAGCATAATTAATACAGTTTAAAGTGGAATTCCAGTGTGTTCGGAATTTTTTTTCCCCAAAGAGCACGATGGAGAAGGAAGTAGTTTGACTTTGCACAGCGTCCCCTACAGCCACAGTGTGCAATTGTTGAGGAGTGCACCCTATGACCAATTCAGTGATAAATGGAGAAACAGATGATATAGATAGTGAATATTTCTCAGCTTTATGTATGTCAACAAGCTACAGGTCTCCACCTACAGCCACTTACAGCTTGTCAGGCTGAGGAATTAAGGGGATAATTAAGGCTCGTCCCACATTGTGGAACTCCTCCTTTTTCAATTTATTTATTTATTTTCCAGCAATAACATGTGACCGGAGTGATGTCAAGAATGCTGAAATCATCGCAAATGACAAAGACACATACAGCTACAATGACCAAGTCAGTTACAGCTGCAAGGCGGGATTTACAGGACAATTCACACTTACCTGTAAGGGAAGAAGTTGGGAGGGGAATCCACATTGCGAAGGTAAGATAATATAGTGTACAAAAGTTACAGTTTTACAGCATATGTCAGGATTTTCTTAAAAGCCTTTATCTTTGATAAAGCATTACTCACTGAATCGCTCCTCCATTTAGCACTTTTCGTCCTTTACTAGCATAAGCTCTATAGTGGACAAGAGCTTCACAAAATTGAAACAATGCACACCAACCATCTGAATTTGCTGAATTGTGCGATAAACTCTTCAAGCTATTTGTTTGCGTTCCAGACTGTAGGAGTAATTTTTTGTATCCTCTACCTCTTTTTTATCACACAAGTTCTCAATGCAATACTTCAGTTTGAGTGAGAACCACACGTGTGTTATGGACATAGTGTCGTCACTATAAGCAACTATTGTGCATTTGTGGCAAATAATTCATAATTCAATTTCATTTCTTTCAGAGAAATTGTGTGAAAAAATAGATATTGCCGATGCGCAAACCTCAGATTGGAGGGGATGGTTTAGACTTAATGAAGGAGTCGAATATGTCTGCACAAATTACCCTGAAAGACGTTTCACGATTACATGTGGGCCAAGCGGTTGGACTGGGACTCAGAACTGCACAGGTGAGAGCATAATTAATACAGTTTAAAGTGGAATTCCAGTGTGTTCGGAATTTTTTTTTCCCAAAGAGCACGATGGAGAAGGAAGTAGTTTGACTTTGCACAGCGTCCCCTACAGCCACAGGGTGCAATTGTTGAGGAGTGCACCCTATGACCAATTCAGTGATAATTGTTGAAACAGATGATATAGTGAATATTCCTTAGCTTTATGTATGTCAACAAAATGTCTACCTCTACACTCTCAAATTAATCAATTGATCGGCCCAGGAATTATTTTAGTTTTTATTTGTCATCAAAATTACACGTTTTTTGGCAGTAATTTCGCCAATTCTCTGCAAAATGTGTGGCTTTTCCAGAAATCTTTTCTTATCACTCAGAATTTTTAAACATTTGATTCATATAACCTGATATTGTTCAGTCATAGCCTGCATCTTCCTTCATTCCAGGCATCCACCGGTTGGCTTTGCTGTGTCTCGAGTGCTTATGTGAGATGGATGCCACCATTTTCACAGTCGACAACCACTAATGTTAGACATGGTTGTCGACAACATAGTCATGTGTGAACGCACACTTTATGATATCCTGCACTTTTTTTTTAAATTTAAGTGGTAATGGAAAAGTATGCTATAAAAGGGTCAATTATGCAGCATGGACAAAAAATGTGATGTTTTGTTTATTCAACATTGCATTCTGCAACTGTGAAAACTAGAGGGACTGAGATATACTGTGTATTTTGTTAGTTGATTTGATATTGTCAGGGTACTGTGCCAGACCAGATGCAACGCGGACAATAACCTTCACAGTGGATAAAGCAAGCTACCCCCATGGAGATGTTATGTACTATCAGTGCCTCAACTCTGGTTTAAAAACTGCAGGCAACGCAACATGTGTTAATGTTAATAGTCAACCCATAGAATGTAAAGGTAAAGATGAGCGCTAAAGCAGGTAGAGTCTTCTTACATTATAAGATGACATAAATCTGAAATATTTAATATATATGTCCAAATTCCCTCATATTGCAGTACTGGAGTAGTTAGTTTCTCTGTTTTGTTGTCTTTTTTGTCAATTGACATAATTTAAATTTACTTAGATTTAATTATTACTATAGGAAAGTGTATCAAAGTAGTAGCTAGAAGTAGCTAGAAGTCTTAGCTCATCGAGAAAATTATTCATTCATTGTAGAAAATCATTTCACATGTCAACCTTGAGTCCTTTTATGAAGAAAAAAGTTCAAAATTAGAAAACTCTTAATAAAAAAAAATGGAATTTTAAAAAACACCTGAAAATCCGGGAAAAAACATTTTGATCTAATATATATACTATATATAGGGAAAGAATTGTGACAGCCTAAAATTCTAGATTTTCTCCATAAGTCAGTTGAAAAATCTTCACATTGCAAAATTCGGTAAAATCTAGACAATAAAAATACACAAAACATAATTCAAGAAAAACATTAATATATATAAATATTCTTCCAATCTGACGCTAAATCTATTTTTACAAAGTCTTTGGGGAAATGAGATATACTGTGTGTCATATTTTGTATTGTTGCTGCAGGCTCATCCTGTCGTCTGAGCCGTGTCACCAGCTTTGTTTTATTCTCACTGTACTCCGATTTACTGATCACTGTTGTCTGCCCCACAGCTCCCATTCAAGAACAGTGAGGCTTGTTTTGAAAGTTCCAAAGAAGTTCCAGTATGAGAAATCAAGACCAGTCTTCTGTTTTCTTTTCCACTGGTCTTGTCGTCATCCCTCTGAGAGAAAGAAAAACTGCATCTGTCTCATGCTGTGAACTTTGGCATATGGAATAAAAGGACATTGCAAAAGGGTGTTTCCATGATTTATTTTTTCCTTTTTGACTCAAAATATATGACAGATGAGGCAAAAGCAGAAAGGAACAGAGAGAGACAAAGCTGGCTGCTCTTGTCCTCAGGTAAACTGCTGCAATCCTCCAAATAGCATTTGCAACCTTCATAAAAGCTGTTTATCAGTTCTAAAGAAGGAGGACATTTGATCAGTATGCCTACATGGGTGATTGGCCTGTTTAAAGGACCTCTTTGGTGCACAGCAACAGCAGCTGTGCACCAACACTTGCCCTCAGGTGCACATTCAACAATTAAACCCTATTCCGCCAAAATCTGGTCTCTGTCTGCTTCCAAGTGAACCCAGTTCCTAACATCTGTGCCACAGTCCAAACTAAATGGTAAGATGGAAACCCGTCTAATACTTGATTAGACAAGGGAAGAGTGTACATACAACAGCGATCAATAACGTTAAAGCAAAGAGCTTTGGTTATAATTAACATGGTGGTACGGTTTTGGATTATATCATTGACATTGAATTCATACATTCCACATGTCATCCTAGTACAGTACACAATGTTGTCAAGTCATTTTCAGGGAAAGTTGTTTACAGGCAGCTTGATTTGTTGCTAAATGTTGCTAAATGACGTGATGACATAACTGCGCCATTACGTAATATACACACCATGAAAGTACTCATATTGAAGTCCATCTCAGCGAAAAATTTGACATTTTTAAGTTTATCATCACATTTGTATTTGAGAAACTAATAACACAAATAATTATGATCAAAATTGTTTTTTTTTTTTAAATCAACACATAACACACTAAAGAACTGCACATTACACATAACTGAACAATGACATTGTATTTGTTTTCTTATGAAGAACAAAATATTTTTAAAATGTGCTAAACTTGGCAAGTAACCCAGAAATACAATGCCAGCAATGAGCAAAAGTCATTTCAATGCCTCAAAAGAACAAAGATGCAGAGATCAGTTAATAAGGAAATTTTGCAAAAAGAAAGAAAGAAAGAAAAGATAAATGATTTTGCTGGTATTGCTGATGAACCCAAAAGTACAGCTTGGGGCGCCACTGGACGACAAATTACGTTCACAGAGTGGATTTGGTGTCCATCCACCCCTTGTACATGTGGGCCATGTGGCTGTCTTATTGTAGCCTTCTCTGCAGCTGTAGTCTGCAGTCTCATCCAATTTTTTTTGCTGCCAATGTGGGACACCCAGGAACTCCACTCTTTTGTCTCCTGGATTGCTACATATGATCTCTGGAATCGGAAAGAAAATTGTGTAGGTTTGAGTAGAGAGCAACATGTCATTAACTCTCTCACACAAAAAGCTTATGATTAGTCATATTATACCGTTGCATTCAGGTGGGCTCATCCAGGTTCCATCATCTCTGCATGTAAATACATGAGAGGTTTGCAATTTATTAAAAACCCAGTGCCTGTCATCACATGTGACCTTGAGGGTTTCTTCTGGTGAGAAAACACATTTCTGGCAGCAGGTTCATAAACGATTCCACCGATTGTCGTCAGAGTCAGGCTACATTGTATTGCTGCATTTGTCAGAAAATTTAAAATGAAGAGTTGAAATAAGACAAAATACATCAACATCCATCCATCCAGTGCTAGTTTCACTATTCAGTGTGAGTGAAATAATTAATGACGACGTCTATAAATACTTACTTTGACATTCAAGTGTGGGGAGGAATTCTGCTTTGTTGCCTGATTTTATACATCTGGCAGGTCTGTTGTCTGTGCGTTTGTATTTAGAATTACACTCAAAATGTAGGACCTCTTGCTCATCATATAATTGTTTATGACCAATCATGTGACCATTTTCAATCTGAGGTACTTGACATGTTATCCCTGTAAAACACACACACACACACACACACACACACACACACATAATGTCAACATTACAATGTAACAATGAACGAGCAAATACACACTTCCCCCTTTGAACAATTTTCAAAATCTTTGTCATCAATCATATAAGTCCTGGTCACTTTCCCACTAAATATGATTGATTGATGAAATAATGGTAGTTAAATAAGTGTCATGTTCATATTCATGTGCATCTGGAATTTTATCTCAACAGGTCCACACCAGCCTCTTAGGTTGGCTTTCAGTTCACAAAGCAAGTCCAAGTTAAAGTAAAGCTAAATGAAAGCGAGGATGCGTTTTACAGGGACACAATGTTCTCAACACTGCCATGAAAAGCAAAAGGCCATAATGTTATCAAGGATATAATACAAATTGTACAACCATGATCCTTCTAAGCCAAACTATTTGGATTCCACATCTGAAGGGGCTTCAGGATCTCCTTTTGCTACTATTCACATACTATTGATTGCTATTTTATGTACACACTGTATATCTTGGTGTGTGTATTCTGTCTTCTCCTTTCTCGTTTCTAATCCCTCTCTTTTGGCCTATTCCTCCATGTCTTTTTGTTCACAGCATCCTACCGTACCTATGCATTTTGGTGCTTGGCCAGTCCACTGTCCATTCTCATCACAGCGGATCATTGTCGGCCCATCCAGCATCTCAGACCTGGACTTGCAGCTAAATTCGCGCAAGTTGCCATATTTAGAGTCCTCTGGGTTTCCAGTCACACTGACATTGTCGTCCAACGGAATGTTTGGGCAGCTTTTGGCTGGAAGGAGAAGCATGACGACAAAGAACAATTTGAGCGTTCAGCTTTTCTGCACAATACCACAATCAATACAATATAACTGCTCTACTGATGTGTTGTTGATATCTTGCTCAATCTATCCATGAAGTGAAATGTACCTGTGCCTGTGTAAGACCCTGGTTATTACTCATCAGGAGTATCAACAACCCTGATTACAGAAGTTAAATCCTGGGAACCCTCACCAGTCTGTCAGAATAGAAGAAGCCTTTCGGATGAGAGGTGAAATGTCTTCAAGCGTTTACGAGCAAGTCCAGTTGCATAACATGAGATTGGAATTGTTCTACTGGTTTGTTGTTGATCTCTGGTGACCTTGGACCTGTGTTGTTGATGTGAAGCCTAAAATGGCCCAAAACTTAAGACATTTTGTTTTGTAAATCTGCAGTTACCACCAAAGTTCTGATTCATGTTGAACGCTTCATGAATAAAATATTAGAATATCTGAATTAAAATATTAATCAGTTGCTCTTATGTTATTTGATTTCCTCTGTGGCTTGTCATCACGTAAAACAGGTTATTCATATCATGACAATAACTGAATAAGATGTTTTAATTCCAGCTCTTACCATCACAGGTAGGAAGGCGATTATCCCAACCTTCCGACATGCAACGTCTGACAGGGTTGCGACTAACCATGTGGTAACTGAAATGTGACATACAAAATACAGTACATGATGAAATGTCTGATAAAGTGGGGCCAAACTGAAATTTCATTTTATACATGTGAAGTAGAAATCATGGCAATTAACATCAAACAATCATGCAAACGTACGATCATAAATATGCTCATACCCCCCCGTGTTACAGGTGTATTCCACATCTGATCCAAAGACATAATCGTCTCCTTCCTTCAGGTGAAACTCTGCATTATCAGCATCTTCAGGATGACCACACCGTTTTACTGTAAATGATAAGGGTGAGTATGAGTTTTGGCAATCCTGGCCTCAGCAAATGTAATCTAATTTTAGCCATGCGTTGTACTTATGATCTCTGAGGACAACACTACTCTGCTGGGTAGTAATATAGCAGGACCAATTGTATCAAAACGTGTTTTTCATGGCATTATATTAGATTAGATTGGATTAGATTAGATTAGATTAGATTAAACTTTATTGTCAATGAGCAAGTACAGGTACAAGCCAGTGAAATGCATTTTGCATGCAACCAGAAGTGCAAAAGTGTACTATTATATATTAATTAGTGCCCATAATTAAGCATTTATAACATATACATTGACTCATTTAACTGAATACATCAAAACAGCTTTACATGTGGCATTTTTATATGATTACTATAAATACAATATAATGACACATCATTTCAAGACATGCAGGATGATGGCTTACCTACGCATTTACTCCCTGTTGAATTCCATTCACCAGCTTTACAAGTCAGTTTGAAGAAGCCATTGAAGCCAGTGATGCAGTCCACTTTCACTTGTTTACCACTGCTGTAGGTGGACTCCAGCTTAGTTGTATCAAAATTTTCATACAATCATACAGACGACTACTTTTAAACTGGGCAAGCGTACAATCTGAGGACAAATAGTAAACACAATACGTTTTAAAGTTCATATATGACTGTAGATAGACCAAATGTTTTGCATACAGATTATCACTGTCTGCCAACATCAAACGCTTTCCACAATCAACATGAACATTGGAAATTGTGATCATCACCATAAATGTAGAACTCATAGATCACAAAAGAATGTGAGAATGAATGTGTCAGTATGGTCTTACCTTGACTTCTCACAAAAGCCAACGCATGCATCCACAAAAACACAACACAGCTTTGAGTTATCACACACATTGTAGCAGCACGTCTTGCTTCTTCCAGAGTGCAGATGTGACACTTCTTGGGCCAAATGGCTCCAACTCTGACTTTTAAAACGAGAATGATGTCATCACACTTGCAAAGTGATGTCATGTTACAGTAGTGATGCCATCCTTACTTCTGTAATAGAGTCCTCTCACGACAAACAATATCGTCAGTCAGAACTAGCAAAGTTACAATAATGGTGTTACATTTATACATTAGTAAATTATACATTTTAGAACAATATGGACCTGATTCATTTTGATTCAGCCTTTACAAAACACAAATCCTTGTTTACCAGTTCTGCTGTTGGTTTAGTTTTTGTGTGTTTTGTGTTATTTTACATCATGCGACCCCTGTGAAGCTTCTGTCGCCGGAGCACATCCCTGTCACTGTGCCGTAAAACCATTTGATACACCTTTGAAATAATTGTCCCCTCAGTCATTGTGACCTGTCCAGTGCCATGATGCTACCCCTCCCCCCATTACATGTGTGTGATGGGCCTGAGTCATCCCACGATGAGCATTACAGTCCGTGAATTAAATGATGAAATTTCCTCTGCAGTGTTCCTCCTTTTGTATATTTTGAAGATTGAATCATTGTTGTGCAAATAAACTTTGCACTCTGTTGGTACAAACTGTTCCATTTATCCGATTGCTCCATTGGTTTCATGCTCCCTTCTGTGGACTTTACACTTGTATATCAATTACAGTGAAAACATTTGTGTTGCAACACAATCAGCTGTCACACTACTGGATAAACTTAACAAAACAGCTGCTAACAAGCATAACTTGCTTTTTTACACTGTCTTCCAGATTGTTTATCCTCAAGTAGCCAGTTGCATCCATGTTTTAAGATGTTCAGCCTGAGGAAGCACAAAACATGAAACAACATGAGATCGTGTCCATAAAAACTTAGAGAGTGTACTTTTGTTCATACAAATGTCCCTCACTTTCTAAATGTTTTGAAGCATATGTACATAAAATTACACTGATGTATTCTACACGGCTGCAGGCTGTGCAAACAGAGTGTGTAAACACAGGCCAAACACTCCCAACAGTAACACAAAAGTGACAGAACAAAATATGTGCGCGCACGTGCGCAGGTGCGTGTGTGCGTGTTAATGTGTGTCAGGACCTCCTCTGGGTTTGTCTTACCGGGTGCATATCTGTCGGTCAACTGCTTGCGTTTTTCGCAACCTTATACTACAATGTACATTGTAGTATGTATACTGCAATACATACTACAATGCAAACATGACCCCCTTTGATGCCGTTCTTTATGTGCTCCCCTCAAGCTAAATATTTCATGTTGATGTATTTGATTGGTTGATCATTTGTTTCCTCTATGAAGCTTTCCTGGGTGACCGCTCACATCATATATAATTAGATTTATCATGAATGTTCCAAGTCCTTCTTGTAGCAGGTGTGATATCATAATGTATGTATACATATGTATACATAGTGCCTGGACGTATAAGAAATTGACACAGCGGCTGTCATTTAGACATTATTGTGAAGGAAAATTGTGCATCCCAACTAGCTCAACAGCTAACCAAAATAAAAAGGCTCCAAAGAAAATCACAGTTTTGGACTTTGGATGCCAAAATAAACATCTTATGTAAACTTAATACTTGTAAAGGGTCTAAAGGTATACAGCACATGCAATTCTGGAATTCTGTCCAGTGTTGTATTTATGTATGTAAGTATGTAAGAAGTGAGTGCTGGTGAGTTGTTGTGACTCATGTGTTCATACAGCCTTGTGCAATCCACCTGGGCTGTACATATTATGAGCTGAGTGCTGTCTGAGGGCAACAGGAGTAAGACTGTGAGCACACAACCAGCCATCACGATGCGATTGTCTCTAATCCTGCTGTTTCTTCATATATGGGGGAACGTGGATATGTCTTTGTCACAAAACGGTAAGAAGAACACATACGTTTTAATCTATGCAGTACTGCTTGGTATTGTTTGGTACTATATGACTGAGGTATGACGTACGTGTCTCCATGTGTTTTCTCTTTCCGTGTGCTTGTCTGTCAGCCTGTTTGGGCCTTCCGAAGGTCCCCCACGCCAGTGTGTCCGTGCGGTCCAAAAAAAACGAGTACGCACAAGGAGATGTTGTATATTTCACCTGTGAAACGGGCTACATAACTGGCCCTACCATCAAATACGAATGCACAAGCCAAGGCTGGCGAGTGGTCCGTCCAGGACCGTGCTACTGTGAGTGATACCACCTTGTCTCTTTGCCGACACTAACTTGTCTCCATTCAGGTGTAGTAGATGATGTTGTTGATTAATGGTTAATTATTAGTGTTTTCCTTTTTTTTAAGGGGAATAGATTTGTTTTCATTTACATAATTACAGTTGATAGTAAAGGAAAGGTGATGACTTTATGATGTATGTCTTACTTAGCACATGTCTATATGAATATAAACCATTTGGTCGTCAAGGAAATCTCTAGAATAACTAAAATGATTGAAATTGTGCAATTCAGAGTAGATTAGAATAACCTCTGCATTATGATACTGAATGTTATGCTAACAAGTAAATGGTAATCCACACAATCTCCTGCATTTTCCACAACTGAAATCATTCAAAGTAATATTTTTATCTTCAGTGAGGCCATGTGGTCTTCCTGATAACACCCCGAATGGCTATTACCAACTCATCCATGGTGAAGACTTTGTATTCGGAGCGTCTGTCAGATACTTCTGTAATGAAGGGTATGTAGAGCCACACACCTGCTGCACTGAGCAGTTAGCATCACTGACGGCGTGTGAGTTCTATGTGAGCATTACGACAAACCTGCGCTCCTTGCAGGTATTATATGGTGAGCAAACAAGACACCAGGGCATGCTTGCTGAATACCTGGTCCAGTCACGTGCCAGTATGCGAACGTAAGTCCTGTGTGAATGATCACAGAGGGCCATGGCTGAGATTATAGATATTCTAAATGTGAGAGCTGTCAGGTGCTATGAAAGTCTTAGCAGCACTGGATGGACATCAAAGCTGTGAATTTGTACAAAACCTCTTGCAAGTTGAAATTAAAACGTTTGAACTTTAAATGTTATCAGCCTGTATCTGTATCTGTACCTGTCTGACTGTTTATGTTAATTCAGCTTCCAGCTGTGAGCCGCCGCCTACAGATTTAGAGGTGACAGTAAGAGGTTTGCCAGAAAATGATGACGTCATACTAGCTGACCGCTTCCTCACCTTCAGCTGTAACCAGCCTGGGAAAGCTCTGAATGGCAGTGCACAGCTGATATGTGGTAAAGACGGGCAGTGGAGCCGTCCGTTCCCCTCTTGTGAAGGTAAAATGCAAAGGGTAAACTATGATACCAAAATAAGAATGTACAACTCCTTACAAAACAGAATAACAAGGGAGTCCTTCTCTTCTCCATTTGATATTCACATTTTTCAGATATCAATTGTAAAGCTGAGCCGGCAGACGCGCTTCTGAATATAAACGGATTAACGTCAGCAAATGAACTAATGAAGATTGGACATAAACTACAGTTTTCGTGTTATCAAGAATACTTACTGGAAGGATCTGAAGAAGTGGAATGTTTAGAAAGTGGGCAGTGGAATAAACCGTTTCCAACTTGCTTTGGTATGTAAAACAAAGATAATTGCTTGTG
Organism: Genypterus blacodes; assembly: GCF_046128005.1. Lineage (NCBI taxonomy): Eukaryota > Metazoa > Chordata > Actinopteri > Ophidiiformes > Ophidiidae > Genypterus > Genypterus blacodes. Next base: position 2,080,672 of record NW_027466874.1, read on the forward strand.
TGACTTATATTCTTCCATGCTTCAACATAATGAATGAAAATCACACTTAAACTGAAGTGCCTCACCTTCTGCATGGAAGCAAAGTTAGAAATGAAGAGGATGCCATAAGAATACGACAGAATACATAGAAGACAGGTGGGACACAGATGTTTATTAGGTCAGAGGTCACATTCACACCCACAGAGTGACCCGCTGTGTATTTGAAAGCTTTGAGGACACTTTTTCCACAAATGCATTAGTAATGTTTATTGTGTGCAACAGGAGACAGCCTGACATAAGAAAAAGTGGTTCATAATTATCAGAAACTCTTAAGGAGGAGTTTAATAGAAAATACTACTGACAACAAAACAATCACAAATGTATCAAGGAATGGATTTTCACAATGCAACCCCTCAACTTCATAATATGAATGTATGACATACTGGGACAAGTACATTTTGTGTGGTTACTATTTATCCTCCTGTGACCTCAACTGTTGTATTTTCTGTGTTGAGAGAAATGACTCAACAATTATGTTACTATCCATGTGAAATGCTTTGCTAAGTCAATTCTTTTTAACAAAACAGAAGGATGCCAATCCCCAGTTCAAGTTGGTAAAGGGAAACTACGAAAGGGAGAAAAGTTAACGTTTCAGTGCCAACCTGGACAGTATCTACATGGGAAGGCAGAGATTGAATGTTTAGCAAATGGACAGTTCAGTGATGACATCCCAACATGTGGAGGTAATTTATGTTTACAATTATTCATTTGGAACAATGTCACTAGAATGTCAATGTCACTTAAAGGAAAGTACATGTGAGCTGTTATAGCACAACACAAAGTGATAATTACAACAGAGGCAACAGACCTTGTTATCAATATCAGCTTTTTAATTGGTCCTGCAATTTGGTAGAGAAACTAATCCAGGACTGGCTTCAAATCCAAGGCCTTACTGCTGGGAGGTAACAGTGATCAGAATAAAACTAGAACAAGAAATCACCAAACTAGTGCAATATAGAAAACGTGCAAGAGTGCATGCAGATACCAAGTACAACATAATAAGTACACACAATAAGGGGTACGAAAGTACATACAATCGGGGAACGGTACATGACAGTACAAATACAGTACAAATGACAGTACACATGCAGTACATGACAGTACAAATGCAGTACCGGACAGTACAAATGACTGAATGAATGTACAAATACATGAGGAAGACAAGGGTACAAGTGCAGATGTGCATCTGGCAATATAACTACAGCATACACGTGTGTATATATGATATACAGCAGCATGTACTGCGAAATACTATAAAGTGACAGGGAGGGGGGAGGGGAATCCTGATGATCCCACTGTCCCGACCCGACCCGAGGTAGATTTATTATAAAGTCCAGTGGCCACAGGGAGGAAGGATTTCCTGTGGCGAAAGAAAGAAACAACAGTACTAATAATAATACTTTTTTCATTCAGATATATGTATTGCTTTTGAAGGAATTGACTAAATATGTCAATGCGACGAAATCACTTACAGTTGAAACTGTGTCAAAACCTGGCTTGTCTGCTGTAACCCACAGTGCACTGCAATCTCAAAGGTCACACTTTGCCTTGTTTACCCCACTTGACAAGCTGTTGAAACCACATCAGCTGTGGAGCAACTTGTTTACCTTATGAAGCCATTTGTACTCTTTGAGATGTGCAAAACATTCCCGAGTGACATCAGAGCTCCACCATGTGATCTAAAAGGGTCGGCCCTCCACCAAAACCCCAAACCAGATAAACTCCTCATCATTAAGGCTACAAGTGAACTACTAAAGTATCTTTTGTGGAAGTGCATGCATCTTTCACCGCGGTTTGGGATAATGTATACACTTGCCTAGAGAAACAAATCCTTTCACACAGTATGTTATTTTTAGATTAAATTAATTTGTTACAACATCATTTGTGTACATACTTTTCATTAGACATTTTCTACATGGTGATTATTTGTCCTGAGATGATCATCTCTGTGTACCAACCAACCTGGAGGTATTTGTAAGGGGTGACCATTGCACAATGTTGTAACACACATTATTAATAATATGCATTTTATCAACCTTAACCTTAACCTTAACCTGCCCATTTTCTTTCAGGACCTTTGCCTTGTGGAAAACCGCCACACCTTCAGGACGGAGACACTTTGAACACATTGAAGTTCAAGTACATCCATGGTGACACAGTTGAATACATCTGTCAGCGTTATTATGTCTTGGGTCCTGAGACTCACAAAACCTGCATCAACGGTGAATGGATGGGAGAGATGAAATGCTTCAGTAAGTTACAACCATATTCATGTTAGATATGTGTATGATTTTATTCATAATGAAAATTCATCGTAATGAACAGAGATCCCTGCTGGGTACTTGGTAGCATCCTTTTAGGAGAACTTAGGCCCCTTGCATTGACCACCTAAGCATGGAGGGGAAATACTGATAGTGTCTGCATATTTTTGGTTCCTCTGAGCTCATTCTGGTAGCCATCGTACCCACAGGGAGGCCTGGTCTGTCTTCCAATCACTTCCATTCGCTCAGTACTACAGCGACTCTCTTGGTTGTGGTCTTCATTTCTTCAGTTGTGTTTTTGATAGAAACCATTCATATTTGGAACCCATCCAAAAACACCTCTGGGTCCGCTTGGGCTTAGGTGCGGTCCAGATATCCTGATACTCTTTATCTTCAATAGTTAATTTGATGATGGGTTTAACAACGATGGACATACTTTCTTGTTTTCTGGACGCTGTCTACATAGTGATTGGCTCCATCATCATTTTTTTTGAATAACTAAATACCTTGTTTGCATGGAACATCCAGGTGCAGTTTCCCTCTTAGACCCTTCACAAACTCCCTCTCAAAATAACTTGTAACATGAATGAGAGCAAGCTGAGTCATAAAGATGGTGAAGGTGAAGATGTGTCCCCATTGTATGAATGACATATACATCAGACTGCAGCATGTCCCAAATCTATGCCGCAGTAGTTGTTTATACAATGTGCTTGACTGTCATTAAGTGTTTTTGTCCGTTATCTCTTTCAGAACCCTGCCCTGTGAACTCTGAACTCATGAGGCAAAGTTATATTGAATTCAATCGAAGATATATCGTCATAGAATTTGTACCTCATGGTGATCGTGTTCGGTTCAAGTGCAAGAGCACAAGATCTCACCGCACAGGGGACATGTATCAGAGGTGCATGGACGGCGTGATGGACATGCCCACCTGCATTTAGGAGTTTTATCTAACTGGAAGTGATGAACACAAGGTTGTATGTTAATGAATAACCAGAGTAATGAAGAGTTGGGAAAGTCACGTAGTACAGTTACTATGCAATGCTGTTTTGTCGCCGTGTCATCTGTCCTCCACAGACGGGAGCAAACGCACGTAAATCGTCTTCCCATATTACGCCATGCAAATGATCACATGTAGTACGAATTCATTTATTAATTAATGACAATATATTAACTGTCTAAGTTAAGCTTGACTCATACATAGAAAATGTTGGAAAACTAATCTATTCAGTTCAATGCATACATGGGAAATTGGTACATTTTACGGATATTTAAAATATGACTGATAGAATTACTGCCATTATAAAACACTGCTTTCCTCATCTTAGGTCATTTTCTTTTTATTGTTTCTTCCCCTCCCCCCTTCTGGACTTTATGTATGAAAAGTGCAATGTAAATAAACACATTGTTTGATTACTTCTGAGGTTGATTTATTGGTTGACTGAATTAAATGTTTGTTTAGAATCTATCTGGTATGGTAGATGATGTCATATACTATTTCAATCAGTGATATCCTTTAAACAAGATCACATTGAACATTTCTGACTCTGTTGCTTTGTTTTCACCCATTTTCATGTGCATGAATGAATATTTTTTTGTTAATGTTTTACAGTCTCCATGTTTAAAAATTCCAAAATGTTTTATAACTGCATGCTCATTGTTCTTCAGATGCCATCTTCATTAAAAAGGCAACAAAACACTATGAGTGCATCCCTCTGATGAATGAACTGGTTAGCAGTACCAATTATTGTGTATGATTGTAGTAGCACAAGAAAATCATATTTAAAAAAGAACAAATGTATTTTAATATTTACAAGTACAACGTGGAAATACATCTGCAAAAATCAGAATACTCGACAGTTTTTAAAAGAAGTTCTCTAAAATGAGTTCATGATTAAAATGAAAGCTTTTTTTTTTTTTTAATCATAAAACAATAGACAAAGTGTCAGCCACCATCTGAATGGCCCTTAGTGGGTCTACCACGTCTTTGAGTTTATCCTTCCTCAGAACCCAGTCTGGTGCAAATCTGAAAAACAAGCAGGGCCATCAGTTACCATCGCATTCTAAATCTATGCACATCTCACCATGCACGCACCCACGGGCACACACACACGCACACGCACCTTGGTATTTGGCGAGATTTCCGAGGCGTTGCCTGAACAATAAAGCTCCCGTTGATGGTCGCGTTCATCTTCTGTTTGATGACAGTTCTTTCTGCATTCATCTTGTGTTTGCGAGCAGTGAGGCGGTAAATGATAATAAAAACTATTGATTGCTATTTTATGTACACACTGTATATCTTGGTCTGTGTATTCTGTCTTCTCCTTTCTCGTTTCTAATCCCTCTCTTTTGGCCTATTCCTCCATGTCTTTTTGTTCACAGCATCCTACCGTACCTATGCATTTTGGTGCTTGGCCAGTCCACTGTCCATTCTCATCACAGCGGATGATTTCGGGCCCATCCAGCATCTCAGACCTGGACTTGCAGCTAAATACAAGACTCCTCTGTATCTCCAATCACACTGACATTGTCGTCCAACGGAATGATTGGGCAGCTGTTGGCTGGAAGGAGAAGCATGACGACAAAGAACAATTTGAGCGTTCAGCTTTTCTGCACAATACCACAATCAATACAATATAACTGCTCTACTGGTGTGTTATTGATATCTTGCTCAATCTATCCATGAAGTGAAATGTACCTGTGCCTGTGTAAGACCCTGGTTATTACTCATCAGGAGTATCAACAACCCTGATTACAGAGGAATTAAAATATTAATTCAGTTGCTCTTATGTTGTTTGATCTCCTCTGTGGCACGATGGCTTGTAAGCACGTGAAAACAGGTTATTGATATCATGGCAATAACTGAATAAGATGTTTTAATTCCAGCTCTTACCGTCACAGGTAGGAAGGCGATTATCCCAACCTTGTGACTTGCAACGTCTGACGGGGTTGCGACTAACCATGTGGTAACTGAAATGTGACATACAAAATACAGTACATGATGAAATGTCTGATAAAGTGGGGCCAAACTGAAATTTCATTTCATATATTTGAAGTAGAAGTCACAGTGATTCACATTAAACAATCATGCACATGTACGATCATAAATATGCTCATACCCCCCCGTGTTACAGGTGTATTCCACATCTGATCCAAAGACATAATCGTCTCCAACCTTGAGGTGAAACTCTGCATTATCAACAGGGCCAGGATGACCACAGCGGTGAACTGTAAATGATAAGGGTGAGTATGAGTTCTGGAAATCCTGGCCTCAGCAAATGTAGTCTAACTTTTGCCATGCGTTGTACTTATGATCTCTGAGGACAACACTACTCTGTTGCTTAGTAATATGAAACAGGACCCATTGTATCAAGCTGTGTTTTTCATGGCATAAGTGCCCATAAATAAGCATTAAATTGACTCATTCAACTGAATACATCAAACCAGCTTTGCATTTTAACATGATTACTATTAATCCAATATAATGACACATCATTTCCAGACATTACAGGATGATGGCTTACCTTCACATTTACTCCCTTTTGAATGCCATTCACCAGCTTCACAAGTTAGTTTGAAGAAGCCAGTGAAGCTGGTGGTGCAGCTCACTCTCACTTGTTCATCACTGCTGTAGGTGGGCTCCAGCCCAGTTGTATCAAAATTTTAATCATACAGACGACTACTTTTAAAATCAGCAAGCGTACAATCTGAGGACAAATAATAAACACAATACTTGTTGAAGTTCATATATGACTGTAGATAGACCACATTTTTTGCATACAGGAGATTATCACTGTCTGCTAACATCAAACGCTTTCCACAATCAACATGTAAATGTGATCATCGCCATGAAAGTAGAACTCATAGATCACAAAAGAATGTGAGAATGAATGTGTCAGTATGGTCTTACCTTGACTTCTCACAAAAGCCAACGCATTCATCCACAAAAACACAACACAGCTTTGAGTTATCACACAATGCATTGTCTTGCTTCTTCCAGAGTGCAGATGAATCACTTCTTGGGTCGAATGGCTCTAACTCTGACTTTTAAAATAATAATGATGTCATCACACTTGCAAAGTGATGTCGTTTTACAGCAGTGATGCCATCCTGACTTCTGTAATGGAGTCCTCTCACGACAAACAATATCGTCAGTCAGAACTAGCAAAGTTACGATAATGGTGTAACATTTATACATTATTAAATTATACATTTTAGAACAATATGGACCTGATTCATTTTGATTCAGCCTTTACAAAACACAAATCCTTGTTTGCCAGTTCTAGATCGGTGAAGTAAGAGAGAAATGGTTGCCATCTCTGACAGAACTTGTCAGTGTCACAAGGGTGGATGTGTTGAAGTAACCGGACCAGTAGTTGTGGAGCCTGGGGCAGAGAAAAAACATGTGGCTTAGGTTACCGAGGCTTTGAACATCTATTACATTTGTCCTCTACGTCTGTGAATATTTCGGCCAATCTGGATTTAGAAAAATTGACCCTGTGTACCACCTTGAACTGGATGAGAGCGAGACGAGCACAGGACGTAAATTGCATATCCAATGCCACGATGCTACCCCTCCCCCCATTAAATGTGTGTGATGGGCCTGAGTCATCCCTCGATGATCGAAACAGTCCCATGTTGTGACTTTCAGTGAATTAAATGATGACGGTAATAACTGTTCCATATATCCAATTGCTCCATTGGTTTCATGCTCAGTTCTGTTTTTTCTTTGTTTTAGCAATTACACTGAAAACATTTGCGTTGCAACACATTCAGCTGTCACACTATTGGATAAACTGAACAAAACAGCTGCAAACAAGCATAACTTGCTTAGTTACACTGGCCTCTTGATTGTACATCCTCAAGTAGCCTTTGCTTTGTCAGCACTGGAGCAGCTGAGAGGTCTGCAGCTCGCACAATCATCAGTCAACAGAATTAAATCAAAAGCATAGCATGCCAACTTCAAACTTCCCATTCCAAATGCTTTTCAAATTTACTTTGAAGCACACTCGCTGATCACGGAAGCAATGGCACCGGTGAACATGATCCAGTTGCAGACTGTACTCGTTATCTGACTTAATGCAGATGCCAGTTGTTGATTTTTCAACTCTACTTACAACTTTCCTTGACATTTATCAACAGTGTTTGGGAGACTGAGAGTTGCAATGCAATTAATATGAAGTTAAATTGTGAAATTAAGGCAAACCCTGGGTCAAATTATTGGGTCAAATCACATGCGAACACATCACCATTCAAACGCAACAATCTTAAAGTTGTCTTGTGTGGCCCTCTTACACACCACACACACACACACACATGCATTACAGAGGGGTCAGCGCAGGGCAGTCATTGTACGGAGCCCCAGGAGCAGTTTTGGGGGTTTGGTGCCTTGCTCAAGGACACCTCGGCAGTGCCTGGGAGGCTTTAACGTTGTTTGGGCGTTTAGCTCCACAGCCCTTCTTTGGCAGCTGATTCTACACCTTTGAAAGATAAATATGATATGTACACAGTCAAATTTGTAGTAAAGGAGGCTCTCAAAAGGTTTCTTTTGCTGTTTGACCTTTATTTCACACAAAGCCGTGATGAGAGGAGTCTGTGCTTGCTTTAGGTGTAATAAATATGATTTTGTTTGCTCAATTGATCGTAGCAAATGCTTACCAGAAGGTTAAAAAACAAAACAAATAAACCTTTACAGGAACCACCGCTTAGTCACAGAAGATAAACATGCCAAAGCCTGGCTGGCAAAACTGCAGAAACAATAACATAACAGTAAAATGACAAGAAATACCACCACAAAACTCCTAGCATTTGTTCTAGACATCTGATTTTCTTTTGAAATATCGTTCTTCTCCTTATTCATTTTCAGAATCATACTCGGTCATGCTGTTTTTGATCTGAGTTTGTGGTCACTTCTTCGTTTGATCTCTTCCCTGTTACCCTGTGGGAGTGAATGTGGAGACTGGAACAGGCTTCTGTAAACCGTTGAGCAATCACTGTGCCTGTGAAATCCACAGCTCTGTCTGTGTATAATAGTGTTTCAGTCTGAAGTTTCAAGCGCAATTGGGCGGTTGGCACTTATAAAGGTGCAATGTGTGTGATAACTCAAAGCTGTGTTGTGTTTTTGTGGATGCATGCGTTGGCTTTTGTGAGAAGTCAAGGTAAGACCATACTGACACATTCATTCTCACATTCTTTTGTAATCTGAGTTCTACATTTATTGTGTTGATCACAATTTCCATGTTAATGTTGATGGAATGTGTTTGATGTTGGCAAACTAAATGACAGTGATTATCTTGTGTTTGCAAATATTTAGTCTTATCTACAGTCACACTTTAAAAATGATTGTGTTAGTTATTTGTCCTCAGATTGTACATTTGCCCAGTTTAAAAGTAGTCATCTGTATGATTCAAATTTTGATACAACTGGGCTGGAGCATAAGAGCAACTGAATTAATATTTGAATTCTGATATTCTAATATTTTATTAATGAAGCGTTCAACATGACTCACAACCTTGGTGGTAACTGCAGATTTACTCAACAAAATGTCTAAAGTTTTACGCCATTTTAGGCTTCACATCAACAACACAGGTCCAAGGTCACCAGAGATCAACAACAGACCAGCAGAGCAATTCCAATAAAATTTCATGTTATGCAATTGGACTTGCTAATAAACTCTTTAAGACATTTCACCTCTCATCTGAAAGGCTTCTTCCGTTCTGACAGACTGGTGAGGGTTCCCAGGATTTAACCTCTGTAATCAGGGTTGTTGATACTCCTGATGAGTAATTACCAGGGTGGTTGATGCTCCTGATGAGTAATAACCAGGGTCGTTGATGTTTCTGATCAGTAATAATCAGGGTTGTTGATACTCCTGATTAGTCCTCCTGGTTGTTGTTATGATCTTCGTTAGAGTGATTGGAGTCCCCTGTGGCCAGGTGTGGATAATGACGACAGTCATTGGGGTTCTCCTTTCTGCTGTAATTATGTTCATTAGGGAGGGGTGGGGGTGAAATAACTGCATTGTTCAGCTTTGTACAATTATGCCATTACACTGAATTTATGTATTGTAAGGCAGAGAAGACCAGGACCCAAAGTTGGACCCTGGTCAGAACAAAATCCTTATTTAACTGCCATCATTTATTAAGTGGAAAGTGATCAGGACTCATATGATTGATGACAAAGATTTTGATAAATGCTCACGTGTGCGTGCGTGCGTGCGTGCGTGCGTGCGTGCGTGCGTGCGTGCGTGCGTGCGTGCGTGCGTGCGTGCGTGCGTGCGTGCGTGCGTGCGTGTGTCTTTCAGAGATAAAATGTCAAGTACCTGGAATTGAAAATGGTCACATGATTGGTCATAAACAAATATATGATGAGCAAGAGGTCCTACATTTTGACTGTAATTCTAAATACAAACGCACAGACAACAACCCTGCCAGATGTATAAAAACAGGCGACAAAGCAGAATTCATCCCCACACCTGAATGTCAACGTAAATATTTATAGACGTCGTCATTAATTATTTCACTCACACTGAATAGTGAAACTAGCACTGGATGGATGGATATTGATGTATTTTGTCTTATTTTCACTCTTCATTTTAAATTTTCTGACAAATGCAGCAATACAATGTAGCCTGACTCTGACAACAATCGGTGGAATCGTTTATGAACCTGCTGCCAGAAATGTGTTTTTACCAGAAGAAACCCTCAAGGTCACATGTGATGACAGGCACTGGGTTTTTAATAAATTGCAAACCTCTCATGTATTTACATGCAGAGATGATGGAACCTGGATGAGGCCACCTGTATGCAACGGTATGATATAACTAATCATAAGCTTTTTGTGCCAGAGAGTTATTGACATGTTGCTCTCTACTCAAACCTACACAATTCTCTTTACGATTCCAGAGATCATATGTAGCAATCCAGGAGAGCAAGGACTGAACTACTGGTACGTCCGGCATTGGCAGCAAAAAAAATTGGATGACACTAAGGATTACAGCTGCAGAGAAGGCTACAAAAAGACAGCCGCACGGGCCACATGTACAAGGGGTGGATGGTCACCAAATCCACTCTGTGAAGGTAGTGTGACATTCAGGTTGTATTTCTGATATAACAGTTTTATGGAGTTACTTTTGTGCTTGGAAAGTTGGTGAGCAGCACCACATTTAAACATTTTAAAGCTACAGGTCTCCACCTACAGCCACTTACAGTTTATCACACTAAGGAATTAAGGGGAAAATTAAGGTTAGTCCCAAATTGTGGAACTCCTCCTTTTTCAATTGATTTATTTTCCAGCAATAACATGTGACCGGAGTGATGTCAAGAATGCTGAAATCACCGCAAATGACAAGGACACATACAGCTACAATGACCAAGTCCGTTACAGCTGCAAGGCGGGATTTACAGGGCAATTCACACTTACCTGTAAGGGAAGAGGTTGGGAGGGGAATCCACATTGCGAAGGTAAGATAATATAGTGTACAATAGTTACAGTTTTACAGCCTATGTCAGGATTTTCTTAAAAGCCTTTATCTTTGATAAAGCATAACTCACTGAATTGCTCCTCCATTTAGCACTTTTCGTCCTTTACTAGCATAAGCTCTATAGTGGACAAGAGCTTCACAAAATTGAAACAATGCACACCAACAATATGAATTTGCTGAATTGTGCGATAAACTCTTCCAGCTATTTGTTTACCTTCCATTCCGTACTGTAAGATGATTATTGGTATCCTCTACTTCTTTTTTTTCACACCAGTTAACTATTTCACTCACACTGAATAGTGAAACTAGCACTGGATGGATGGATATTGATGTATTTTGTCTTATTTTCACTCTTCATTTTAAATTTTCTGACAAATGCAGCAATACAATGTAGCCTGACTCTGACGACAATCGGTGGAATCGTTTATGAACCTGCTGCCAGAAATGTGTTTTTACCAGAAGAAACCCTCAAGGTCACATGTGATGACAGGCACTGGGTTTTTAATAAATTGCAAACCTCTCATGTATTTACATGCAGAGATGATGGAACCTGGATGAGGCCACCTGTATGCAACGGTATGATATAACTAATCATAAGCTTTTTGTGCCAGAGAGTTAAAGACATTGTTGCTCTCTACTCAAACCTACACAATTCTCTTTCCGATTCCAGAGATCATATGTAGCAATCCAGGAGAGCAAGGACTGAACTACTGGTACGTCCGGCATTGGCAGCAAAAAAAATTGGATGACACTAAGGATTACAGCTGCAGAGAAGGCTACAAAAAGACAGCCGCACGGGCCACATGTACAAGGGGTGGATGGTCACCAAATCCACTCTGTGAAGGTAGTGTGACATTCAGGTTGTATTTCTGATATAACAGTTTTATGGAGTTACTTTTGTGCTTGGAAAGTTGGTGAGCAGCACCACATTTAAACATTTTAAAGCTACAGGTCTCCACCTACAGCCACTTACAGTTTATCACACTAAGGAATTAAGGGGGAAATTAAGGTTAGTCCCAAATTGTGGAACTCCTCCTTTTTCAATTTATTTATTTATTTTCCAGCAATAACATGTGACCGGAGTGATGTCAAGAATGCTGAAATCACCGCAAATGACAAGGACACATACAGCTACAATGACCAAGTCCGTTACAGCTGCAAGGCAGGATTTACAGGACAATTCACACTTACCTGTAAGGGAAGAGGTTGGGAGGGGAATCCACATTGCGAAGGTAAGATAATATAGTGTACAATAGTTACAGTTTTACAGCCTATGTCAGGATTTTCTTAAAAGCCTTTATCTTTGATAAAGCATAACTCACTGAATTGCTCCTCCATTTAGCACTTTTCGTCCTTTACTAGCATAAGCTCTATAGTGGACAAGAGCTTCACAAAATTGAAACAATGCACACCAACCATCTGAATTTGCTGAATTGTGCGATAAACTCTTCCAGCTATTTGTTTACCTTCCATTCCGTACTGTAAGATGATTATTGGTATCCTCTACCTCTTTTTTTTCACACCAGTTAATTATTTCACTCACACTGAATAGTGAAACTAGCACTGGATGGATGGATATTGATGTATTTTGTCTTATTTTCACTCTTCATTTTAAATTTTCTGACAAATGCAGCAATACAATGTAGCCTGACTCTGACGACAATCGGTGGAATCGTTTATGAACCTGCTGCCAGAAATGTGTTTTTACCAGAAGAAACCCTCAAGGTCACATGTGATGACAGGCACTGGGTTTTTAATAAATTGCAAACCTCTCATGTATTTACATGCAGAGATGATGGAACCTGGATGAGGCCACCTGTATGCAACGGTATGATATAACTAATCATAAGCTTTTTGTGCCAGAGAGTTAAAGACATTGTTGCTCTCTACTCAAACCTACACAATTCTCTTTCCGATTCCAGAGATCATATGTAGCAATCCAGGAGAGCAAGGACTGAACTACTGGTACGTCCGGCATTGGCAGCAAAAAAAATTGGATGACACTAAGGATTACAGCTGCAGAGAAGGCTACAAAAAGACAGCCGCACGGGCCACATGTACAAGGGGTGGATGGTCACCAAATCCACTCTGTGAAGGTAGTGTGACATTCAGGTTGTATTTCTGATATAACAGTTTTATGGAGTTACTTTTGTGCTTGGAAAGTTGGTGAGCAGCACCACATTTAAACATTTTAAAGCTACAGGTCTCCACCTACAGCCACTTACAGTTTATCACACTAAGGAATTAAGGGGAAAATTAAGGTTAGTCCCAAATTGTGGAACTCCTCCTTTTTCAATTGATTTATTTATTTTCCAGCAATAACATGTGACCGGAGTGATGTCAAGAATGCTGAAATCACCGCAAATGACAAGGACACATACAGCTACAATGACCAAGTCCGTTACAGCTGCAAGGCGGGATTTACAGGACAATTCACACTTACCTGTAAGGGAAGAGGTTGGGAGGGGAATCCACGTTGCGAAGGTAAGATAATATAGTGTACAAAAGTTACAGTTTTACAGCCTATGTCAGGATTTTCTTAAAAGCCTTTATCTTTCATAAAGCATGACTCACTGAATCGCTCCTCCATTTAGCACTTTACGTCCTTTACTAGCATAAGCTCTATAGTGGACAAGAGCTTCACAAAATTGAAACAATGCACACCAACCATCTGAATTTGCTGAATTGTGCGATAAACTCTTCAAGCTATTTGTTTACCTCACATACTGTAGGAATAATTATTGGTATCCTCTACCTCTTTTTTATCACACCAGTTCTCAATGAAATTCTTCAGTTTGAGTGAGAACCACACGTGTGTTATGGACATAGTGTCGTCACTATAAGCAACTATTGTGCATTTGTGCATAATTCAATTTCATTTCTTTCAGAGAAATTGTGTGGAAAAATAGATATTGCCGAATCGCAAACCTCAGATAGGAGGAGATGGTTTAGACATAATGAAGGAGTCCAATATTACTGCACAAATTACCCTGAAAGACGTTTCACGATTACATGTGGGCCAAGCGGTTGGACTGGGACTCAGAGCTGCACAGGTGAGAGCATGATTAATACACTTTAAAGTGGAATTTTTTTCCCAAAGAGCACCATGGAGAAGGAAGTAGTTGGAAAATGTTCTTCTTCACCCTTTCCCTACCATAGTTCTCCTCATTTGCACCTTTCAATCTTTTTTGGAATTGTTGTTTCAATTGTCGTTACTTACATCTTGTATGTACTTTGCTTTTATAGACTGTCAGAGACCACCAATTCAGAATGGATTTGCAGTTGGCCCCTACAATGGGGCAGTGTTCTACACCTGCAATGAAGGTTTCAAGTTTTCTACCAAAGGCTGGTGGCAGGAAACTAAGTGTAACAAAGGACGGTGGGATCCACTGGAACCATGCATTGGTAATAACACTTCAATGTCCTACAGGCTAGTTATTAAAAAAGCTAAGATTACATCTGGACAATATGACCTGACCTCTATTTTGTAGGTACTCCAAAGTCAGTAATTTTCGCAAGAGCTACCTGCTGAACTTGATAACACTGTGGTCAACTTGAGTGTTTGCTGCTATGGAGCCTTTGTGCCAGCATTCCTAGTCTGCTACAAACTAGCTTTAGCATTTACAGCTGTCAAGTGCCATGACGATCCTGGAAGATGTCCCATTCCCTGTAATACACAGAGTCTCCTTGCTTGGGATGTGTGAGAGTACTGGAATAAGACTGTGGATGAATATTTTCCAATAGTTAGCAGTCTTGCTTCATCTTGCTTCTTTCCAATTAATGACGCAGCTTGGGATTTTGTCGTTTATTTGCTTAACGTTTGTTTGTTTGCTACAATTTTGCAATCTATATTGGTCATGATTATATCCATGCTAGGAAGCAGGACATGTGGGAAAATTCCTGAGATTCCGAATGCAGAACCGCCACGTTCAACTCGTGACTACATCCATGGTCAATCAGTCCAAATCCGGTGCAAGCATGGGTACCGCGCTAATGTCAACTCCATGCGATGCCAAGAGGGAGAGTGGCACTTTAATGAGCTATCACTAGACATGATCTGTACACGTGAGTCATCCTCATATTTTATTTGTTGTTGGCATTTGTGAGAAATGAAGGAGTGCCACATTATTTGTTTTCCTCTGTTGCAGCCACTGCCAACCCCTGCAGTCCCCCGCCAAAATTAGAGAATGCAGTTGCCATGACTCCATATCAGAGGGAATATCTGTCTGGCTCTGCAGTGACTTATAGGTGTCAAGATCAATACAGAATGGACGGAGATGAAAGAATTACATGCACCAATGGGACATGGGAAATGAATGGCCTTGCGTGTACATGTATGTGAGAATGATATTATTCAAAAATGTTCCAAAGTTCATTTGCAACTTTACTTGACTCTGCACAGCGTCCCCTACAGCCACAGTGTACAATTGTTGAGGAGTGCACCCATTGACCAATTCAGTGATAAATGGAGAAACAGATGATATAGATAGTGAATATTTTTCAGCTTTATGTATGTCAACAAGCTACAGGTCTCCACCTACAGCCACTTACAGCTTGTCAGGCTGAGGAATTAAGGGGATAATTAAGGGTCGTCCCACATTGTGGAACTCCTCCTTTTTCAATTTATTTATTTATTTTCCAGCAATAACATGTGACCGGAGTGATGTCAAGAATGCTGAAATCACCGCAAATGACAAGGACACATACAGCTACAATGACCAAGTCAGTTACAGCTGCAAGGCAGGATTTACAGGACAATTCACACTTACCTGTAAGGAAAGAGGTTGGGAGGGGGACTCACATTGCGAAGGTAAGATAATATAGTGTACAATAGTTACAGTTTTACAGCCTATGTCAGGATTTTCTTAAAAGCCTTTATCTTTGATAAACCATTACTCACTGAATCGCTCCTCCATTTAGCACTTTTCGTCCTTTACTAGCATAAGCTCTATAGTGGACAAGAGCTTCACAAAATTGAAACAATGCACACCATCCATCTGAATTTGCTGAATTGTGCGATAAACTCTTCAAGCTATTTGTTTGCGTTCCATACTGTAGGAGTAATTTTTGGTATCCTCTACCTCTTTTTTATCACACCAGTTCTCAATGAAATACTTCAGTTTGAGTGAGAACCACACGTGTGTTATGGACATAGTATCGTCACTATAAGCAACTATTGTGCATTTGTGGCAAATAATTCATAATTCAATTTCATTTCTTTCAGAGAAATTGTGTGAAAAAATAGATATTGCCGATGCACAAACCTCAGCTACAAAGTGGAGGTTTAGACATAATGAAGGAGTCGAATATGTCTGCACACATTACCCTGAAAGACGTTTCACGATTACATGTGGGCCAAGCGGTTGGACTGGGACTCAGAACTGCACAGGTGAGAGCATAATTAATACAGTTTAAAGTGGAATTCCAGTGTGTTCGGATTTTTTTTCCCAAAGTTAGCTTTATGTATGTCAACATTTGATCAGTATGCCTACATGGGTGATTGGCCTGTTTAAAGGACCTCTTTGGTGCACAGCAACAGCAGCTGTGCACCAACACTCGCCCTCAGGTGCACATTCAACAATTAAACCCTATTCCGCCAAAATCTGGTCTCTGTCTGCTTCCAAGTGAACCCAGTTCCTTACATCTGTGCCACAGTCCAAACTAAATGGTAAGATGGAAACCCGTCTAATACTTGATTAGACAAGGGAAGATTGTACATACAACAGCGATCAATAATAACGTTAAAGCAAAGAGCTTTGGTTATAATTGACATGGTGGTACGGTTTTGGATTATATCATTGACATTGAATTCATACATTCCACATGTCATCCTTGTACAGTACACAATGTTGTCAACTCATTTTCAAGGGAGTTGTTTACAGGCAGCTTGATTTGTTGCTAAATGTTGCTAAATGACGTGATGACATAACTGCGCCATTACGTAATATACACACCATGAAAGTGCTCGTATTGAAGTCCATCTCAGCAAAAAAATTGACATTTTTAAGTTTATCATCACATTTGTATTTGAGAAACTAATAACACAAATAATTATGATCAAAATTGTTTTTTTTTAAATCAACACATAACACACTAAAGAACTGCACATTACACATAACTGAACAATGACATTGTATTTGTTTTCTTATGAAGAACAAAATATTTTTAAAATGTGCTAAACTTGGCAAGTAACCCAGAAATACAATGCCAGCAATGAGCAAAAGTCATTTCTATGCCTCAAAAGAACAAAGATGCAGAGATCAGTTAATAAGGAAATTTTGCAAAAAGAAAGAAAGAAAGAAAAGACAAATGATTTTGCTGGTATTGCTGATGAACCCAAAAGTACAGCTTGGGGCGCCACTGGAAGACAAATTACGTTCACAGAGTGGATTTGGTGTCCATCCACCCCTTGTACATGTGGGCCATGTGGCTGTCTTATTGTAGCCTTCTCTGCAGCTGTAGTCTGCAGTCTCATCCAATTTTTTTTTATGCCAATGTGGGACACCCAGGAACTCCACTCTTTTGTCTCCTTGATTGCTACATATGATCTCTGGAATCGGACAGAAAATTGTGTAGGTTTGAGTAGAGAGCAACATGTCATTAACTCTCTCGCACAAAAAGCTTATGATTAGTCATATTATACCGTTGCATTCAGGTGGGCTCATCCAGGTTCCATCATCTCTGCATGTAAATACATGAGAGGTTTGCGATTTATTAAAAACCCAGTGCCTGTCATCACATGTGACCTTGAGGGTTTCTTCTGGTGAGAAAACACATTTCATAGGTTCATAAACGATTCCACCGATTGTCGTCAGAGTCAGGCCACATTTTATTGCTGCATTTGTCAGAAAATCATGCTCATCATATAATTGTTTATGACCAATCATGTGATCATTTTACTTGATGGTGCTTGACATGTTATCCCTGTAAACCACACACACACACACACACGCACACACATAATGTCAACATTACAATGTAACAATGAACGAGCAAATACACCCTAACCCTAACCCTAACCCTATTTGTAAGGGGTGACCATTGCACAATGTTGTAACACACATTATTAATAATATGCATCTTATCAACCTTAACCCAAAATGTCTACAGGCGGAAAGATTTCAGAACTGAAACACAGAAATATTGCCCTACTTCCCCTGTTGTTGCCCATTTTCTTTCAGGACCTTTGCCTTGTGGAAAACCGCCACACCTTCAGGACGGAGACACTTTGAACACATTGAAGTTAAAGTACATCCATGGTGACACAGTTGAATACATCTGTCAGCGTTATTATGTCCTGGGTCCTGAGACTCACAAAACCTGCATCAACGGTGAATGGATGGGAGAGATGAAATGCTTCAGTAAGTTACAACCATATTCATGTTAGATATGTGTATGATTTTTTTTTCATAATGAAAATTCATCGTAATGAACAGATCCCTGCTGGGTACTTGGTAGCATCCTTTTAGGAGAACTTAGGCCCCTTGCATTGGCCACCTAAGCATGGAGGGGAAATACTGATAGTGTCTGCATATTTTTGGTTCCTCTGAGCTCATTCTGGTAGCCATCGTACCCACAGGGAGGCCTGGTCTGTCTTCCAATCCCTTCCATTCGCTCAGTACTACAGCGACTCTCTTGGTTGTGGTCTTCATTTCTTCAGTTGTGTTTTTGATAGAAACCATTCATATTTGGAACCCATCCAAAAACACCTCTGGGTCCGCTTGGGCTTAGGTGCGGTCCAGATATCCTGATACTCTTTATCTTCAATAGTTAAATTTGATGATGGGTTTAACAACGATGGACATACTTTCTTGTTTTCTGGACGCTGTCTACATAGTGATTGGCTCCATCATCATTTTTTTTAAATAACTAAATACCTTGTTTGCATGGAACATCCAGGTGCAGTTTCCCTCTTAGACCCTTCACAAACTCCCTCTCAAAATAACTTGTAACATGAATGAGAGCAAGCTGAGTCATAAAGATGGTGAAGGTGAAGATGTGTCCCCATTGTATAAAGACATATACATCAGACTGCAGCATGTCCCAAATCTATGCCGCAGTAGTTGTTTATACAATGTGCTTGACTGTCATTAAGTGTTTTTGTCCGTTATCTCTTTCAGAACCCTGCCCTGTGAACTCTGAACTCATGAGGCAAAGTTATATTGAATTCAATGCAAGATATATCGTCATAGAATTTGTAACTCATGGTGATCGTGTTCGGTTCAAGTGCAAGAGCACAAGATCTCACCGCACAGGGGACATGTATCAGAGGTGCATGGACGGCGTGATGGACATGCCCACCTGCATTTAGGAGTTTTATCTAACTGGAAGTGATGAACACAAGGTTGTATGTTAATGAATAACCAGAGTAATGAAGAGTTGGGAAAGTCACGAAGTACAGTTACTATGCAATGCTGTTTTGTCGCCGTGTCATCTGTCCTCCACAGACGGGAGCAAACGCACGTAAATCGTCTTCCCATATTACGCCATGCAAATGATCACATGTAGTACGAATTCATTTATTAATTAATGACAATATATTAACTGTCAAGCTAGGATTGACTCATACATAGAAAATGTTGGAAAACTAATCTATTCAGTTCAATGCATACATGGGAAATTGGTACATTTTACGGATATTTAAAATATGACTGATAGAATTACTGCCATTATAAAACACTGGTTTCCTCATCTTAGGTCATTTTCTTTTTATTGTTTCTTCCCCTCCCCCCTTCTGGACTTTATGTATGAAAAGTGCAATGTAAATAAACACATTGTTTGATTACTTCTGAGGTTGATTTATTGGTTGACTGAATTAAATGTTTGTTTAGAATCTATCTGGTATGGTAGATGATGTCATATACTATTTCAATCAGTGATATCCTTTAAACAAGATCACATTGAACATTTCTGACTCTGTTGCTTTGTTTTCACCCATTTTCATGTGCATGAATGAATATTTTTTTGTTAATGTTTTACGGTCTCCATGTTTAAAAATTCCAAAATGTTTTATAACTGCATGCTCATTGTTCTTCAGATGCCATCTTCATTAAAAAGGCAACAAAACACTATGAGTGCATCCCTCTGATGAATGAACTGGTTAGCAGTACCAATTATTGTGTATGATTGTAGTAGCACAAGAAAATCATATTTAAAAAAGAACAAATGTATTTTAATATTTACAAGTACAACGTGGAAATACATCTGCAAAAATCTGAATACTCGACAGTTTTTAAAAGAAGTTCTCTAAAATGAGTTCATGATTAAAATGAAAGCTTTTTTTTTTTTTTAATCATAAAACAATAGACAAAGTGTCAGCCACCATCTGAATGGCCCTTAGTGGGTCTACCACGTCTTTGAGTTTATCCTTCCTCAGAACCCAGTCTGGTGCAAATCTGAAAAACAAGCAGGGCCATCACTTACCATCGCATTCTAAATCTATGCACATCTCACCATGCACGCACCCACGGGCACACACACACGCACACGCACACGCACACGCACACGCACACGCACACGCACCTTGGTATTTGGCAAGATTTCCGAGGCGTTGCCTGAACAATAAAGCTCCCGTTGATGGTCGCGTTCATCTTCTGTTTGATGACAGTTCTTTCTGCATTCATCTTGTGTTTGCGAGCAGTGAGGCGGTAAATGATAATAAAAACTATTGATTGCTATTTTATGTACACACTGTATATCTTGGTCTGTGTATTCTGTCTTCTCCTTTCTCGTTTCTAATCCCTCTCTTTTGGCCTATTCCTCCATGTCTTTTTGTTCACAGCATCCTACCGTACCTATGCATTTTGGTGCTTGGCCAGTCCACTGTCCATTCTCATCACAGCGGATGATTTCGGGCCCATCCAGCATCTCAGACCTGGACTTGCAGCTAAATACAAGACTCCTCTGTATCTCCAATCACACTGACATTGTCGTCCAACGGAATGATTGGGCAGCTGTTGGCTGGAAGGAGAAGCATGACGACAAAGAACAATTTGAGCGTTCAGCTTTTCTGCACAATACCACAATCAATACAATATAACTGCTCTACTGGTGTGTTATTGATATCTTGCTCAATCTATCCATGAAGTGAAATGTACCTGTGCCTGTGTAAGACCCTGGTTATTACTCATCAGGAGTATCAACAACCCTGATTACAGAGGAATTAAAATATTAATTCAGTTGCTCTTATGTTGTTTGATCTCCTCTGTGGCACGATGGCTTGTAAGCACGTGAAAACAGGTTATTGATATCATGGCAATAACTGAATAAGATGTTTTAATTCCAGCTCTTACCGTCACAGGTAGGAAGGCGATTATCCCAACCTTGTGACTTGCAACGTCTGACGGGGTTGCGACTAACCATGTGGTAACTGAAATGTGACATACAAAATACAGTACATGATGAAATGTCTGATAAAGTGGGGCCAAACTGAAATTTCATTTCATATATTTGAAGTAGAAGTCACAGTGATTCACATTAAACAATCATGCACATGTACGATCATAAATATGCTCATACCCCCCCGTGTTACAGGTGTATTCCACATCTGATCCAAAGACATAATCGTCTCCAACCTTGAGGTGAAACTCTGCATTATCAACAGGGCCAGGATGACCACAGCGGTGAACTGTAAATGATAAGGGTGAGTATGAGTTCTGGAAATCCTGGCCTCAGCAAATGTAGTCTACCTTTTGCCATGCGTTGTACTTATGATCTCTGAGGACAACACTACTCTGTTGCTGTAATATGAAACAGGACCCATTGTATCAAGCTGTGTTTTTCATGGCATAAGTGCCCATAAATAAGCATTAAATTGACTCATTCAACAGAATACATCAAACCAGCTTTGCATTTTAACATGATTACTATTAATCCAATATAATGACACATCATTTCCAGACATTACAGGATGATGGCTTACCTTCACATTTACTCCCTTTTGAATGCCATTCACCAGCTTCACAAGTTAGTTTGAAGAAGCCAGTGAAGCTGGTGGTGCAGCTCACTCTCACTTGTTCATCACTGCTGTAGGTGGGCTCCAGCCCAGTTGTATCAAAATTTTAATCATACAGACGACTACTTTTAAAATCAGCAAGCGTACAATCTGAGGACAAATAATAAACACAATACTTGTTGAAGTTCATATATGACTGTAGATAGACCACATTTTTTGCATACAGGAGATTATCACTGTCTGCTAACATCAAACGCTTTCCACAATCAACATGTAAATGTGATCATCGCCATGAAAGTAGAACTCATAGATCACAAAAGAATGTGAGAATGAATGTGTCAGTATGGTCTTACCTTGACTTCTCACAAAAGCCAACGCATTCATCCACAAAAACACAACACAGCTTTGAGTTATCACACAATGCATTGTCTTGCTTCTTCCAGAGTGCAGATGAATCACTTCTTGGGTCGAATGGCTCTAACTCTGACTTTTAAAATAATAATGATGTCATCACACTTGCAAAGTGATGTCGTTTTACAGCAGTGATGCCATCCTGACTTCTGTAATGGAGTCCTCTCACGACAAACAATATCGTCAGTCAGAACTAGCAAAGTTACGATAATGGTGTAACATTTATACATTATTAAATTATACATTTTAGAACAATATGGACCTGATTCATTTTGATTCAGCCTTTACAAAACACAAATCCTTGTTTGCCAGTTCTAGATCGGTGAAGTAAGAGAGAAATGGTTGCCATCTCTGACAGAACTTGTCAGTGTCACAAGGGTGGATGTGTTGAAGTAACCGGACCAGTAGTTGTGGAGCCTGGGGCAGAGAAAAAACATGTGGCTTAGGTTACCGAGGCTTTGAACATCTATTACATTTGTCCTCTACGTCTGTGAATATTTCGGCCAATCTGGATTTAGAAAAATTGACCCTGTGTACCACCTTGAACTGGATGAGAGCGAGACGAGCACAGGACGTAAATTGCATATCCAATGCCACGATGCTACCCCTCCCCCCATTAAATGTGTGTGATGGGCCTGAGTCATCCCTCGATGATCGAAACAGTCCCATGTTGTGACTTTCAGTGAATTAAATGATGACGGTAATAACTGTTCCATATATCCAATTGCTCCATTGGTTTCATGCTCAGTTCTGTTTTTTCTTTGTTTTAGCAATTACACTGAAAACATTTGCGTTGCAACACATTCAGCTGTCACACTATTGGATAAACTGAACAAAACAGCTGCAAACAAGCATAACTTGCTTAGTTACACTGGCCTCTTGATTGTACATCCTCAAGTAGCCTTTGCTTTGTCAGCACTGGAGCAGCTGAGAGGTCTGCAGCTCGCACAATCATCAGTCAACAGAATTAAATCAAAAGCATAGCATGCCAACTTCAAACTTCCCATTCCAAATGCTTTTCAAATTTACTTTGAAGCACACTCGCTGATCACGGAAGCAATGGCACCGGTGAACATGATCCAGTTGCAGAATGTACTCGTTATCTGACTTAATGCAGATGCCAGTTGTTGATTTTTCAACTCTACTTACAACTTTCCTTGACATTTATCAACAGTGTTTGGGAGACTGAGAGTTGCAATGCAATTAATATGAAGTTAAATTGTGAAATTAAGGCAAACCCTGGGTCAAATTATTGGGTCAAATCACATGCGAACACATCACCATTCGAACGCAACAATCTTAAAGTTGTCTTGTGTGGCCCTCTTACACACACGCACACACACACACACACATGCATTACAGAGGGGTCAGCGCAGGGCAGTCATTGTACGGAGCCCCAGGAGCAGTTTTGGGGGTTTGGTGCCTTGCTCAAGGACACCTCGGCAGTGCCTTGGAGGCTTTAACGTTGTTTGGACGTTTAGCTCCACAGCCCTTCTTTGGCAGCTGATTCTACACCTTTGAAAGATAAATATGATATGTACACAGTCAACTTTGTAGTAGAGGAGGCTCTCAAAAGGGTTCTTTTGCTGTTTGACCTTTATTTCACACAAAGCCGTGATGAGAGGAGTCTGTGCTTGCTTTAGGTGTAATAAATATGATTTTGTTTGCTCAATTGATCGTAGCAAATGCTTACCAGAAGGTTAAAAAACAAAACAAATAAACCTTTACAGGAACCACCGCTTAGTCACAGAAGATAAACATGCCAAAGCCTGGCTGGCAAAACTGCAGAAACAATAACATACCAGTAAAATGACAAGAAATACCACCACAAAACTCCTAGCATTTGTTCTAGACATCTGATTTTCTTTTGAAATATCGTTCTTCTCCTTATTCATTTTCAGAATCATACTCGGTCATGCTGTGTTATAATCTGAGTTTGTGGTCACTTCTTCGTTTGATCTCTTCCCTGTTACCCTGTGGGAGTGAATGTGGAGACTGGAACAGGCTTCTGTAAACCGTTGAGCAATCACTGTGCCTGTGAAATCCACAGCTCTGTCTGTGTATAATAGTGTTTCAGTCTGAAGTTTCAAGCGCAATTGGGCGGTTGGCACTAATAAAGGTGCAATGTGTGTGATAACTCAAAGCTGTGTTGTGTTTTTGTGGATGCATGCGTTGGCTTTTGTGAGAAGTCAAGGTAAGACCATACTGACACATTCATTCTCACATTCTTTTGTAATCTGAGTTCTATATTTATTGTGTTGATCACAATTTCCATGTTAATGTTGATGGAATGTGTTTGATGTTGGCATACTAAATGACAGTGATTATCTTGTGTTTGCAAATATTTAGTCTTATCTACAGTCACACTTTAAAAATGATTGTGTTAGTTATTTGTCCTCAGATTGTACATTTGCCCAGTTTAAAAGTAGTCATCTGTATGATTCAAATTTTGATACAACTGGGCTGGAGCATAAGAGCAACTGAATTAATATTTGAATTCTGATATTCTAATATTTTATTAATGAAGCGTTCAACATGACTCACAACCTTGGTGGTAACTGCAGATTTACTCAACAAAATGTCTAAAGTTTTACGCCATTTTAGGCTTCACATCAACAACACAGGTCCAAGGTCACCAGAGATCAACAACAGACCAGCAGAGCAATTCCAATAAAATTTCATGTTATGCAATTGGACTTGCTAATAAACTCTTTAAGACATTTCACCTCTCATCTGAAAGGCTTCTTCCGTTCTGACAGACTGGTGAGGGTTCCCAGGATTTAACCTCTGTAATCAGGGTTGTTGATACTCCTGATGAGTAATTACCAGGGTGGTTGATGCTCCTGATGAGTAATAACCAGGGTCGTTGATGTTTCTGATCAGTAATAATCAGGGTTGTTGATACTCCTGATTAGTCCTCCTGGTTGTTGTTATGATCTTCGTTAGAGTGATTGGAGTCCCCTGTGGCCAGGTGTGGATAATGACGACAGTCATTGGGGTTCTCCTTTCTGCTGTAATTATGTTCATTAGGGAGGGGTGGGGGTGAAATAACTGCATTGTTCAGCTTTGTTCAATTATGCCATTACACTGAATTTATGTATTGTAAGGCAGAGAAGACCAGGACTCAAAGTTGGACCCTGGTCAGAACAAAATCCTTATTTAACTGCCATCATTTATTAAGTGGAAAGTGATCAGGACTCATATGATTGATGACAAAGATTTTGATAAATGCTCACGTGTGCGTGCGTGCGTGCGTGCGTGCGTGCGTGCGTGCGTGCGTGCGTGCGTGCGTGCGTGCGTGCGTGCGTGCGTGCGTGCGTGCGTGCGTGCGTGCGTGCGTGCGTGCGTGCGTGCGTGCGTGCGTGCGTGCGTGCGTGCGTGCGTGTCTTTCAGAGATAAAATGTCAAGTACCTGGAATTGAAAATGGTCACATGATTGGTCATAAACAAATATATGATGAGCAAGAGGTCCTACATTTTGACTGTAATTCTAAATACAAACGCAAAGACAACAACCCTGCCAGATGTATAAAAACAGGCGACAAAGCAGAATTCATCCCCACACCTGAATGTCAACGTAAGTATTTATAGACGTCGTCATTAATTATTTCACTCACACTGAATAGTGAAACTAGCACTGGATGGATGGATGTTGATGTATTTTGTCTTATTTCAACTCTTCATTTTAAATTTTCTGACAAATGCAGCAATACAATGTAGCCTGACTCTGACGACAATCGGTGGAATCGTTTATGAACCTGCTGCCAGAAATGTGTTTTCACCAGAAGAAACCCTCAAGGTCACATGTGATGACAGGCACTGGGTTTTTAATAAATTGCAAACCTCTCATGTATTTACATGCAGAGATGATGGAACCTGGATGAGGCCACCTGTATGCAACGGTATGATATAACTAATCATAAGCTTTTTGTGCCAGAGAGTTAAAGACATTGTTGCTCTCTACTCAAACCTACACAATTCTCTTTACGATTCCAGAGATCATATGTAGCAATCCACGAGAGCAAGGACTGAACTACTGGTACGTCCCGCATTGGCAGCAAAAAAGATTGGATGACACTAAGGATTACAGCTGCAGAGAAGGCTACAAAAAGACAGCCACATGGGCCACATGTACAAGGGGTGGATGGTCACCAAATCCACTCTGTGAAGGTAGTGTGACATTCAGGTTGTATTTCTGATATAACAGTTTTATGGAGTTACTTTTGTGCTTGGAAAATTGGTGAGCAGCACAACATTTAAACATTTTAAAGCTACAGGTCTCCACCTACAGCCACTTACAGTTTATCACACTAAGGAATTAAGGGGAAAATTAAGGTTAGTCCCAAATTGTGGAACTCCTCCTTTTTCAATTTATTTATTTTCCAATGACAAGGACACATACAGCTACAATGAGCAAGTCCGTTACAGCTGCAAGGCGGGATTTACAGGACAATTCACACTTACCTGTAAGGAAAGAGGTTGGGAGGGGAATCCACATTGCGAAGATAATATAGTGTACAAAAGTTACAGTTTTACAGCCTATGTCAGGATTTTCTTAAAAGCCTTTATCTTTGATAAAGCATTACTCACTGAATCGCTCCTCCATTTAGCACTTTTCGTCCTTTACTAGCATAAGCTCTATAGTGGACAAGAGCTTCACAAAATTGAAACAATGCACACCAACCATCTGAATTTGCTGAATTGTGCGATAAACTCTTCAAGCTATTTGTTTGCGTTCCATACTGTAGGAGTAATTTTTGGTATCCTCTACCTGTTTTTTATCACACCAGTTCTCAATGAAATTCTTCAGTTTGAGTGAGAACCACACGTGTGTTATGGACATAGTGTCGTCACTCTAAGCAACTATTGTGCATTTGTGGCAAATAATTCATAATTCAATTTCATTTCTTTCAGAGAAATTGTGTGAAAAAATAGATATTGCCGATGCGCACACCTCAGATTGGAGGGGATGGTTAAGACATAATGAAGGAGTCGAATATGTCTGCACAAATTACCCTGAAAGACGTTTCACGATTACATGTGGGCCAAGCGGTTGGACTGGGACTCAGAACTGCACAGGTGAGAGCATAATTAATACAGTTTAAAGTGGAATTCCAGTGTGTTCGGAATTTTTTTTCCCCAAAGAGCACGATGGAGAAGGAAGTAGTTTGACTTTGCACAGCGTCCCCTACAGCCACAGGGTGCAATTGTTGAGGAGTGCACCCTATGACCAATTCAGTGATAAATGGAGAAACAGACGATATAGATAGTGAATATTTCTCAGCTTTATGTATGTCAACAAGCTACAGGTCTCCACCTACAGCCACTTACAGCTTGTCAGGCTGAGGAATTAAGGGGATAATTAAGGGTCGTCCCACATTGTGGAACTCCTCCTTTTTCAATTTATTTATTTATTTTCCAGCAATAACATGTGACCGGAGTGATGTCAAGAATGCTGAAATCACCGCAAATGACAAGGACACATACAGCTACAATGACCAAGTCAGTTACAGCTGCAAGGCGGGATTTACAGGACAATTCACACTTACCTGTAAGGAAAGAGGTTGGGAGGGGAATCCACATTGCGAAGGTAAGATAATATAGTGTACAAAAGTTACAGTTTTACAGCCTATGTCAGGATTTTCTTAAAAGCCTTTATCTTTGATAAAGCATTACTCACTGAATCGCTCCTCCATTTAGCACTTTTCGTCCTTTACTAGCATAAGCTCTATAGTGGACAAGAGCTTCACAAAATTGAAACAATGCACACCAACAATCTGAATTTGCTGAATTGTGCGATAAACTCTTCAAGCTATTTGTTTGCGTTCCATACTGTAGGAGTAATTTTTGGTATCCTCTACCTGTTTTTTATCACACCAGTTCTCAATGAAATTCTTCAGTTTGAGTGAGAACCACACGTGTGTTATGGACATAGTGTCGTCACTATAAGCAACTATTGTGCATTTGTGCATAATTCAATTTCATTTCTTTCAGAGAAATTGTGTGGAAAAATAGATATTGCCGAAACGCAAACCTCAGATAGGAGGAGATGGTTTAGACATAATGAAGGAGTCCAATATTACTGCACAAATTACCCTGAAAGACGTTTCATGATTACATGTGGGCCAAGCGGTTGGACTGGGACTCAGAACTGCACAGGTGAGAGCATAATTAATACAGTTTAAAGTGGAATTCCAGTGTGTTCGGAATTTTTTTTCCCCAAAGAGCACGATGGAGAAGGAAGTAGTTTGACTTTGCACAGCGTCCCCTACAGCCACAGGGTGCAATTGTTGAGGAGTGCACCCTATGACCAATTCAGTGATAAATGGAGAAACAGACGATATAGATAGTGAATATTTCTCAGCTTTATGTATGTCAACAAGCTACAGGTCTCCACCTACAGCCACTCACAGCTTGTCAGGCTGAGGAATTAAGGGGATAATTAAGGGTCGTCCCACATTGTGGAACTCCTCCTTTTTCAATTTATTTATTTATTTTCCAGCAATAACATGTGACCGGAGTGATGTCAAGAATGCTGAAATCACCGCAAATGACAAGGACACATACAGCTACAATGACCAAGTCAGTTACAGCTGCAAGGCGGGATTTACAGGACAATTCACACTTACCTGTAAGGAAAGAGGTTGGGAGGGGAATCCACATTGCGAAGGTAAGATAATATAGTGTACAATAGTTACAGTTTTACAGCATATGTCAGGATTTTCTTAAAAGCCTTTATCTTTGATAAAGCATTACTCACTGAATCGCTCCTCCATTTAGCACTTTTCGTCCTTTACTAGCATAAGCTCTATAGTGGACAAGAGCTTCACAAAATTGAAACAATGCACACCAACAATCTGAATTTGCTGAATTGTGCGATAAACTCTTCAAGCTATTTGTTTACCTCACATACTGTAGGAGTAATTTTTGGTATCCTCTACCTGTTTTTTATCACACCAGTTCTCAATGAAATACTTCAGTTTGAGTGAGAACCACACGTGTGTTATGGACATAGTGTCGTCACTATAAGCAACTATTGTGCATTTGTGCATAATTCAATTTCATTTCTTTCAGAGAAATTGTGTGGAAAAATAGATATTGCCGAAACGCAAACCTCAGATAGGAGGAGATGGTTTAGACATAATGAAGGAGTCCAATATTACTGCACAAATTACCCTGAAAGACGTTTCATGATTACATGTGGGCCAAGCGGTTGGACTGGGACTCAGAGCTGCACAGGTGAGAGCATAATTAATACAGTTTAAAGTGGAATTCCAGTGTGTTCGGAATATTTTTTCCCCAAAGAGCACGATGGAGAGGGAAGTAGTTTGACTTTGCACAGCGTCCCCTACAGCCACAGTGTGCAATTGTTGAGGAGTGCACCCTATGACCAATTCAGTGATAAATGGAGAAACAGACGATATAGATAGTGAATATTTCTCAGCTTTATGTATGTCAACAAGCTACAGGTCTCCACCTACAGCCACTTACAGCTTGTCAGGCTGAGGAATTAAGGGGATAATTAAGGGTCGTCCCACATTGTGGAACTCCTCCTTTTTCAATTTATTTATTTATTTTCCAGCAATAACATGTGACCGGAGTGATGTCAAGAATGCTGAAATCACCGCAAATGACAAGGACACATACAGCTACAATGACCAAGTCAGTTACAGCTGCAAGGCGGGATTTACAGGACAATTCACACTTACCTGTAAGGAAAGAGGTTGGGAGGGGAATCCACATTGCGAAGGTAAGATAATATAGTGTACAATAGTTACAGTTTTACAGCCTATGTCAGGATTTTCTTAAAAGCCTTTATCTTTGATAAAGCATTACTCACTGAATCGCTCCTCCATTTAGCACTTTTCGTCCTTTACTAGCATAAGCTCTATAGTGGACAAGAGCTTCACAAAATTGAAACAATGCACACCAACAATCTGAATTTGCTGAATTGTGCGATAAACTCTTCAAGCTATTTGTTTGCGTTCCATACTGTAGGAGTAATTTTTGGTATCCTCTACCTGTTTTTTATCACACCAGTTCTCAATGAAATACTTCAGTTTGAGTGAGAACCACACGTGTGTTATGGACATAGTGTCGTCACTATAAGCAACTATTGTGCATTTGTGGCAAATAATTCATAATTCAATTTCATTTCTGTCAGAGAAATTGTGTGAAAAAATAGATATTGCCGATGCGCACACCTCAGATTGGAGGGGATGGTTAAGACATAATGAAGGAGTCGAATATGTCTGCACAAATTACCCTGAAAGACGTTTCACGATTACATGTGGGCCAAGCGGTTGGACTGGGACTCAGAACTGCACAGGTGAGAGCATAATTAATACAGTTTAAAGTGGAATTCCAGTGTGTTCGGAATTTTTTTTCCCCAAAGAGCACGATGGAGAAGGAAGTAGTTTGACTTTGCACAGCGTCCCCTACAGCCACAGGGTGCAATTGTTGAGGAGTGCACCCTATGACCAATTCAGTGATAAATGGAGAAACAGACGATATAGATAGTGAATATTTCTCAGCTTTATGTATGTCAACAAGCTACAGGTCTCCACCTACAGCCACTCACAGCTTGTCAGGCTGAGGAATTAAGGGGATAATTAAGGGTCGTCCCACATTGTGGAACTCCTCCTTTTTCAATTTATTTATTTATTTTCCAGCAATAACATGTGACCGGAGTGATGTCAAGAATGCTGAAATCACCGCAAATGACAAGGACACATACAGCTACAATGACCAAGTCAGTTACAGCTGCAAGGCGGGATTTACAGGACAATTCACACTTACCTGTAAGGAAAGAGGTTGGGAGGGGAATCCACATTGCGAAGGTAAGATAATATAGTGTACAATAGTTACAGTTTTACAGCATATGTCAGGATTTTCTTAAAAGCCTTTATCTTTGATAAAGCATTACTCACTGAATCGCTCCTCCATTTAGCACTTTTCGTCCTTTACTAGCATAAGCTCTATAGTGGACAAGAGCTTCACAAAATTGAAACAATGCACACCAACAATCTGAATTTGCTGAATTGTGCGATAAACTCTTCAAGCTATTTGTTTACCTCACATACTGTAGGAGTAATTTTTGGTATCCTCTACCTGTTTTTTATCACACCAGTTCTCAATGAAATACTTCAGTTTGAGTGAGAACCACACGTGTGTTATGGACATAGTGTCGTCACTATAAGCAACTATTGTGCATTTGTGGCAAATAATTCATAATTCAATTTCATTTCTTTCAGAGAAATTGTGTGAAAAAATAGATATTGCCGATGCGCACACCTCAGATTGGAGGGGATGGTTAAGACATAATGAAGGAGTCGAATATGTCTGCACAAATTACCCTGAAAGACGTTTCACGATTACATGTGGGCCAAGCGGTTGGACTGGGACTCAGAACTGCACAGGTGAGAGCATAATTAATACAGTTTAAAGTGGAATTCCAGTGTGTTCGGAATATTTTTTCCCCAAAGAGCACGATGGAGAAGGAAGTAGTTTGACTTTGCACAGCGTCCCCTACAGCCACAGGGTGCAATTGTTGAGGAGTGCACCCTATGACCAATTCAGTGATAAATGGAGAAACAGACGATATAGATAGTGAATATTTCTCAGCTTTATGTATGTCAACAAGCTACAGGTCTCCACCTACAGCCACTTACAGCTTGTCAGGCTGAGGAATTAAGGGGATAATTAAGGGTCGTCCCACATTGTGGAACTCCTCCTTTTTCAATTTATTTATTTATTTTCCAGCAATAACATGTGACCGGAGTGATGTCAAGAATGCTGAAATCACCGCAAATGACAAGGACACATACAGCTACAATGACCAAGTCAGTTACAGCTGCAAGGCGGGATTTACAGGACAATTCACACTTACCTGTAAGGAAAGAGGTTGGGAGGGGAATCCACATTGCGAAGGTAAGATAATATAGTGTACAATAGTTACAGTTTTACAGCCTATGTCAGGATTTTCTTAAAAGCCTTTATCTTTGATAAAGCATTACTCACTGAATCGCTCCTCCATTTAGCACTTTTCGTCCTTTACTAGCATAAGCTCTATAGTGGACAAGAGCTTCACAAAATTGAAACAATGCACACCAACAATCTGAATTTGCTGAATTGTGCGATAAACTCTTCAAGCTATTTGTTTGCGTTCCATACTGTAGGAGTAATTTTTGGTATCCTCTACCTGTTTTTTATCACACCAGTTCTCAATGAAATACTTCAGTTTGAGTGAGAACCACACGTGTGTTATGGACATAGTGTCGTCACTATAAGCAACTATTGTGCATTTGTGGCAAATAATTCATAATTCAATTTCATTTCTGTCAGAGAAATTGTGTGAAAAAATAGATATTGCCGATGCGCACACCTCAGATTGGAGGGGATGGTTAAGACATAATGAAGGAGTCGAATATGTCTGCACAAATTACCCTGAAAGACGTTTCACGATTACATGTGGGCCAAGCGGTTGGACTGGGACTCAGAACTGCACAGGTGAGAGCATAATTAATACAGTTTAAAGTGGAATTCCAGTGTGTTCGGAATTTTTTTTCCCCAAAGAGCACGATGGAGAAGGAAGTAGTTTGACTTTGCACAGCGTCCCCTACAGCCACAGGGTGCAATTGTTGAGGAGTGCACCCTATGACCAATTCAGTGATAAATGGAGAAACAGACGATATAGATAGTGAATATTTCTCAGCTTTATGTATGTCAACAAGCTACAGGTCTCCACCTACAGCCACTCACAGCTTGTCAGGCTGAGGAATTAAGGGGATAATTAAGGGTCGTCCCACATTGTGGAACTCCTCCTTTTTCAATTTATTTATTTATTTTCCAGCAATAACATGTGACCGGAGTGATGTCAAGAATGCTGAAATCACCGCAAATGACAAGGACACATACAGCTACAATGACCAAGTCAGTTACAGCTGCAAGGCGGGATTTACAGGACAATTCACACTTACCTGTAAGGAAAGAGGTTGGGAGGGGAATCCACATTGCGAAGGTAAGATAATATAGTGTACAATAGTTACAGTTTTACAGCATATGTCAGGATTTTCTTAAAAGCCTTTATCTTTGATAAAGCATTACTCACTGAATCGCTCCTCCATTTAGCACTTTTCGTCCTTTACTAGCATAAGCTCTATAGTGGACAAGAGCTTCACAAAATTGAAACAATGCACACCAACAATCTGAATTTGCTGAATTGTGCGATAAACTCTTCAAGCTATTTGTTTACCTCACATACTGTAGGAGTAATTTTTGGTATCCTCTACCTGTTTTTTATCACACCAGTTCTCAATGAAATACTTCAGTTTGAGTGAGAACCACACGTGTGTTATGGACATAGTGTCGTCACTATAAGCAACTATTGTGCATTTGTGGCAAATAATTCATAATTCAATTTCATTTCTTTCAGAGAAATTGTGTGAAAAAATAGATATTGCCGATGCGCACACCTCAGATTGGAGGGGATGGTTAAGACATAATGAAGGAGTCGAATATGTCTGCACAAATTACCCTGAAAGACGTTTCACGATTACATGTGGGCCAAGCGGTTGGACTGGGACTCAGAACTGCACAGGTGAGAGCATAATTAATACAGTTTAAAGTGGAATTCCAGTGTGTTCGGAATATTTTTTCCCCAAAGAGCACGATGGAGAAGGAAGTAGTTTGACTTTGCACAGCGTCCCCTACAGCCACAGGGTGCAATTGTTGAGGAGTGCACCCTATGACCAATTCAGTGATAAATGGAGAAACAGACGATATAGATAGTGAATATTTCTCAGCTTTATGTATGTCAACAAGCTACAGGTCTCCACCTACAGCCACTTACAGCTTGTCAGGCTGAGGAATTAAGGGGATAATTAAGGGTCGTCCCACATTGTGGAACTCCTCCTTTTTCAATTTATTTATTTATTTTCCAGCAATAACATGTGACCGGAGTGATGTCAAGAATGCTGAAATCACCGCAAATGACAAGGACACATACAGCTACAATGACCAAGTCAGTTACAGCTGCAAGGCGGGATTTACAGGACAATTCACACTTACCTGTAAGGAAAGAGGTTGGGAGGGGAATCCACATTGCGAAGGTAAGATAATATAGTGTACAATAGTTACAGTTTTACAGCCTATGTCAGGATTTTCTTAAAAGCCTTTATCTTTGATAAAGCATTACTCACTGAATCGCTCCTCCATTTAGCACTTTTCGTCCTTTACTAGCATAAGCTCTATAGTGGACAAGAGCTTCACAAAATTGAAACAATGCACACCAACAATCTGAATTTGCTGAATTGTGCGATAAACTCTTCAAGCTATTTGTTTGCGTTCCATACTGTAGGAGTAATTTTTGGTATCCTCTACCTGTTTTTTATCACACCAGTTCTCAATGAAATACTTCAGTTTGAGTGAGAACCACACGTGTGTTATGGACATAGTGTCGTCACTATAAGCAACTATTGTGCATTTGTGGCAAATAATTCATAATTCAATTTCATTTCTGTCAGAGAAATTGTGTGAAAAAATAGATATTGCCGATGCGCACACCTCAGATTGGAGGGGATGGTTAAGACATAATGAAGGAGTCGAATATGTCTGCACAAATTACCCTGAAAGACGTTTCACGATTACATGTGGGCCAAGCGGTTGGACTGGGACTCAGAACTGCACAGGTGAGAGCATAATTAATACAGTTTAAAGTGGAATTCCAGTGTGTTCGGAATTTTTTTTCCCCAAAGAGCACGATGGAGAAGGAAGTAGTTTGACTTTGCACAGCGTCCCCTACAGCCACAGGGTGCAATTGTTGAGGAGTGCACCCTATGACCAATTCAGTGATAAATGGAGAAACAGACGATATAGATAGTGAATATTTCTCAGCTTTATGTATGTCAACAAGCTACAGGTCTCCACCTACAGCCACTCACAGCTTGTCAGGCTGAGGAATTAAGGGGATAATTAAGGGTCGTCCCACATTGTGGAACTCCTCCTTTTTCAATTTATTTATTTATTTTCCAGCAATAACATGTGACCGGAGTGATGTCAAGAATGCTGAAATCACCGCAAATGACAAGGACACATACAGCTACAATGACCAAGTCAGTTACAGCTGCAAGGCGGGATTTACAGGACAATTCACACTTACCTGTAAGGAAAGAGGTTGGGAGGGGAATCCACATTGCGAAGGTAAGATAATATAGTGTACAATAGTTACAGTTTTACAGCATATGTCAGGATTTTCTTAAAAGCCTTTATCTTTGATAAAGCATTACTCACTGAATCGCTCCTCCATTTAGCACTTTTCGTCCTTTACTAGCATAAGCTCTATAGTGGACAAGAGCTTCACAAAATTGAAACAATGCACACCAACAATCTGAATTTGCTGAATTGTGCGATAAACTCTTCAAGCTATTTGTTTACCTCACATACTGTAGGAGTAATTTTTGGTATCCTCTACCTGTTTTTTATCACACCAGTTCTCAATGAAATACTTCAGTTTGAGTGAGAACCACACGTGTGTTATGGACATAGTGTCGTCACTCTAAGCAACTATTGTGCATTTGTGGCAAATAATTCATAATTCAATTTCATTTCTTTCAGAGAAATTGTGTGAAAAAATAGATATTGCCGATGCGCACACCTCAGATTGGAGGGGATGGTTAAGACATAATGAAGGAGTCGAATATGTCTGCACAAATTACCCTGAAAGACGTTTCACGATTACATGTGGGCCAAGCGGTTGGACTGGGACTCAGAACTGCACAGGTGAGAGCATAATTAATACAGTTTAAAGTGGAATTCCAGTGTGTTCGGAATTTTTTTTCCCCAAAGAGCACGATGGAGAAGGAAGTAGTTTGACTTTGCACAGCGTCCCCTACAGCCACAGGGTGCAATTGTTGAGGAGTGCACCCTATGACCAATTCAGTGATAAATGGAGAAACAGACGATATAGATAGTGAATATTTCTCAGCTTTATGTATGTCAACAAGCTACAGGTCTCCACCTACAGCCACTTACAGCTTGTCAGGCTGAGGAATTAAGGGGATAATTAAGGGTCGTCCCACATTGTGGAACTCCTCCTTTTTCAATTTATTTATTTATTTTCCAGCAATAACATGTGACCGGAGTGATGTCAAGAATGCTGAAATCACCGCAAATGACAAGGACACATACAGCTACAATGACCAAGTCAGTTACAGCTGCAAGGCGGGATTTACAGGACAATTCACACTTACCTGTAAGGAAAGAGGTTGGGAGGGGAATCCACATTGCGAAGGTAAGATAATATAGTGTACAAAAGTTACAGTTTTACAGCCTATGTCAGGATTTTCTTAAAAGCCTTTATCTTTGATAAAGCATTACTCACTGAATCGCTCCTCCATTTAGCACTTTTCGTCCTTTACTAGCATAAGCTCTATAGTGGACAAGAGCTTCACAAAATTGAAACAATGCACACCAACAATCTGAATTTGCTGAATTGTGCGATAAACTCTTCAAGCTATTTGTTTGCGTTCCATACTGTAGGAGTAATTTTTGGTATCCTCTACCTGTTTTTTATCACACCAGTTCTCAATGAAATTCTTCAGTTTGAGTGAGAACCACACGTGTGTTATGGACATAGTGTCGTCACTATAAGCAACTATTGTGCATTTGTGCATAATTCAATTTCATTTCTTTCAGAGAAATTGTGTGGAAAAATAGATATTGCCGAAACGCAAACCTCAGATAGGAGGAGATGGTTTAGACATAATGAAGGAGTCCAATATTACTGCACAAATTACCCTGAAAGACGTTTCATGATTACATGTGGGCCAAGCGGTTGGACTGGGACTCAGAACTGCACAGGTGAGAGCATAATTAATACAGTTTAAAGTGGAATTCCAGTGTGTTCGGAATTTTTTTTCCCCAAAGAGCACGATGGAGAAGGAAGTAGTTTGACTTTGCACAGCGTCCCCTACAGCCACAGGGTGCAATTGTTGAGGAGTGCACCCTATGACCAATTCAGTGATAAATGGAGAAACAGACGATATAGATAGTGAATATTTCTCAGCTTTATGTATGTCAACAAGCTACAGGTCTCCACCTACAGCCACTCACAGCTTGTCAGGCTGAGGAATTAAGGGGATAATTAAGGGTCGTCCCACATTGTGGAACTCCTCCTTTTTCAATTTATTTATTTATTTTCCAGCAATCCAACAGTGTGTTCGGAATTTTTTTTCCCAAAGTTAGCTTTATGTATGTCAACATTTGATCAGTATGCCTACATGGGTGATTGGCCTGTTTAAAGGACCTCTTTGGTGCACAGCAACAGCAGCTGTGCACCAACACTCGCCCTCAGGTGCACATTCAACAATTAAACCCTATTCCGCCAAAATCTGGTCTCTGTCTGCTTCCAAGTGAACCCAGTTCCTTACATCTGTGCCACAGTCCAAACTAAATGGTAAGATGGAAACCCGTCTAATACTTGATTAGACAAGGGAAGAGTATACATACAACAGCGATCAATAATAACGTTAAAGCAAAGAGCTTTGGTTATAATTGACATGGTGGTACGGTTTCGGATTATATCATTGACATTGAATTCATACATTCCACATGTCATCCTAGTACAGTACACAATGTTGTCTACTCATTTTCAAGGGAGTTGTTTACAGGCAGCTTGATTTGTTGCTAAATGTTGCTAAATGACGTGATGACATAACTGCGCCATTACGTAATATACACACCATGAAAGTACTCATATTGAAGTTCATCTCAGCAAAAAATTTGACATTTTTAAGTTTATCATCACATTTGTATTTGAGAAACTAATAACACAAATAATTATGATCAAAATTGTTTTTTTTTAAATCAACACATAACACACTAAAGAACTGCACATTACACATAACTGAACAATGACATTGTATTTGTTTTCTTATGAAGAACAAAATATTTTTAAAATGTGCTAAACTTGGCAAGTAACCCAGAAATACAATGCCAGCAATGAGCAAAAGTCATTTCTATGCCTCAAAAGAACAAAGATGCAGAGATCAGTTAATAAGGAAATTTTGCAAAAAGAAAGAAAGAAAGAAAAGACAAATGATTTTGCTGGTATTGCTGATGAACCCAAAAGTACAGCTTGGGGCGCCACTGGAAGACAAATTACGTTCACAGAGTGGATTTGGTGTCCATCCACCCCTTGTACATGTGGGCCATGTGGCTGTCTTATTGTAGCCTTCTCTGCAGCTGTAGTCTGCAGTCTCATCCAATTTTTTTTTATGCCAATGTGGGACACCCAGGAACTCCACTCTTTTGTCTCCTTGATTGCTACATATGATCTCTGGAATCGGACAGAAAATTGTGTAGGTTTGAGTAGAGAGCAACATGTCATTAACTCTCTCGCACAAAAAGCTTATGATTAGTCATATTATACCGTTGCATTCAGGTGGGCTCATCCAGGTTCCATCATCTCTGCATGTAAATACATGAGAGGTTTGCGATTTATTAAAAACCCAGTGCCTGTCATCACATGTGACCTTGAGGGTTTCTTCTGGTGAGAAAACACATTTCTGGCAGCAGGTTCATAAACGATTCCACCGATTGTCGTCAGAGTCAGGCCACATTTTATTGCTGCATTTGTCAGAAAATCATGCTCATCATATAATTGTTTATGACCAATCATGTGATCATTTTACTTGATGGTGCTTGACATGTTATCCCTGTAAACCACACACACACACACACACGCACACACATAATGTCAACATTACAATGTAACAATGAACGAGCAAATACACCCTAACCCTAACCCTAACCCTATTTGTAAGGGGTGACCATTGCACAATGTTGTAACACACATTATTAATAATATGCATCTTATCAACCTTAACCCAAAATGTCTACAGGCGGAAAGATTTCAGAACTGAAACACAGAAATATTGCCCTACTTCCCCTGTTGTTGCCCATTTTCTTTCAGGACCTTTGCCTTGTGGAAAACCGCCACACCTTCAGGACGGAGACACTTTGAACACATTGAAGTTAAAGTACATCCATGGTGACACAGTTGAATACATCTGTCAGCGTTATTATGTCCTGGGTCCTGAGACTCACAAAACCTGCATCAACGGTGAATGGATGGGAGAGATGAAATGCTTCAGTAAGTTACAACCATATTCATGTTAGATATGTGTATGATTTTTTTTTCATAATGAAAATTCATCGTAATGAACAGATCCCTGCTGGGTACTTGGTAGCATCCTTTTAGGAGAACTTAGGCCCCTTGCATTGGCCACCTAAGCATGGAGGGGAAATACTGATAGTGTCTGCATATTTTTGGTTCCTCTGAGCTCATTCTGGTAGCCATCGTACCCACAGGGAGGCCTGGTCTGTCTTCCAATCCCTTCCATTCGCTCAGTACTACAGCGACTCTCTTGGTTGTGGTCTTCATTTCTTCAGTTGTGTTTTTGATAGAAACCATTCATATTTGGAACCCATCCAAAAACACCTCTGGGTCCGCTTGGGCTTAGGTGCGGTCCAGATATCCTGATACTCTTTATCTTCAATAGTTAAATTTGATGATGGGTTTAACAACGATGGACATACTTTCTTGTTTTCTGGACGCTGTCTACATAGTGATTGGCTCCATCATCATTTTTTTTAAATAACTAAATACCTTGTTTGCATGGAACATCCAGGTGCAGTTTCCCTCTTAGACCCTTCACAAACTCCCTCTCAAAATAACTTGTAACATGAATGAGAGCAAGCTGAGTCATAAAGATGGTGAAGGTGAAGATGTGTCCCCATTGTATAAAGACATATACATCAGACTGCAGCATGTCCCAAATCTATGCCGCAGTAGTTGTTTATACAATGTGCTTGACTGTCATTAAGTGTTTTTGTCCGTTATCTCTTTCAGAACCCTGCCCTGTGAACTCTGAACTCATGAGGCAAAGTTATATTGAATTCAATGCAAGATATATCGTCATAGAATTTGTAACTCATGGTGATCGTGTTCGGTTCAAGTGCAAGAGCACAAGATCTCACCGCACAGGGGACATGTATCAGAGGTGCATGGACGGCGTGATGGACATGCCCACCTGCATTTAGGAGTTTTATCTAACTGGAAGTGATGAACACAAGGTTGTATGTTAATGAATAACCAGAGTAATGAAGAGTTGGGAAAGTCACGAAGTACAGTTACTATGCAATGCTGTTTTGTCGCCGTGTCATCTGTCCTCCACAGACGGGAGCAAACGCACGTAAATCGTCTTCCCATATTACGCCATGCAAATGATCACATGTAGTACGAATTCATTTATTA
Organism: Genypterus blacodes; assembly: GCF_046128005.1. Taxonomy (NCBI): domain Eukaryota; kingdom Metazoa; phylum Chordata; class Actinopteri; order Ophidiiformes; family Ophidiidae; genus Genypterus; species Genypterus blacodes. The sequence continues at coordinate 2,121,134 of NW_027466874.1, forward strand.
ATTAATGACAATATATTAACTGTCAAGCTAGGATTGACTCATACATAGAAAATGTTGGAAAACTAATCTATTCAGTTCAATGCATACATGGGAAATTGGTACATTTTACGGATATTTAAAATATGACTGATAGAATTACTGCCATTATAAAACACTGCTTTCCTCATCTTAGGTCATTTTCTTTTTATTGTTTCTTCCCCTCCCCCCTTCTGGACTTTATGTATGAAAAGTGCAATGTAAATAAACACATTGTTTGATTACTTCTGAGGTTGATTTATTGGTTGACTGAATTAAATGTTTGTTTAGAATCTATCTGGTATGGTAGATGATGTCATATACTATTTCAATCAGTGATATCCTTTAAACAAGATCACATTGAACATTGTGACTCTGTTGCTTTGTTTTCACCCATTTTCATGTGCATGAATGAATATTTTTTTGTTAATGTTTTACAGTCTCCATGTTTAAAAATTCCAAAATGTTTTATAACTGCATGCTCATTGTTCTTCAGATGCCATCTTCATTAAAAAGGCAACAAAACACTATGAGTGCATCCCTCTGATGAATGAACTGGTTAGCAATACAAATGATTGTGTATGATTGTAGTAGCACAAGAAAATCATATTTAAAAAAGAACAAATGTATTTTAATATTTACAAGTACAACGTGGAAATACATCTGCAAAAATCAGAATACTAGACAGTCTTTAAAAGAAGTTCTCTAAAATGAGTTCATGATTAAAATGAAAGCCTTTTTTTTTTTATAATCATAAAACAATAGACAAAGTGTCAGCCACCATCTGAATGGCCCTTAGTGGGTCTACCACGTCTTTGAGTTTATCCTTCCTCAGAACCCAGTCTGGTGCAAATCTGAAAAACAAGCAGGGCCATCAGTTACCATCGCATTCTAAATCTATGCACATCTCACCATGCACGCACCCACGGGCACACACACACGCACACGCACCTTGGTATTTGGCGAGATTTCCGAGGCGTTGCCTGAACAATAAAGCTCCCGTTGATGGACGCGTTCATCTTCTGTTTGATGACAGTTCTTTCTGCATCCATCTTGTGTTTGCGAGCAGTGAGGCGGTAAATGCTACAGATCTTATCCAAGGCCTTGGGTAGCTTGGTCACCTCCTGTAACGATAAGGAGCACATAAACAAATGTATCCATGCATTCCCAAAGCCACTTTTTCCCAATTGCCTACTAATTAACCCATATCAGAGGAGGGCATGGCAGATGCGTACCACGGCACGGCGTTTGTCTTGCAGAAGGAGAGCCAGGAGGAAGCAGGCCTTGGTGAAGATGCTGCCACCCTTCTCGGCCACCTTGTCGCCTGCCTTCTCCCGGTATCTCTGCAGCATGTCCAGCAGTGTCTCCACAGAGCTCTCCACAGCGAACACTGCCTCGATGGTTTTATGGTACTGCGGAAGTAAAGCCGCGGGTTAGTGAAAGAAACATGGCAGCAGCAAAAAAAGATCAGATTCACAAAGTGAAACAAAAAGTTCAATATTAGGGGTGCACACAACTGTTTCGGTCTGGTACCAAAATAAGAGCCAATAGATTCTATATGCTGGACATTGGCGGTGATTTTCCTCAAAGTGGTGTTGCAACTATTGGTCATTTTTCAACTTCATTGAACTGTAATTCATAATGTGCTTTATGCTGTCATTTTAAGTTGAATCATGTTAAAGCGGCTACTAGATTTGTTTACATTTCAGACATCTTTCCGCTTTGTTGTTGTATCTTTCTATCATTAGGTGCGTCGGTGACCAGGTTTGTTATTGTAATTATTTGTCATTTCCCATTTCCTATGTGATCAAGCCCTTGAGTCTCAAAACAGCAAAAACAATATTATTATTGCGATGCGGAAACAACGCATTCAAATTAAAATGCAAAATGTGAATAGCAGAGCACGATCAATCTTCGGACAAAATAATATTTATGCTGATAAAATGAAGACAAATGGGGTGCAGGCACCTTGGAGAGGTTGAGGAGAATTTGAATGGAGTAGGTGATGACGTCCATGCAGGGGACGCTCCTGTTGCAGCAGCGGATGAGTGTGAAGATGACGTCGGTGGCTCCGCTCTCCACCAGCCGCTCGCAGCACTCCGGGGACAGCCTGGTGGCGGTTTCTAAACGGGCACACACACACAAAACGTAAAGGGGGACGTTACTTCACTCTGACAGATGAGCTGTGAAAACTCAAATTTAACAGCCACATAGCAAAACAGTGAAGAAAATCAAATAAGATGAAAACATGTTATCTGGCTTGGTTAAGACATACTACATTTTAAATACAAAAAACTGTTTTGGAAAAAACTTCTTAATGCCAGAAAATCCATATATGGTCTTTATAAATGATACGGATAGAATCAAGTTCAAACGTTACAGGCCAAAACGTAAAATCGTTGATTACAGCAAAATTGTATCGGTTTCTTCCCTGGATCATCGTCCAACCTGCTAATGTAGCTGAAATCAACCAATTACATTGAGGAAACACAATTTGGGGGAGTTAGCCTCACCTAGGTTTTTCAGGGCCTCTAGGATGTAGGAGAAGTGCTTATATCGTAGAAGATAGTTCAGGGCCGACGACGTCTTGTTGCACAGTTTGTCCTCCTCTCGGACGCCGATGGAGATTTCGCGCAAGCGGCGCCGCAATTTCACCACCCTGGCGTTGTCGTTCAGTCGCCGGGAGCGAAGCCCTCTCCACAGAGCCTGAGGACATGTTCACAGACGTACATCAGCACTGAAATAAATACATTTTTAAGTCGGGGTGACACAAATTTGACAGTTTAGAAACTAATAAGGATCATAGAGATTAACTACTGTACGTATTGATGTCCTTGTTACTCCCCCCCATTGGCTGAGATACCTGAGCTTTGATAATCCCCTGCTCCACCCTCTTCTGTCGCCTGAGGAGCAGGAATTTGCGAGCGGCTTGCTGGATGACGGACGCTGCCTTGTGGCGGCGGGCTAGCCAGCCCTTGGCGGCCCTCTGAGTCGTCACCAACTTCTTTCGCTCCTCCAGGTAACGTCTCCTCTGCTGCGTCGCTCGTACCCAACGCTATTTAAAGAAGAAGTTGAAATATGTGAATTTGCTCTTTGATGCCCTACACTTTTAATTGAGGAAAGTCCATTTGCCCGTGTACCTGTACGGTGATGACACAATGGATCTGTCTCTTGGCAGACTGCAAAGCCCAGTGGGCCCTCAGAGCTCGTTGGATCTTCATGGCACTGACGTGGTGGAAGGCCGCTGCTGTGAATCGGAGTCTCCTCTCTGCTCTGGCTGCTTCCAGCACCTTTGAGCAACACAGCGTGTAAACAGGCCATAAGCTTAATTTTGAATGCACATTTTGGCCCATTTACCAATCAAATACTTTAAATTACAGCAATTTTCTCAAAATTTTGCCATTAATATAAAATAGCTTTGAAAATAATCCCTAAATTCCATTTTAAACTTTATTCTCAAAATCCCCCTTTGTGCCATAAGAAGCAGAAATACTGTCCTGAAATAACAATTTGACATTTCAAGCTCCATTACCTGTCGTGTACTAATCCAGACTCGGCAAGAAGTCTGAAGTGTGATGGCAGCCTGTCTCATTCGGGTGTAGTTGACCCTCTCTGCCTTGCCAAGCTGCACTGCACGGACCCTCCGCTGGAGGATCATGGCCGTGTCCCTCTTTCGCAGGAAGGCCTGTCTCTGCACTGAGCGCTTCCAACATGACTGGATCAAAACGGCAGCTTGATGTTGGCGATTGATATCCTTCCTGATACACCAACCTCTAAACGCAGCCTGAAGGATGAGGGTAGAATTTTTCACTCTCAAGAATATTCCTCTTTCTTGTTTCTGAAGAGCGCGGTCACGGTAGCGTCTCTGGATGATGATGGCAGACAGACGCATGGCCTGGAATTTGACTCTCTCTCTGTGCTTCCTGAATGAAGACTGGATGACAGTGGCAGCCCAATGGCTGCGACCAACCTCCTGCCTAACCTTCTGACCTCTGAATGCTGCCTGAAGGGTGATGGTAGCCCTGCGCATTTGCTGGTATTGCTGTTGTTGTGCTTTAGCAGCTACAGTTGCCCGGTACCGTCGCTGAACTTTGAGGACAGAAGATTTCAAGGTGAGATACCGCTTGCGCTCACAGTTTGCTCTGTAAGCTCTCTGGATAACGATGGCAGCTTGATTCTCTTGTTTGATGCTACGTCGTGATTTCATCCCACGATATGCAGCTTGTAGAGTAACTACTGCCTCTCTGACCTGGTGGTAACGTTTAAGCTCAAAGCTTCTCTGTCTCTGAGCCCTGAATCTCTGCTGAATGACACAGGCCGACCAGAGTTGTCTCCTGAAGTCCGACTGCTGTCTGAACCTCTTGAAGTGAGCCTGAATGACAGTAGCAGCCTTGTGCATCTGTGCAATATTTCCTCTTACTTGACAAGCTCGAAAAGCTGCCTGAAGAACAGTGGCAGAGTGTTTCGTTCTGAGGAATCTGTCTCTTTCTTGTTTCTGAAGAGCGCGGGCACGGTAGCGTCTCTGGATGATGATGGCAGACAGACGCATGGCCTGGAATTTGACTCTCTCACTGTGCTTCCTGAATGAAGACTGGATGACAGTGGCAGCCCAATGGCTGTGACCAACCTCCTGCCTAACCTGCTGACCTCTGAATGCTGCCTGAAGGGTGATGGTAGCCCTGCGCATTTGCTGGTATTGCTGTTGTTGTGCTTTAGCAGCTACAGTTGCCCGGTACCGTCGCTGAACTTTGAGGACAGAAGATTTCAAGGTGAGATACCGCTTGCGCTCACAGTTTGCTCTGTAAGCTCTCTGGATAACGATAGCAGCTTGATTCTCTTGTTTGATGCTACGTCGTGATTTCATCCCACGATATGCAGCTTGTAGAGTAACTACTGCCTCTCTGACCTGGTGGTAATGTTTAAGCTCAAAGCTTCTCTGTCTCTGAGCCCTGAATCTCTGTTGAATGACACAGGCCGCCCAGAGTTGTCTCCTGAAGTCCGACTGCTGTCTGAACCTCTTGAAGTGAGCCTGAATGACAGTAGCAGCCTTGTGCATCTGTGCAATATTTCCTCTTTCTTGACAAGCTCGAAAAGCAGCCTGAAGAACAGTGGCAGAGTGTTTCAATTTGAGGAATCTGTCTCTTTCTTGTTTCTGAAGAGCGCGGGCACGGTAGCGTCTCTGGATGATGATGGCAGACAGACGCATGGCCTGGAATTTGACTCTCTCTCTGTGCTTCCTGAATGCAGACTGGATGACAGTGGCAGCGCGATGGCGGCGACCAACCTCCTGCCTAACCTTCTGACCTCTGAATGCTGCCTGAAGGGTGATGGTAGCCCTGCGCATTTGCTGGTATTGCTGTTGTTGTGCTTTAGCAGCTACAGTTGCCCGGTACCGTCGCTGAACTTTGAGGACAGAAGATTTCAAGGCGAGATACCGCTTGCGCTCACAGTTTGCTCTGTAAGCTCTCTGGATAACGATAGCAGCTTGATTCTCTTGTTTGATGCTACGTCGTGATTTCATCCCACGATATGCAGCTTGTAGAGTAACTACTGCCTCTCTGACCTGGTGGTAATGTTTAAGCTCAAAGCTTCTCTGTCTCTGAGCCCTGAATCTCTGTTGAATGACACAGGCCGCCCAGAGCTGTCTCCTGAAGTCCGACTGCTGTCTGAACCTCTTGAAGTGAGCCTGAATGACAGTAGCAGCCTTGTGCATCTGTGCAATATTTCCTCTTTCTTGACAAGCTCGAAAAGCAGCCTGAAGAACAGTGGCAGAGTGTTTCAATTTGAGGAATCTGTCTCTTTCTTGTTTCTGAAGAGCGCGGGCACGGTAGCGTCTCTGGATGATGATGGCAGACAGACGCATGGCCTGGAATTTGACTCTCTCTCTGTGCTTCCTGAATGCAGACTGGATGACAGTGGCAGCGCGATGGCGGCGACCAACCTCCTGCCTAACCTTCTGACCTCTGAATGCTGCCTGAAGGGTGATGGTAGCCCTGCGCATTTGCTGGTATTGCTGTTGTTGTGCTTTGGCTGCTACAGTTGCCCGGTACCTTCGCTGGAAGTTGAGGACAGAAGATTTCAAGGCGAGATACCGCTTGAGCTCACAGTTTGCTCTGTAAGCTCTCTGGATGACACTGGCAGCTCGATTCTTTTGTTTGAGGATTTGTCTAGATTTCATCCCACGGTAAGCAGCCTGTACAACAATCGCAGCATTTCTCTTGGTGCACAGAGCTCTCATCTCTTCTCTCGTTTTTTTGTTGGCTCTATAACGTGCTTGCAATACAGTGGCGGCCCAGCAAAGCCTCTTGTAACTTCTTTGCTGCAGGTACTTTCGAATGTGAGACTGTATCTTTTCGGCTGCCATATGCTCAATATGCAAGTGCCGTCTGAAGCGATACCCTCTGTAGGCTGCTTGCAGGGTAATCACTGCGCTGCGCTTCAACAGGTATTCCAGATGATCTTTTCTTGCTAGGGCCACCGCTCTGTACCTCTGTTGACAATGCAAAGCTGCTGCCTTGATGGCCAGGAATTGTTTTCTCTCCCTTATCGTAAGAAATCTTCTCTGAATGATTGCAGCAGCTTGGTGCATTTGTACGAACTTCACTCTGACTCTGTGACCACGATACGCTGCCTGGATGACTACAGCAGCAGTTTTCATTGCTCTGTAACTCTGAATCTGCTGATCTCTGAGCTTTTTGGCCCTGTATCGCTCCTGAACCATAATAGCAGCAAACTTGGTGGCGAGGTAAGCCATGTGCACTTTGTGCATCCTGAACTGTGCTTGGATTGCTGTGGCAGCTCTGTGCCTGTTCTTCATGGCCTCTCTGACTCTGAGTCCCCGGTAAGCAGCCTGTATCTTGATAGTGGCATGCTTTAGTCGTCTATACTCGTGTTGCTGTCTTTTGCTGTCAACAAGAGCCCTGTACTGGCACTGGATTATAATCGCTGCACTCTTAATGAGACAGTAATTCTTCTTGCATAAAAGCATCCTGAAGTTAGACTGAATGATGGTTGCTGCTTGGTGCTTTTTCTTAAGGTCTACCCTGACTCTCATACCTCTGTAACAAGCTTGGAGAGTGACCGAAGCAGCCCTCTTCTGAATGTATGCTCTCCTAAGTATTTTCCCAGACATATAAGCTCTAAAGTGATGTTGTATCACGACAGCAGCTGCCTTCTTTGCCCTGTATTCCCCTTGTGCTTTATAACGACGGTAGTAGGCCTGTATGAGCATGGCATTCTGATGAAGTTTCTCTATCCTCTTCCTGTGAGCTCTTCCTCTCCAGTTAGCTTGTATAGTGAGCGCGGCACACCTGAGCTCATCATACCGCGCCTTTGTCTTACGTGTCAAAAGTGTGGCTCTATACTTTTGCTGTATCACAGTGGCTGCCTTTCTCAAGCCAACGTAGCGTCTTTGGGCAACAGACTTTCTGAAAGCTGCCTGGATAACCGTTGCCGCCTTGTGCCTCCGATTCATTAACTCTCGAGCCGCTTTCCCGCGATACGCTGCCTGTATGGCGATAGTGGCACATCTCATCTTCACAAACATTTGCCTCTCAACGTCTCGTTTCAGAGTGGCTCTGAACAAGCGTTGGATGGTTACCGAAGCCCATTTCATCTTCACCACCCGTTTTCTGACAGCGTGCCCCCTGAAGGTGCTCTGGATGACAGTAGCTGAGTGATGCTGTCGCTTCAGCATCTGAAAGTGGCGCCTCTGCATGTGACCTCGATATTGAGCTTGAATGAGCAGAGTGCTTCTCCTCAGCTCTCTGTACTGGTGAAGACGTGTCTGCATTCTATACCAAGACTGAATTCTGGTGGCAGCAAAATTTCTGTGGGCTAATTTCCCCTTGTACCACTTCTGAAACACAGCCTGTATCAATGTGGCGGCGTGGTTCTCCCTCTCCGTTTTCTGGGTTTTCCATCTTCTGTATCCTCTTTGGATTTTCACCACGGAAGATCTAAGGTACAAATATCGCTCCCGCTCACTTCTTGCTAGAGCCTGTGCCCTTGAGTAATTCTGGATCACCATTACAGCCTTGCAGACTCTTGCATAGGCTTTGGCTGCCCTCCTCATTCGCCATTGTGTTTGCACGATAATGGCGTAGTATCTGAGGCGTCGGTAAGCCTGTGTGGCTGCAAACATCCTCCATTGAGCCTGCATGGATATGAAGAGAACAATCTGTTCACAGCACAATTACACAAACCCTTTTCACTGTTACATTGTGATAGATTCAATTCTGAAAGTTAAAATAGTTTGACAGTGTCACATGCAGACCTACCTGGATGGTAGTCGCAGCACTATGCTGCAGAAGCCGGACCTGGGACTCTCTCTCTTGTCTCAGTGCCTTTCGGGCGACATAGCCCCTCCAGATTGACTGGACGGTTATGGCGGCACGATTCTGCCTCTTCATCCTGCATCGCCCGAGAAAACTCCTCACGACTGACTGGATTTTCTCTGCGGCCATATTTCTTTCCTGTGTCAAAACAAAACAAAATGAAGTAACTCAACCAAAGCAGAAGCTTTCTAGATATCTGTCTTCGTGAGGCAGTGATGAGATCTTACAGCTGACAAGTTTCTAAATCTACCTTCAGACCAGATTAATACTGTTGTCAAACCATAACTATAGGAGGAAGCCACTCTAAAATTCAAAATATCTATTGACAAAATGTTTTTCAACCAAGACTAAATTGGGAGGTAATTTAGGTGATTTTTACTTATTCTATTACATCAGTGATGACAAAGTTTCACACTTGTGAAAGGAAGATGAAACAAAACAGCTAAGTGTTTGACGTGTTTTGGTATTACTGTCAACTAAGCTGATGATTATAAGGCCATACTTATATCAGCAATATCACTTTACTCAAGTAAAACTTGGCCGTGCAGACGCAACACAACAATAAAAATTCAGAAGGACAGGTACTCTTTAGATTTTACGCTGACGGGAATCTGATGGGATGTCGCACATGAAAATATGTAGGAAATAGCAAATGAGCAGAAAATGACTGTCACCAAATCATTAACAGGAAATAAAAGTATCACGTTGCTTTACACCGATTACTTTGGTGCCGTCCACATACAAGTGACTGGAGCAATGACAGACTCTGCAAGGCCAAGAATCAATATGAAATAAGTAATTCTGCCGTTTTGTCCAACATGGAACAAACCTGATAGAGCTGCAGATCTTTCTTCAGTCTGTACTTCCTCCAGGCACCCTGGATGACCCGAGCAGCTCTGGTTTCATTTCGCAAGTCGAGGAGACGACAACACAGGAAGGACAGGTAAGACATCACCACCTGGAAAACAAACAAATAGATGAAGCTGGGGAATCGGATGTTTCTTTTCCCAGATCCCTCCATATTTTTAGTTTGCATTTTCTCAGTGGAAGAACTTCACTGTGTGTGTGTGTGTGTGTGTGTGTGTGTGTGTGTGTGTGTGTGTGTGTGTGTGTGTGTGTGTGTGTGTGTGTGTGTGTGTGTTCAGTCTTCTCTTCCTGTATGCGTGTGATTGCACATGATCCTGCAAAGTCTGACAGTGATTTCAGGTGGAAATCACTGGACGAGGTCTCACCTTCTCGTTGGGGATGGTATTGGACATGTCAGCTGGGTTGATCATGGCGGGAACTCCACCCAGGAATGCCACGGCGGTGTTGACAAGCCTGAAGTTGTTCTTTTCATTTTCCAAGAGCTCTTTAAATTCCACTGAGGGAGATTCAGGGTCTGTTGAGAATTATTATTATTTTTAATTGTGAGTAACATTCGCTATATTTATTTATGTTCCGCTGCACAGTCATAAGATATTTCTTGATATGCCTGGAACTGTGGATTTATGTAAATACATCAATGACAATTCATTAAATATCATTCAGGTGAACTGCACCTTTCTGACCGGTCGGCGAGTAGTCAAAGGAGCTGTCGGAGTCGCTCACTGAGCAGTCGAGCTCCAGCCGGCCTCTGTGTGAGCAGTCCACGGTCTGAGTGGTGCGGTGGCTGACAGCTTCCCCCGACAGCAGGCCGGGATGATAGTGGTGGATGAGGTGGCAGAGGATTCGTCCATCGGAGAACGACACGGTGAAGTTCTCCACCTGTAGATGACAGACAACATATTTCATTGTTTTCCTCCTGCGGTAGTAACAAGCACAGTTTTCGATTTAAATAATGGATATCCTCCAAACTCACCCTCAGGTTGTAGAAGTCGCACACAGCGCTGACCCAGGCCATCAGCAGGGTGATCTTCATGCTGCCGTGCTCATACGGCGCTCTGGCCTTGGCAGGGCTCAGGCCCAGCCCCCGATCAGCCCTCAGCGACGCCAGCCTGCGCTTGGTCCTCAGAGTTCTCTTCAGGAAGCCGATCTCCTCCCTGAGCTGGTCCTCTTCCAAAATCACTTCCACCTGAGCCATAAAAAGTTATCATACCCCGATTAGAGGATAGATTTTGTTTCTATAACAGGTTAAAACAAAACCTGCGTCATATGTGTATTTTCTGTGTATGTATGTACGACTCTAGATTATGACCAGTTACATTGATCGTGAGCTCTGGTGGGACAATTTGTTTTTTGTGATGTGAATTTGCTGGAGACACACTTGCACAAAAATGATACAATAAATGAGGGGAGGTGACATCCCTTGTTATTAAAAAGAAAGCGTAGCCACGAGCTGTGTGGGAATCATCTCTCGACATTATCCTATAACTTAAAAAGGACATCATGAAGCTATTTTGACACATTTTAATCTTGGAATGGTGTTATATTATTGGCAGTGGCATCTGACAGCAGTAACCCGACGCCTCCGACTTCCCCTAAATCAGAGGAAGTTAGTTATCTTGTGGCCACGCGCTCACTTTCATTTTCACGGGACACCATCTCTACCCTCCTGTATGATACACACTTGGAAAGCAAAGATGATTTTCCACAGGAGGCTCAGCGTCTTCTCTCTGTGTCCATCCACGATATCTCTGGAGTCGATGACCGCACCTGCAACAGAAGAGGCATCCACTAAATATATTTGAACCCGTAGCAATGAGCATTAAATCCATGTGTGTCAATGAGTGGTAAAGCTTGTAGCACCCAATCTGGGATTAAATCAATTCAGAAACTCAGAATTCATGTTGATGGAGGACGTCAGAGTTGTTTGCTCAGGAAAAGGAGAAAGAAATCAAAAATCATCATCACCTTGTTCGTCCTTCAGGTCAACCCCTTTGCTTTTGAGGACCTGCAGGGCGACATCGACATTGTGAACCTTCTGTAGGCGGCTGATGGCTGGCAGGCGGAGCTTCGCTGTCAGCTTCCAGTCCTGGACGAGGAGCTCCATCACACGTCTGGAAGAAAGACACGCATCTCATTTCGACAGGGGTTTTGCGTGACACTTGCCGTTGGCCTTGAGAGAATATGATCGCAAACAAACATAATCCTGGGATTCTTTTGACATTTTATGTTTGATGACAGCCATCTTAACTTGAAAATGACAGTCGACTTCAATGGAAACTTCACCGTAATGATGTCATTACCACAAGTTGATGAAATGAAACAAAAGGCATGAAGTGAAACACACACACACAGACACAAAGGTGAGATTCAGGTTAAACTATGATTGGAGTGCAGATTGCAGTGTCAGCAGGTTGCGGAGAGTATCATGCAGAAGCTGGGAACGGTGCGTCTGCAAGTGTCCTGAACGTTAAATCCCTCACAGCAGCAGGGATACGGATCTGTAGCCGAGACCGACCTCGGAGGAGGGAGAGGGATGGAGAAACTTTTCCCAGCAGGTGGGGAATCGGCGCATTATATTGACAATTGTTGCGTCTCACTCACACAAGACGAATTCCGCATTTCAAGTCCACTGCCAAATTCTTCACGGCAAAGTTGAACTCGGCAAGGGGCGCCTGAACATGGGAGACTGGCAGTCCCAGGTAGCCCAGGTGGCGGGGGAGGATACCCTCGCCGCTAAGGAAGTCCCTGGAGAAGGCCAGGAGGAGGTCCTTACTCGCCTGGAACACAATTAATACGTGGTCATCACAAACGCACAGCAACACTCTGCATGTGGAGATGAGGCTCGCTGAAGTGCATTAAGCCTGCATGGATCGATTGTGTGTGTGTGTGTGTGTGTGTGTGTGTGTGTGTGTGTGTGTGTGTGTGTGTGTGTGTGTGTGTGTGTGTGTGTGTGTGTGTGTGTGTGTGTGTGTGTGTGTGTGTGCTGCATTTGAATTTCAATCCAATCAAATTCACAGAGATACCGCCCCCTTCTGTCACAAAATGATCATTTGCCAATCAGCTGTTGTCAAGTATGGTTACGTCAGTGACATTGTGACATTAGGCAATGTTAGCAGGCTAGCTAGCGCAAGCCGGATTTGACAATACCTTACCAATAAAAAGGCAAAAATATACTTTTTTTTATGAGGAATTAAGTTGTTTTGCGAATGTGAATTACAAGTGTGTGTGTCTCATTTTTCAGTGCCATCTGTAGAGCGCCACTTCACCAAAGTCCACTGCGACTTTTCACAGGACTTTCCGGCTGCTAGTAGGCTACGACCAGAGAAGGTAGAGGAGCTCCATAAGAGTGAACTGAAGAGGATTCACTCCAGCAGAAACCAGACACTCTTGTTGACTCCGTGCAGTGCCAGTCATCTCACTAACATCAGGAAAGACTGAATGCATGCGAATAACAGATGATATGGGAACTACAGGGAAATCTCAGAATTACAGGGAATGTGAAGGGACATTATGACTGATAAGTGGACAGACAGAAAATGTGAAAAATATAAGTAAAATAAGAAATAACATTGTTTTGATTTCTATGAGATTAATATGATTGAGTTAGTTAGTGTGAGCTTGACACACTGAAAATGTAAACTGAAAAAAACATGCTCATGTTGTTGACACTTATTCAGCTGGTTTGGGTGGAGAATCAGCCATGTGGACAAATGTTACTAATAATGTAAAACATGAGTAGCTCTCGGACACTTTTTTTTTGTCAAATTGGCTCTCAGAGGAAAAAAGTTGGAGACCCCTGTTCTGAAGATATTTTTCATTCATTGAAATTTCAGCTTTCCCCCCCCTCACAAAATAAAAAAATTGTCACGCTTTCTTTGGTGTAATAGAAAACACTGCAAGGTTTCAGTTTAATTAGACATAATTTGAAGCAGAGGGGCTATAGAAAATGCATAGAACCATAACAGATTTCAGTTTTAGATATTCCAAGTGTGCGTTTTTGTGTTTTACCTTGAACTCTGAGTCCATGCAGAACAGGCAGGGGTCGTGTTCGATCAGTCGAGACTCTTTGGCCTTGTCCAAAAAACACACCAGCAGGAGCAGCTTCTTCAGAGTGAAGCGTGACAGCGCCTCCTCATGGCCTAATAGAGAAAAGGCCAAGAAAAGTTGATAGAGGTTCCGGCTCAAGCTTCCTTGGGGACTTTGCAAATGCAACAGATGCTGAGAAAACCAACCACCAATTTCTCCTTCATTACAAAATGTTATCAGTAAGATAAAAGCTCAAATTACCGTCTCTGTACAGGTGAGGAACTTTGGGGTGTCTGAACCCAGCAGCGATGTCTGGGTTCCACAGCAGCCTTTGGAGAATGAACACTGCCAGGCCCAAAGCATCGCTGTTGCTCTCCAGCGAGATCAACTCGCCATAGATTGTCTGCGAAGGAGCCAAGCAGAATTTAGTTAGAGAAACGACAGACAAACCAGAAACAACAGACAAACTTCAGCTGTAAAGAAAAGCGTGGGGAAGAGAAATGGGGGCACTGGGTCACAATACCTCTAGTCCAATACGCAACCACAGGGGATTGTATGAAAGAAGCCAGTTAAGTACTTTCTGGCGTTCACCTGAAATGAAGAAGAAACAGATTTGGGGGTTATTAGGGCCTTCACAGCACATGCAGACATTACGACAGCGTCTTTCCTTTCTAGTCCTGCGGCCCTCTTACCGATGTCCTTCCACAGGTGGCGGTCTTTTCGGACCAGCAGCCTCTTGGCCTCTACCTCCAGCTCCAGCCTCTGAATGGCCTTGGCCATGGCGTCGCAGGTGAAGAGCTGGCAGGCGGAGCGGCGGAGGCGGTTTAGCTTCCGCCGTGCCGTGTAGGTGCTGAACGACATCTCTTCTTTGGTGGGGGCTTTGGGTACGCTGAACTTGTCGTCGCTGCCCATGGCGAGGGACACGGCGCTCACTAGTAAAGGAATAAGTCCGTTTGAGGACGCCAGACTCATGAACAAACTTGCACTTCAACATGGGTAGTAATTCAAATAAAGCTTTCTCTAAGCGCTGCTTAGCACTTAGTGCGGCGGTATTTAGGCTGTAAAATGAGCTCCGAGTATGCGTCACCGCCTTCTTATCAACAGAATAGCACAGTGATGGATGTTTGATACCTTTAGTTACTTCAGTGTTCACTTTAAAGTCATCCGGGGTGAGAACATAGTTGAGCCACCAGGTGAATCCTCTCTCCTGCTTCTCAATCCACCTCTCATCATAAAACATGTTCTTGGCTGCAAAAGGCATCGGATGTCTTGGTATGGCTGCAGGAAGGGGAGAGAAAATAACAAAACCTGCATATAGTCCCAGACAGTAACTTTATGAAACATCAGCCCAGCAGCTGGAGTGCGCTGTGCCATCAAGTACCTGTTTGAGTCGGCTTCATGAAGGTCAGCTTTGACTGCGCCACGGCAACGACTTTAGCCGCACTCACAGTTGGAGCGCCAGAAGATTTCAGAGACCCAACACCTAAAAAAGAAATATATATATATGGAATGCAAGTCTCGTAAAGCTCTCAATACACAAGCACACAGGCTTCGGCCACTTTAAGTTAAATATATGCGTTGTACCTCGTGAGGCAGGTCTGGAGCTGGGCTGCTTGGCTTGGGCTGGACCTGCAGACCTTGTCATCTTCAAAGACGATGCAGTCGTTGAGCGAACACAGCCTGGAGGAGCAAACACACTTCAGCCAAATGCGGGAAATCGAGTAACAAGACCAACAAAACATAGTTTCCAGATAATATGCATTACCTGTGTATACTGCACGATTGAATGTCTAATTCAAGATCTCTAAGCCACCACTGAACCGTCATTAGGCCTCGAATGTTCAGAAGATTTTTATGGAATCATCATTTGAAAACAAGCCAAGTTCAGGGGAAAAGGCAACAACTCAACTGCCAAAACTTGTGTTAAGCTTCCAGGCAAAGGCGTTTAAATTTGTAATTCTGAAATAAAGCATTACATTACATTACGATCATTTGGCAGACGCTTTTATCCAAAGCGACTTACATTACAGTTACCACCCTTCGCAGAGGGGGGAGCAATTGAGGGTTCGGTGCCTTGCTCACGGGCACCTCGGCAGGGGCTCGAACCAGCAACCCTCCGGTTCCCAAGCGGAAGCTCTACCCACTGAGCCACTGCCTCCCCAGCAGCTTACAGTAATTACATCAACCTTAAATCCATCCATCCTGTGCACCTGTGTACCCTGTGCAGGGTCCAGAGTAAACCAGCCTCCACATTCACCCACCTGCTGTTCTCTGCTGTTGCCGCTGTGTTTCCTGTCTTCTCTCCTGCGCCAGTCGTGCAGGCTCAGTTCTTCCAGGCGCCACCCTGCTCCTTTTGACCTGCTGGGTTTTCCCTGTATCCTCCCTCTTCCCCCCTGGCCTCAAAAACTCCTCACTCTTCCTCTTCTTGATGTTTACCTGAATAGGAAATGAGTCCTCGTCGAGTGTCAGAGACGGCAATCCAAGCTGGGGTGGTGTAGCTCTTGGATATGGCTCATTGATATTAGTGTTTGACACCTCACTGCCAACAGATGACGGGCCCGCGGGTGGAAAGGACTTGGTAAATGTAGTGGGAGCAAGGACTTCGGGAGGTGGGGATGTGACTAGGAAAGTGAAGGTAGCGGGAGAGAAGCACCTGGAAGAGGTGATGGGAAAGGTGACGGGCATAGGTGAGCTGTTGAGCCCTGCAGGTGGACTGGAGGAGGGAAACTCAGGGCCTGACTGAGAGTCCTGAATCCCCCTGGATCCTGTCTCCTGGTCTATTACGGGGAGGCATGGCGTCCCTGGTCTAGACTCACACTGACTGCTACCTTCAGACAACTCAAGCGTTCTCTCCAACAGCCTTCGCCTTGACTTCTTGATTTTCCTCCCACTGGAGGCGTTTAACTGGAGGGGCAGCTGTGGCACTGGCGCCTTGCTCTTGGTTACTGTGGCAGAAGTAAACGAAGCCTTTTTGACTCTCTGCACAGCATTATCTACCTCTGCCTCCAGAGCAATAACTTCACTCACAACAACCTTCTTGCTGACAAAGTATGTAAGTCTTGGTTCGTCTGATTCAGGCGGCTCAGGACTATCAGGAATTGCTTTGAGGACAGTGTTATCCAGACCACAGTGCTGATCGCCACTCTTTGATTCCAAGGAATCTGAAAAGTTACAGCTAGTGCTGGTGCCTGGTGTACTGGTGTTGATACAGCTCAGATCAGAGTCTATGAGTGCCAGTGCGTCTTTCACAGATAGAGATGGTGTTCTAGGTAACACACTTTCCCCATCATCTGCCACAAACTGGACAGAAGTGGGTGACGGGCTTTCAAGTGACTGAATATGAGGCATGAGTCTCTTAAAGCTTTCTGGTGTCCCAATAGGCGACAGTGTCCTGTTAAAAACTTTGCCGAGATCTCTGTTTTCAGGTTTACCCACCAAGGCTTCTGGGCTGGATGACACGTGGTCAGGGTCCATCAGACTTATAGCTGGAACAAGGAACACAACAGGAGCGTCCCTCTGAACATGGTGGACATCCTCAGTAACAGTCAGGTCTGATAATCCCAGAGACCTTTGCCTCTGGGGTGGTTTTAAGGACTCCTGCGCCTCTGGTTGTTGGGGGTGACCATCAATGGGGTTGTGCTTGGAGATGGATCTCTCTCTAGACGTAATACCCTTGTTGAGCGAAGCAAGTGGGCTGCGGGGTTTGTCCCGTTTGTAATGTGGCTTTCTGGACACCTGGAATGTTTTGTTGGCTGCAATCTTCAGCGGTTGCTCAGTTTTCTTTCCCCTGGGTGCAGACAGCCTCTCGCCCCCCTTTTTGTTTTTAATTGCGTCCCATAAGCTTTTCTGAAACAAATAATAATAGTGAAAGGAGGACTTGGTTAATAGTTCAAACTTAAAAAAATTGAAAACATATTAATGTAATGTGTATATGGTCACAGAACGCACTTATCTGATAGCTAACCGATATTGCTGACTGACTGTGTGCTGATTGTTCAAATAAGCAAGTGAGAGAAAGGCAACAGCAGTTTGAGACAAATGTAAAGCACTGTTATAGTCATTTGATACTGGTTCCTATGTCGATGTCAACATTGAGCATGTGTGGTGACAATTGTTCTAGAATTGTTCTAGAATTTGCCACATTTATTCGACTTCCTGTCCAAAGAATTAAGCCTGATTTGCAAATACTGATTGGCCTGCCAGCGTATTAGCTGTTAAAGCCTCTGTGTCCTGCTAAATGAAGGCTTATACCTTTTTCTTTTTGGGGGCTTCTGCTCTCCCAAGCAAAACAGCTTGGTGCTTGAGGACGCCATTAGCATTGAAGACGACAAGCTCCCGGATTCCACCTTCTTCAGCAGGAGTCCAGGTTATTGTCAGATTGAATGAACCCTCAGGCTGAAAACATCAAGCACGTGGTATTAAACGGGCGCCAACAATGGACCAAACGTGGACAATTCAAATATTATCAACAGTTTAAGGCATGATAGTGATTGTGGACAATCCTGATGGCCACGCTCACATAAAACTTCCAGATGTAGCAAACAATATACGTATGTTAGCCAACTTAAATATGAATACAAACAATGTGATCATAACAACGCCCGTGAATGCATCTGTTTGTAGTAGATGAGCCAACTATTACATAGCTAATTTTGTCGCAAGGCTGATTATGTGGATGATTAATTCAGAGAAAAAGACGCAGGCTATTTACCTGGATTGAGAAACTGCTTTGGTCCACAGAAAAGCCTTTAGATGACGGGATCTTGTCCACTGTAACCTCAGCAACTGCATCCTCGGTAGGATTATGAATGCAAAGGACGGCCGATTTAGAGGTACCTAATTTCACAGATCCGAAAGTTACAAACGGAGCCTTCGAAAACTGGATCAAACTCAAAACCGGAATGTCATTCTCCTTGTTCGCGTTGTTTTTCTTAATCGGACTTATGTCCAAGAACGCTGGCTGTGAATATGTTATCGTTTCAGCCATTTTAAAAGGAAAAATAAACGCTAGCTACACGGATACATTTTCAGTAGTTTGATAAACGCGACGCGAAGTAGACAACATCCAAATAACGTTGACAGGTCCTTCAGCTCTGGTACACTAACAAACGTTGAAACAAAAAACGCTCGTCTCTCAACAACACACTGGATAAGGGACGGTTTGAATTTCCGCTGTGATCCAAAGAGCCAATCATAAGCGAGGGATGGCGCCGTCTGGGCCAATGGCTGAAGAGAAACTTTGAAAGCGCGTGAGGAAACAACTATTATCCAATCAGAGAGCAGCTACGTATTTAAACGGCACGAACCGCAACCCCCTGGCACAGGGAGCGGAAAAGAATGAAGTGTCACTCTGACACAATTTCCAGTACCATCAATGTTGAAATGATGATATATTATGTTACTCATTTAAAATATATCACACCTCGATCAAATAAGTGGCCAACAACCAATGGTAAATTTAAATATTGGCATTGGCATTGGCATTGGCATTAACACAGCAAACCACTTTGTTTTCTACAAGCCACTCTTTTGCCTCTTAGCGGTTCCACTGCCAAGTTCTGTATGTCTGTCACTAAACTCAAAATAGTCCAGAATACAGGACACCATTTTATATGTTTTTTATTAAGTAACATGTAACTGACATGAAGGAAGTGGTGGTTCTTCATGTCCAACATTCAGTTGTAAGGCAAACTACAGTAGCCCCTTCAACACTTTCTTGCAGTGATGCACATTCTCTGTCATACAATTTTGGAATGTTTTTTTTTTTTTCAGAAAGTGTTTTCCTGCTTGGAAGAACATACACATGATCGAAGCATGGGTGGAGCTTCTAAATCCCTTGTCCTCCACAACAGAAAATGGTTGAAATACTTTGCAATCATTCAAGCCAGAAGACCATTCTGTGGTATTTTTTTTTTTAATGAAGCAAGCATTCGACATGACAGTGCGCATACAGTTAAGGGAAATTTTGGACATTGATTTTTTTATAGAAAGAGGAGGGAAAGGGGAGAGAGACGGGGAAAAGGAAAAAGTTTGTTAAATTTATTGTTGTTGTCGTTTAACTTTTTTCGAAGAGAGGCAGAGAGCCAGAGGGAGAAAGAGAAAGGAGAACTTAGACCCTGAGGCAAAATAGGCAATGTAATGTTCAACTAAATTAAAACGGAAACAGCAGAAAGCCACGGCCGCCGAAGGTGGACAGTAGTCTGGACGCAGAGTCCAGGATGGCATCAATGATGTTGATGCGATGATGTCATGGCTACAGTTTTTTAGACATTCCTTCAATATGCGTTTTACAAGTACGGAGATTCTGTGGAAATACCGTAAACTATACGATGGTTCCAATACCGGCTACGATCTCGCCTCGGCAATAGCTCGCCGTGATCGTATAGTGGTTAGTACTCTGCGTTGTGGCCGCAGCAACCCCGGTTCGAATCCGGGTCACGGCACATATTTTACCTGTCAATGCTCCCCATTTTGGGCTCTCTATGTGTCACGTGCCTTCGATTTAGGCGTGCTAGTCTGTCAGAATAAACTAACATTGAATGAAAAGTCTCAGCCGTCAGCATTGATGTTAATATTTCAACCTGTGATTGACAAGTCAAGAATTCCAGAACAATCTTGACAGAGACTAATCCATTCTGAACCCAGTATATCAGAAAGCATTCAAACTAGGCACTGCAGTTTTGCTTCTTCTGTCTTCAACCAACACAGCTTGCATGGCCACATTAAGGTTTTGGTATAGAAAGGCTCATCAAATAATTGAAGACAATAGATCATAAATAAACGGTGAGCTAGGACATATGTGTGATGTACATACAGTATGTATTTTAATATATTTACATTATGCAAACACAAATCCACCGTACACAAAAATTATTAAGGAGCTGGAAAATGCAACACATATACGAAACGCTTTCAAACAGAGGAGGACCGTTGTTGCCACCAGGGGGCGGTATAATCACGTATAGTAGTAAAAGTGTGTACTGTATTCCACATCTAGGAAATGAAAATTAGAAATATTAGCATTTAACAATTAATAATGTCACTTCATATTTTTTTAAGCTGTTTCTGAAGTCTTAATGATTTGATACATTATAAGAAGGCTTGGGTAATGTCCCTTAATCAATCAATGTTAATCAATCAGTTTGTTACGGTAGTTGTTGTTATACCACTCTGGCTATTCATTGAGTCTGGATGAGGAACAGCACTGCTATTTAAGATTACGTGAATTTCAGAGCATCTCATCATGATTTGTCCACCCCCACTTCACAGCTTTCCTCTTACTGTCACTGTAGTGTAGTGCATTGTTGCAGATATTAGCATGACTATTGCACTGGCCTGACACTTACCCCCTCTGTTCTCTCATTCCCTTTGAATAAAGTCTCTAACCCATCTGTCCTCTTCTCTGACACACCCCACCCCCTCACGCCTTCATGTTCTGCTTTCAAGATCTCTGTCTATGCAATAGATAAGATACTCTGATAAATCAGTAGAAAGTGTTTTTTGTGCAACATCAGGGGCAAACATTTTTTTTTTGCTTTGTAATATTAGAATGGAGGTGAAGTTTGTTTTTGTCGTCTTTAGCAGTAATCGCGTCAAACAGACATTAACTGTGGTTTTAACGATGTACAGTAAATGAAAACACGCAGAAGAAGAAGAAGTTCTTAGTTTTGCGAAACTTATTACATGTTTGAATTAAATTTCCTAAAATCCCAACTTTATTCTCTATCAGATTAGCAATAAACGCCATTAATACATCATGACATAAAATTTGTTTTGATCCCGCCCTCTTCCGTTCCAGAGTAGTCACGTGACGGCGGAGCTGTCCAATCCGGGGGCAGAAAAGCACGGCTCTTAATTTTGAACAGACGGAGAGCAGACAGGCGGAGCTGCTGGTTCAATGCTGCAAACGACAGTACACGACACATGGATAGATTTGCCCTTTGACGTGTCGAACGAGATAAAAATATACATTATATTGTTTGAATTTTTATGATAACAATGAGTTCCCATGTTATCACGCCTGGACCGTATAGAGCCACTAAACTGGTAAGTGAACGCGTAGCTGTGGTTTACCGCCGACTAGCTTGCTGAATTCCCGGTGTTACTGCAAATGCAACGCGAACTGTAAAACTATTGTTATTTATATTACGGTTACTAACGGCGGAGTTTAACGTTTCACGCGTAATTGAAAGCGTTATGAGAGAACAATCACATGACTTCACAGACGTTTTATTCATTTAACAACTGATTTGGACTTTTGATGTATCGCCTCAACAGCTGCGAGGTTTTAACAAATATTGTGGCCTCAAAATTGTCACCTATGACTCAACTCCGCGTCGTTAATTTCAATTTGGAGGGATGTATTTGTTTGTAATTTAGTGTTGTCCGTAAAACAAGACTGACTGTTACGTCTCGTAATTTAAAATAAAAAGTCTGCTGAACAGGCAGGGACATGTATGGAGATGAGCACTTTTATGGCCATTTTCTTGATTCTTTTCTTGATCTTCTGGCAAAATTTATGCACAAGAAAAGTCCAGAATAGCCCAGACAAGTGTGGGATAACTTGTAGAAAATGTAAATTTCACAAATATAGAAAGGATTGGAATGGAAAAAAGTCTGGTTCTAGCTCTGAAATTCCTGGAATAACTCCAGAAAGTTACAATTTATAAAAATGAAGATTGATGGACATGGTCCAATTTAAGAACCATTTAAAGTCTTAAAATAACCCTGAAAAATTAGGAATAATCGTGATAAACTCAGGAATACAAATCGGTCTGGACAAGCCTCTAACATGTTACAGGTAGCACTGGAAAGTTGGGAATTGATGACGAGTGTAGATAAAGGGTAAGAACATGTAAGATAATGTTTTTAGAAAGTCAGCTGTGTCCCGGTTAGTCCAGATTGTAAAGCCATTTGTTGACAGTGCTTCAGGAAACGTCAGGAAACGTCATCCCTCCCTCAGGTGAAATGATGCAACCAGACTGTTCCAGTGAGGTGTCCCTCAGGGCACACACACTGATGCTTCATCAGATTAGATCTCTCTAAAAGCAAATTGGACAATAATATCAGTGGGTTGCCTCTAATTGTACAGGGTGGCCTATACTGATCTCTCTTCTCGTTCTTCACCAGTGGAATGAGGTGACACGTCTGTTTCGGGCCGGTATGCCCGTCAAAAAGCACCGGCAGAACTTCAGGAACCACGCCTCCTGCTTCACTGCCGCTGCTGCCGTGGAGTGGCTGCATCAGCTCCTCCGCAGCAACAGTAACTTTGGCCCCGACGTCACCAGGCAGCAGACGGTGCAGCTCCTGAAGAAATTTCTGAAGAACCACGTGATTGAAGATGTGAAGGGTCGCTGGGGCACAGAGGATCTGGAGGACAACAACGTATTGTATAGGTATAATACTGAAACAGCAGTGAAGCATGAATTTAAAACTACTGTACCCCTTCTGAAATGAGACGATCCGCTGTTCTCTCCTGTGCACCAGATTCCCTTCCACCTCTCCTCTGAAGCCCATTCCCCGTCCAGCTCCGGCCTCAGCCTCCTGCACCATTAAGAAGAGTCTCTCACTCAGGGACAAGGAAGGTTTTTTCCGCTTCAGGAGCGTCAAGAAGCATGACAAGGAGTCACAGGTAAAGGAGAACCTATATGTGCCTTGAATGATGGAGCTGTTCCAAATTGCTTAACAGGGCAGGGGGAGACAAAATTGTTTATTGCTGTAGTTAAGTGTTAAAATCATTTGAAGTAAGTTATTGTCTGCTGAGTATGTGTTGCTGTTTGTTACCTTTTAGGAGAATGTAGATCCAGAGCTCCAGGCAGAGAGTAAAGCGACAGGAGAGCAGCAGACACAGAGACGAGTGCTGACTGTGGAGGACGAACATGACATCTGGAGAGACATTGCCCTCACCCAGTACGTTAACACAGCAGAGAATGTTTGTCTTGTGCAAATCAACTACATGGTGTAATTAAACACCAAAAACAAAGGAAAACCCTATAACCAATACAAAAAGGAGCGTGCGAATGACTTTCCTTGTTAAATTAAACATTGTGTGTCCTGTTTCAGCTTGCAGAAGATTCTGGGCCTGGCCTCCCTTGATGAGGTTTTAGATCCGCGTTATGTGAACCCCCAAAACATCATCCATAACATGACCAGAGTCAACAAGCACGGAGTGGTCACACTGGACGACAAAGCCAGTAAGTTTGATGTTTGTTTCTTTGTTTTGAAAGGGGGGTTGCGTCGACTGTCACAAATGCTTGGAAGCAAAACATTTCTATGTGATTTACAGCAGTGCAGAGGACGGCCAAACGTGCATTCAAATTGGTTCGGAGACATCATACAAGGGTCACACTTTAGTATGTTGACTTGGCACTTGACTATGGCACTTGGATTGCAAGAAATGTGTTTTATATGTAAATACAGTTCAGAGGGCTTATGTGTTCAACTGAAGATAGTTATGAAAGAGCAGAAGCTGGCTGCCAGACTTATGGTTTGTTTGTCTCTCCAGATGATCTCCCACCTTGGGTCTTTTCTGCCATGAGGAGCCTGGCCAACTGTGAGTAGAGTGAGACTATGTCCTTCATAAATAATGCATTGATCAATATGTCAACAAAGTGACATCACTGTTACTACGGAATAAAGTTATCACGTAATCTCAGGCTATGTGTCATCGTTTTGAACGTAGTTAGATTGTGTTCAGCACAACATCTGTAACTGGACAATGTGGCGTATAGATGAGAAACAGCCTCCCTCTGTTCACCACTGTCTTTCTACTTGTTTCCAGGGCCAAAGTATGACAGTGCACAGCAGTCGTATCCTGGCTTTGAGCGAGACGTCTTTAAAACGGTGTCCGATTACTTCCACCACCTCCCGCAGCCGCTGCTCACATATGAGCTGTACGAACTGTTCATCAATGTCCTGGGTATGTATGGTGGGCCGTCCTCTTACGCCATTATTCACTTGCTAAATTGAAGCGTAGTCGTAATGCAGTCACAGTAAAATGCCTACATAGACCTACATTTACCAGACACTGAGCGTTTCCCCTGCTTGAAAAAGTGAGGAAGTAGCACTGCACCAGGTCACAATGGTGAGTAATTGACAGGGAATGGAATGACAGCTCAGGTAAGGATTGAAAGACAAGAAGAATCCAGGGATGGCAGTCTACTAAAATATAGATCTTTAAATGGGTTTCTTGTTCCAGAAAGTATCATGGCAACATGTTAACGCACCTGGCCAGTGTTATCTTGACAATAAAATGTGGTGGATGACCTGTGCGAGCTCTCCACCATCAACTACACTGACCATGGATCCCAACAGTAAACAGGCATCCAGACATACTGTATGTAAATGTGTCGTCCTATAAGTGACAGTGTTGGATCAAGCAAAGCACGTCGTGTCCAACAATGTCTGTTGTGTTGAACCCTAACAGAACCCTTGTTTGAAGTCCTAACAGCACTGTGCACAGCTGTGCTCTGTCTGTCTGTGTGTGTGTGGATTGCTGTGTGCCCGTTGTGTGTTATGTGCAGAAATGTTTTGCTCTAACTAACCCCTGTCCTTTCCCCTCACTGTCTGCCTGCACTGATTCTCTACCTGAAACACTGCCCCTCTCTGTTTCCCCGCTGTCTGTGCCTGCCTCAGTGCTGTGTGGTTATGTTCCGACACCCCCGATGCACCAGCGCGGGAAACGCAAGAAGCCGGACCTTCCCTCAGTGCCTCCTCCAGCCAAGGCATCGTTTCGCTCCACAGAGTGTCTCCTCCTGTCACTGCTGAGACAGGGGACGTGCGACGAGACGGACTCGCCGATGAGGGATGTGATTGGTGGCAAGCTTCAATCCCGGGTGTCCGCGCTGAAAGGAGGTGTGGCCAGTGGCGGCGGCGGCCAGTTTGGCGGCAGCTGCCTGAGCCTAAGCACAGTCGGCACTACGAAGCTCCGCCCTCGGAGTTGCTCATTGGAAACCATCCTGGATGACTCCGCCCCTCTCACGCGGCAGCAGTTGTTTCTATCCAATGACAGCTTGGCGTCTGGTGACTATAGCAACACGATTCCTCCAGGAATAAAAGCTGGCAGCATTTCCAAAAACCATTCAGACTATATGTTCATCTCCAAAACACACTCTGCTTTCATTCAAGATGGTCCAGGCACCGCCAGCACCAATAGACACTCTGTAGTTAGGACGCTGTCTGCCAGGTCGCGGGCCTTTCGGCCACGGAGCGTAGGTAGCTGTCTGGACATCGTCATGGAGACAGCAGAGGAAGTCGATAAGACGATGCAGTGGCAGGGCCGAGCAGCCAGCTGCCTTAACGTCAACACGCCTACTCACCGGCACTCCACCCCCGCTTCGCACCCTCCCCCTTCATCTGGCCACCTTTCCTCCTTTTCTTCTTCTTCTTCTTCTTCTTCTTCAACTACTGTGTCCAAAGCACCAGGGTGCAATGCTACTGCAGGGCTCAGGGGGCCCAGACCCGCCTGTAGCACATCTAGTCTGTGGACGTTGCCTGCTCCTGCTGTTTTCCGGCGCTGCCTCAGCTCACTCGACGTCTCCAAGGCGCCCAGGCCCATTTCATTGTTCAAAAAAGCCCCCCAACCCAACCCCGTGAACAGTAAGACCCCCTCATACCTGTCTGTGTGCCTGCCTGTCTGTTGACATGTGTCTAACCAAACTAACTCACATCTAACCACTGCTAGTTTATTGGAAATTAGTGAGATAATACAAACCAGCTTGATAACGCATAAACAGCCACATTGCATCGTCATAAGCCACTTAAATCCTCTGCGTACATACAGTACTTGAACTGTAATTATACCCTAAGTGAGTGGTTTATAGTGTTGTACATATACGACTCTAGAATAAAAGATCTCGCAGTATCTTCATGTTTCTCAAGAAAAAATTACATTTTGACATTTTCTCACATCACCATAGCTGATGTCTGTTGTCATTCATCCATCGCTCCATTCATTCATTCATCCGCCCATTCAGCCCAGTGTTGCCATAATAACATCAAAATTCATCCTTTTGTACAACAATGACTGTGTGTAGCTTAGTCTGTATTTGAATGTACAATAGTCTGTCCTTAAATGTGACAACTCCATATAATGAATTTGATGTAGCAGTGATGAATGAATGCGGCCACTGAGAGTAAATCTGGGCTAATAATCAGTGATTCATATTTCTTCTGTCATCTAATTTTGTACTGATGATATTAATTCATTCTGCTTCCATCAACATAACTGTGCATGCATGTGTCTGTGTATGTAGGCGTTCTCAAGCCGCAATGTGAGCGCGTAACCATCGAGGCCCTGCAGCTGTGCACCCTCCTCCTGCCCCCCACCTCCCGTCGTAGGTTGCAGCTCCTCATGAGGATGATGTCCCGCATCAGTCAGAACGTGGACATGCCCCGCCTCCACCCTGCCATAGGCACACGAACACTGGTAAGGAACTGAGCTGTTGTAGCAGACTTTTTCTGCAGAAAAAGAGCTGACGCTCAAGCAATTATTGATCATTCAGATGTCAAGATTTGATAATGTTTACAGTCTTTTTACACTCAATTGACACCCATAATGTTCTTGTTCAATACCAGTCATGAATGGGTTCCGTGGTCTGTGTGCAATTCTGGTTGCAGATGGTTCATACGTTCTCAGGCTGTGTTCTGGGCAGCAATGAGGAGTGTGATTTGGACGAGCTGCTGGCTACCAGACTGGTGTCCTTTCTGATGGACCATCAGGAGAGCATCCTGTCGGTCCCAGAGTACCTGCTTCATGCCATCACTGACCACATACAGCATCTGCGCACAGCACAGGTACACATTTGTGAAGATCTGGTATTATTAGCGATAGCATCCTGTGGCCCATACAGACAGTTACAAACCATACCCTTAAAAAAGGCTGTTTTCATTAAATCAATGCAATATGGGACAAATATTGTTATCCTTGAGTGTTTTGTGCCCTCTGCTGGGCTTTACCAAAAGTGTGATTGTATTGTATCGGTGTCTGCCCCACATAAAGCTCCAGCACTGAGAATGTCTATCCTATCATTTTAAGAATACATAACAATTCAGTATTAAATCATGAAAGAGCCATAAATAATCATTAACAGCACGTTTGTATTATGATTACAGTATTACATTTAAAGTAATACAGGAAACTGTTGTGGTCTATGGCCTATAAACTCATTTCTGTAAGCCATCATGTTTTCTTGTGATGAAGTATGTTGTCATAGACTAAATTGTATTTCGTAAGACTTTAAGTGTTTGGTGCCAAATGAGAGAGCAAATAACTTTTAGTAGTAGCTTAACAATTGTGGCTGTACTACACTGACTGATTGTTTTAATAATTAGTAGCATCTTTATCATTATCTCACTATTCCGATCTTTTCTGTAACAGGCCAGACTCCTCTAGTCCTTTGCTGCTGATTGGATCTGGCTAAAGCTTGGTTTTACCTGACACGTGGTCGCTGTTGCTCGTCTTGGTCTTGCCTCATCTATGTTATCTTGATGAGGTGTTGCTGTTTATGTAGTTGGTCCTTCATTAATACCGACCACCTTCTTTTGACCCACAGGTGCCAATCAATGCTGTTTCCGTTACTGTTGGTGGTGGCGATCCAGATTGTGCCCCAATGCCTCTCCATACGTTCTGCCATCAAATAAGCAGCGCTGAGTTTGAACAGCAGAAGTTGGCGTCATCACAGAAGGCCATGGAGGAGCTGCTGGAGGTCCTGCTGACGGACCAAAGCATAAGCGAGAAAGACAGACGCAAGAAGCTCAAGCAGGTAACACAGCAGTCGGTTGACCTTTGAGCCTTGTTGGCCTACATTTTATTGCAGGACTTGGTTCCCAGTTCAGATTTTCTGCCTATATGCAGCAGCATTTGGAAAGGAGTTTGACTGTGTTTGTGTGCTCTAGTTTCAGAAGCTGTACCCAGACATCTACAGCCGTCGTTTCCCCTCAGACAGAGAGAACAAGCAGGACAACAATCCAAAGATTAAACCTCCCCTGCTCGGCATCAAAAAGACCAAAGCTTTCAGCATTAGGAGCTAAACCAATGGCACACAAGTGTCACCACCGTCGAGCCACAAACTTCACTGTGCGTTTGCTACTCCATGACAGACTGCACTCCGCATCCCTTTGTAGCCATTGACATCCATCTTTGTTGCATTGGAAACGGTCATCATTGCCGTTGCATCTCATTGATTTGCCAGTGTGAAGATCGGTGCAGGCAGGGAGATTCATCAGCAGTGGCGAACACGTGTACCCTTGTGCATTTGTGTGGGTTGCCGGTACAGACAGTTTTTGGTTCCCTTTTACATTTTCTTACAGCTAGTGTTTCGTGAGTGTGTGCATGAGTTTTGGGAGAATCGTATCTGAGATCACTGGTCCATATGGGAATATTTAGATAGATTTCATAATTTATATTGAAGATGTTATTGGGAGCAGTAGTGGATGTGTATTGGTTTGAAATGTTTCTTATTTTTCTAAGGTTCTGATTTGCCCTCTGGTATTTTTAAGTCTGCCATTGGAGCTTTTATTTCTCTGATTTTAGTTTTTCAGCCTCATTGCTTCCTCTTTTCACTCCTTTTTTATTATTTGTCTTGGTGATGATTTTCAAGCTATACATTTCTATTTAGATTCTTGTTTTGTCTCCCTCAAGAGGGATTTCCCCTATTTAACCTTCCAGAATTGTAGTGTTTTAATTTGCAACGTATTTAACAGAGATCCTCTTTATCTGAATCTTGTCTCTTGTCTGTGTGATTTGTCTTGAACACCTCTCTTGCACTGCATTAAGACAAACAGGTTAATGTCAATCACCTGAGTGATTGTGTTTTTACCTTTGAGACTCCCTAACCAAGGAGGGATGTTCTGGATTTCATCAGACACCTGCCATGTAAATGATGCACTGGTTCATCCTTCAAGCTGTGTAAATGCTTTCTTTGTCTCTGTCAGTGCTGAACCCACATCCCCAAATGATGGCAAGTATCTGAAGAAATATGCTGGTCTATCCTATTTATTTATCCTAGGAAATATGAAGTATTATTTCAGCCATTATACATCACACATTTGTCCATACCTCAAATCAAATGTGTGAAAGTAAACATTTATGCACTCATCTCTCACAGCAACCATGTTGTCTGGAAATTTGTACAGAGGTGTATATACCGTCAGGGTTGTACTCTTTTTGTCTGTGTTGACTATGCAAAGTCCTGGGAAATAAACTTGTTTGACTGTTCTATTTTCATGCTGTGCCCTGTGTCTGTTTATGAACACATGAGATGGAAGTGACTCCAAGGTTGAGTATACTGTTGTGTCATCCTCCCTCTCAACTTTGTCTAAAAAAAAAAAAAATGTAATTGCTCCAATACCCTAAATATTGTTGTGGTATTCCTGGTCCCCAGAGGATGAGCCCTGTCCTGAGTGGATGCTCTGTTAGTGTTCTTCTAATACCATCCCCAGGTCCAGAGTTCAACACATAATATATTGTGGTAATATACCATTGTACTCACAATATGTAAGCATCACATATGTTTGTGGGTATTCATTGCCCCTGGAGGATTAACTGAATTTTGTTGCATTTCCTGGCACCACCTTCCAAGAAATTCCCACTTCACCTCAGTATCTTACACAATATAACAGACTGACTTACAACATTAATTGAATACAAACTCTTGAATATGGTGATTGTGTGATCTAAACAATGAAGATTATCACTGATTCTGATTTTATTTTCAAATAATTTGATTGATTTAAAAAGTAATATCTCAGAAGAACATTGACATTGCACCTTTTCCCACTTTACTATTTACAGATATATCCAATATTAACCTGCTTGTGATGTTTTGCCACCGACAAACAGCCAAGGTAACATGCTTTAACAGAAGGCAGAAGAGTTTTAAAACCACTGCATTATTAATCTGATTTGTTATTGTATGTTTTTTTATCTATAGATTTTTGTACAGTAATCTGCACCATTCATGAAGGACAGTTTGTCTTGAAGCAGGAGGCCAAGAGGTCTCTAATTGATGAAAGTAACCAAAATGAGGAGCTGTTCTTGACTCCCTTCCTGATGGATCCAGAAGAAGTCGAAGAGCGTCTGCAATTCTGCAATTACAACTTATCAAAATGCAGTGTGATAATTCTCTGCAGAACAATCAACATGAGCTTCCCTCCCTACCCGACTTCTACCGGAGCTTGGAAAAGGACAAGTTCCCTTTGTTGAGGCGCCACACACAAAGAATGATGAGATTTTCAGCTTAACATAAATATGTGAGCAAACATTTTCTCTGAACAAAAGTAGAGAAGAGAATCGAAATGACCGACAGGCATCTCTGTGATGTCCTTCCCACCACAACCACCAAATTGACTCCTGACCTGCCAGCAATCCTTCAGTCCAAAGCGCAGCTTCACTGCTCCCACTGAGGGGAATGCCTGAAATAAACCCATCCCCTTTTCCCCTTAATATTCCCCTTTATAGAGGCCTGTGATTGGAGATCACCATCCTGACTAAGAAGCAATCTGAGGCTGCTGTTATGAGAATGTTCTCCCAACCATTTCCCGTAACAAAATAAATGAACTAATGGAAAGCTGTGATGTTAGCGTTTTTTTTCTTTAAGCATATTCAATTCTCAGGAATAATTTACCTACATTTGATTGATTTTACTAACTTTAATACACTAGAGGTGAGGCAATATACTCAATTCGACTTCTTATGGCACTTGACACATAGAGCACTTAAATAAACTCACGAGGGAGGAAAAAATCCCCTTTAACGGGAAGAACACTCAGGCAGAACCGGGCTGGCACAACTGCTCCTTCAGGAAAACTGCCGCAGCAGCCACAGGAGAAACAATGCTTCTGCCACTGTGTACCACTGCTGACGTCCTACATCTGCACTATTAGTGGACACCGCCGAAACATAAGAATGTATGTACACGTGCACTCCAGCACGTAGGCGAGCATGAGTTTGCATGAGGTGTGCGTGTGTCATTTTGAAATAGTGTTTGTCACACACAAGACCAGACAAACTAACTTTCCTTTCAATTGTTTAATTTGAAAACAACACAATCTTAAGTCAAGAGCACATTAAAAAAACTTAAACTAAAACTAAACTCGAAATGGAGCAGTCAAGGTCCACATGAGGATGCATACAGCAGAGAGAGTTAAGGAAAAATGTTTATGAACCATTATACTCATTGTTAATTATCTATAACTCTCTTCAAGCTCAGCCAGCTGGTCCCGGGCCTCCTTAAGCTACTTTGTCTGGCTGCCATCCTTAGCGTTCTTGCTCTTCAACACAACCTGTTCAGCTGCACTTTCTAATGCAGCGTCAGAATTGTGTTGCTTCCAATGCCAAAGTTGCTCCAGCAGTATCACAGTATCAGGATCAAAGGCTTCCTCACATCAACAATAATGGCATCATCACACTAACATCATGTCATCTAACAAACTTACAATCTTATCGAAACTAGCAGTTACAATTACATTACATTACAGTCATTATGGCACATTTTGCCACACAATGGCATTACACTACTATTACTACTGAATACTATCTAACTAACTAATATTACTAACTACTATAACTCAATTATGTACAATATAAACCTGAGCACTTAATCATCTAATTCGTCTTTGGCTCTTACAGCCTCATGAGAAGGTTGGTATTGATCACATCAACAATACTACAACTATCAACAACAAAGTGCCCCGCCCGCCCCCACTCCTACCCAGTTTGGTGAGCACATCATTTTCACAAATGAAGTGGCGATGCCCACTACATATGATGTCATCCCAGGTTCTGAAACAGCCTTTCTGTTCAAGGTCCTCATGGGGAACCACAGCAATACAGTCCTGTCCACTCTCTGTTACGTCCCAAACGGCCTTAACATTATTTGGCTCCCCATCACTCCAGTATGCCTCCTCTGACTTTAAAGGCTCATTGTTCACCCAGAAGAACCTGCCCTCAACCTTCCGGTCTCTTAACCCAATCCATGCTGAATGGAAATCATCCACCCAACGACGTTTCTGGCTAAAAGCCCAGGTGGTGACAAGCATTTGGTCTTCTGCACTGTGAACCACTGCCAGATCACCACCCATACTTTGGCACTTATTTCGAGCCTCAACCCAGTTCTTGGCAACACGGGACATGTAGAAGCATCTACCCATGTTCTCCTTCCAGTCAGGTGGACAGCTTGAAGAAGATTGGACTTGATCTTCCTTCTCTCTTATGTCAAAGAGAGTGTCAGCATTCACTGAGCCGCCCTCATCAGAGGTACTTGGTGACACTATGGGACGCCTGGGTGCGTCTGGAGGAGACAAATAAACAATGTTAGTAAGAAGAGTTTGTTAGTAAGAGTGTGGTTTTACCACATTGTCACTGAGTGCATTTGATTGCTTCTAACGTTGGAGCACAAGAAAGCATAAGGCCCAGCAGAACCTTAATGAGGCTAAAGAAAAATTAGACAGATTCAAGGTTTTTACAATTTTAAATTGAACTGTTTGACTCACCTCCCACAATAACAGAGAAAGGTTCAGATCTCGCCCTCCGCAGCTGGTTCTTAGCCTCACAGGAATAAATCTCATTGTGCTCAGGTGTGACCTCAGTGATGGTGTAGGTCTGCCCTGATGCTATGGGTGAGTCTTCATTGTCCTTGAACCAGGTGTAAGTAGCTGCTGGGTTAGCATTGCTACAGGTCAGTTTCATTGAACTGATGTCACCAGAGAGACTCAGTGCAGACATTGAGGGACGCTTTGGAACATCTGGAGGAACAGACACGGACAAGTTAAAAAGTTAATATAAAGTAAATATGTGCTGAATATTTAAAGCAGCAGTCAGTAGGATTGTGGTGTGAAATCATGGAGGAAATGTGAATATAAAATCCCTAATGATTCTCCAATATTGTCCCACATGAAGCTGATGGACAGACTCATAATTCTGACCTAAATGATTGTCACTTGGGCTCTTTCAAACCCAAACAAGCTCCAGTGGTGCAATCCATCTGCACGCAACACATATAAGACAGTAACCAGCAGAGTGATGCTGAGGTTGTGAGTTCAAGCCTCACCAGGAGCAATGACCTTTTTTTTATCTTGCACATTTTCATACGCACTCTATTCATCTATACACTCATAGCCATAGTGTACATACTCCATACTCCGATCTCCATACTGTCCATAGACCCATTCATCTGTACAATTGTTATTGTATTTGTACTCTCTGTAAATCACGGTGTATGATTTATTTTTAGATTTACTCTTTTTTTGCTCTTAACATGTTGATTGCACCAACTACCAATACAAATTCCTTGTAAGTGAAAACCTACTTGGCAATAAAGCTCTTTCTGATTCTGATTCTGATTCTGTACGTCTGACCAATCGTCTGATGAATATCTGTGTGGGTTGGATATGGATGAATGAATGTCTGAATCTTAAGAATTCTACAATTCTAGTGCGTTATGTCCTTGATTAATCAAGTCTTTCTGAAATGAAAGACCAAAAGGACAAAGGTTGAAGACTTTTAAACAGATGATCAGAACATGTAAGTGAGGTGAAAGCGGTGGTATGAGGGAAATATTCAAACAGGAAGTTTAACAGCTCAGCCGGCAGCTTCAGTCAAACTCAAAGCACCATAAGAAACTCTGGGTCATGAAATGTGATCACTGAGTTAACTGCCACTGCTGAGCTCTGACATTTGTGCACTATGAAGTGTTAATGTCCAGCATGAAGTCACTGAACATCAGGCTAAAAGCTCCAGCAGGTGGAGGTTCCTCTATGCTAGAGGAACACAGTGAAGTCACTCACACACAGGAGCAGAGGGGAAACCATCATATCCTCTCAGAGCACAGGAGAAGCTGTGTGCAGAAGAAGAGTCCACTGTCAGAGATGCTCCTTCATCACGAGTCTTCTGTCTACCCTTGAACCAAACGTAGTGAGGAGCAGACAGCTGAGGACAGCTGCTGACACACTTCAGCTCTGTGCTGGTAGGAGACAAGGATCTGACCTCCACATGCAGATCTGAGAAGAAGACACACACATGCATCAGTCTGTGTGGTATTTATGCTGCAATTGTATATTCATCAGTTTGTGTCCATTAGTACCTGTGACAGTCAGAGTTGGACCAGGTAGATCAGCCCCCCAGTCAAAGTTAAAGGATCTGTAATCTGTACTACTGGGAGTCTTCACTCAGGTCCTCAGGCTGTGAGGGACACTGCCACTGACCGTTCAGGACTGAACCAGAATGTTGAGATGAATCCACCATTAGCAATGACTAAAGTGGAAATGTCCACTGGTGTTTCTTGTGGTGTAATTATGGCTGTAACATCTTCCCAGTTCACCTGAAAGATGAAAACAGACTTTAAACACCAGATAGAGAAACTGTAAGCAAAATAAGAAATCCTGCTTCAGGAAATCTGAGTCTGTGTCTTTGTTTCCTTTTAAGTTATTATTCTGTAAGTCAGGATGAAAGCTGCAGCAGGTGAAGCTATGAAACATTCACTCACACACAGGAGGAGAGTAGAAACGCTCATATCCTCTCAGAGCACAGGAGAAGCTGTAGGAAAGACTATGTGTCCTTATAATAGTATGTCCTTCATCATCAGCCTTTTGTCCAGTCTGGTACCAAACATAGGAGGGACGAGCAGACAGAGGACAGCTGCTGACACATGTCAGCTCTCTGTACACAGAATACCCTATCCTTGAGCTCTTCACCCTGAGACCTGTAAAGAGCAGAAAGTAACACACACACACGGGTCATAGTTGTGTGTTTTTAGATATTTATGTTGAAGGTCTCCACTGGATTTACCAAAAGTCACATCATCCAAATAAAAGTGGTGGAATGCAAAACATCTATGTTTAGGGGAACGAAAACAGGTCAAAGTTCAAGCTCACTGTTAGGAGCACACACACACACATACACACACACACACACACACAATTAGTCCAGTCATCATAATATTGTTCTACACAGTACTGAGTCGGTTAGTACTGGCTGATGCACAAGCTTAAGCATATGGGCCCCCGCATCATTTAAGAGCTGTTGGTGACCAGCTGGTCCAGGTTTTATTTCATCATAAATCAAACGATGCACAAATAAATGGATAACATGGTCCCGTCAACACTGTAACTTTGTGTTGTGCACATTCAAAAGGTCACATACACACACAAATAACTGTCCACTAAAACACAACATGACGCAGCTTCAAAGAAACACATGTGAGTGTGCAGTGTGTGTTCATTAGTGAACTCACAGACTTCCAGTGTGGATGTATAGTGACAGTACCTGGTGCAGAAAGAGAGAGGAGGAGGACTCCACACACTGCTGCTGTTACACTCATAGCTGCTAGAGCTTCACACAGTCAAACTCAAAGCGATGGTGACTGGAAGAGCTCAAGATGAATTAGATGATTAGTATTTACAAGGTCCATTTTGTCAACAAATGTACAATTTAGTCAAGAAGAGTGACATCATTGTCTTAGTAACGATATTTTCTGTTGGACTGATCTGAATGAATGAATCTGTTGGATCAAAGATTTACAAAATCAATGTATATCTGACTTTTTCAATGTTTAAAAGATCAAGTTGTATGTAACTTCAGCATTTCCGCATGTCCGACACCAAACTTGATTTTGTGGCCCGCGGCATCGGTGAGCAAATCAAACACCAGAGAGCACATCGGTCTCCGATCAACGTGGCCGAAAGTAGCGGGGACTTTTCAGAGTGGCCAAATTAGGAGAGCTCTCCACAACATTGAGAGAAAATTGTATTTCTTTATCTATTATTAGTCTTTTCCTTCATCCTACCTCGCTTATGATTTGTGTAGTGACATTCGCTGATAAACAGCTGTTTGTGACTTATTGATTGAAGTGTCACATTCGTCCTGTGAGAGCCTGATGTACTCGTACCGCTCCGATCCACCGGGCAGGCGACACTCTCTTACCTATTTCGGGCCTTTGAGGAAGATAGCGGTGCACCAAAGCAGGAGATATGGCGTTAGTGCGGATACTTAACTTGCATGTATCATCATCATCATGTCACATCGGAATCTCAAGAAGGACAGTTACCGGCAAAGGAGAATAAGTTCACTTTCTTCACCTTCTTCAGCGTAGATGTGTCACCGCTTTAAGCCGGGCAAACAGCGTTTGTTACGAGGTAACTTTCTTTCTGATGTTCTTCTTAAATAACCTGACGCTGACGGCATCCAACAAACAAGCAACAACATTGACGCCATTCGGACTACAGGCAATGACGTCAAAGCTACGACGTGTAGAGCAGGGGTCGGCATATGGGTCGCAGAAGAGTCCTGAGCTGACATTGTTTAACACGCATGCGGCTCTTTGCCGGCTGACGTACGTCTCGGTATTCCTCTCTAATAATAACAGCATAACAGAAATTAAGTAAAAATAAAAGGAAGAACGGCCAAAAAGTGCATTCAGTGAGCATTTGGGGAATGTATGTAATAGCTTTTACAAAATCATTGTGGCCCCTCAGCCAAAACGTCTACCCATGAAATAAAATACTAATAATCTAACTCAACTTTGGTTCCTCCAGTAAAGTTTACAGAGGTCTTCCTCAGTGTGTCAAACATTTCACAGGGAGAATATGAGAGATGAAAACATCACTCAGCATATCTTCAAAGTGTTTTGCGTGATGGAGGACATTTGATGTTGGCCCGTGTAGTGAAACAGTCTCTTCTGTTTGTTAAAGGTTGATATTTTCCACTGCTGTTGCTTTTGATGTTGAAGATGAAGCCGTTGAGGCCATCAGGCTGCCATCATCCTTGTTGTATGACTCATTGTGTGCTATTGTCCCCTCTGGTTATCTGCTTGCACAGGGCACTTTGACACCTCTTGTATTGTACAATCCCATTGGTTTGGGCCTTATGTGTTTGAGCGAGTGAGAGTGGGATCACAGCAGCTTTGAGACCAGGCTACGTCAGCAGAAGACATGTGCGGACGGCTGCCTTCTGCCACTTTAAGAGGCACAAACTGGCACAGTGTCACATTTGCTAGTGATGAAGATGCAGAGGAGGATGCAGCTGACCTGGGATTGTCAAGGCCAGGATTCTTCTTCTTCTTGTCAAAGCTTAATAATAATAAGCTAATAAAGACAGAAGGGCGTTTGAAGGGAATTGTTGTATGTTTATGTAGAAGGACAAAATCTGCCACAGTGTGTCGTTCAAATTCAGTAAAAAGAAGCCAATATGCTCAAAGTGTGTGTTGCCTTCTCAGCT
This sequence comes from Genypterus blacodes, assembly GCF_046128005.1. NCBI lineage: Eukaryota > Metazoa > Chordata > Actinopteri > Ophidiiformes > Ophidiidae > Genypterus > Genypterus blacodes. The sequence goes on from NW_027466874.1 coordinate 2,158,589, forward strand.
GTAGGAAACAGGAGTCAGATATGAGCACATGATAGTCTGTGTGTGGACAGAGAGCCATTCTGAGCATCTGTTCATCTAACATAAGTACACATGTGGGGCTGAAATACTTGGTGTGTTAACTTTGCATGATTTGATGTTTATCAGAAATACACTGAATTGTGTTTCTTCCTCCTCAGAGTCACCAGATGCCCAGATTTGTCCCAAGACTGAACATTTCTCACGTGTACAATGGGACGTAGCGTGCTATAGGACAGACGGTGTCTCCATAATAGGGCCACATCATGACAGGACGTCAGTCCACACACACACACACACACACACACACACGCACACACGCACACACACAGTAATGCTGACGTAATGTGCCAACGCTCATGTCATTAACATTGAGCAGTGAATAGCGACCTCCAGTGGCGCCAAGGAGAAATTGCAACACTTCCTAAACTGCAAGCGTTTTGTTCCTTGTTGACTGGTTTGTTTCCCATCCAAAAACAGAGAAGAGGTCCTAAACTCCTCTTCTCTGTTTCTTTGTTTGTTATCACCCACTTCCTAGAGGCACTACCTCATCGATGAGCTGATGGTTATACTTGTGTGTGGAATTGGTTTGCTGTGATTTGCCAGACCATGACTGAATACCAGAACACCGATCAGTTCCTTTTTATTTTATTTTTTCATTTTATTTTACATCCCAAACGGGCCAGGACGGGTTGTGTGAATGCGGGGTTGTGTGACTGTTGGGTTGGGTGGCCCTCTCTCTGTTTTTTTGTTTTTGTTGTTCTTTCTGTTTCACAACCTATGATGCGATTGATAGCCTATATTGCTGTTTGACATCATCCTGTAAAAACTGTATGTACCCTATGACATCATTGTGATTCCAATCTACTTGTACCCTACCCCAGGGTCTATGTATAATGTTTAACAACAATAGTAGTGATAATACAACCTTCCTTCCTTCTCTCTATCTTTCTCTCCTCTTTCCCTTCTTTCTATATAAAAAAATATCTCCTAAATATCTTACAACTGTATGCACAATGTCATGTACAATGTTTGCTTCAATAAAAACAAAGAGTGCCTGACCTGCTGCACTGTATTGTGCTTTATCTTTAATCATCTCTCTCTCTCTCTCTCTCTCTCTCTCTCTCTCTCTCTCTCTCTCTTTTACTCTTAGCTATTGGGGATAATATGTTGGAATTTCTTCTTGATATTCATGGTCTCCTGAGGATGAACCCCATGGAGTTTGTTGATCCTATTGCACCTGGACTGAATATGTTGCGTGATAGACTAGCTGTCATGACATTTGATCATCATGCAGGGCATTCCATCATGTATTGTGGGTATGCGAACAAACAGTGTATCCTCTTGGGACTCAGACAGAGCTCCTGTTTACTTATTTACACAGTTAGACTGGCAGGCTGGCAATAACATCGGTTGTAGTGAACTAGCAGGGCTGCGACCCATGTTGATGGATTACTGTTGTGTCCAAACCAGCCATTTTAATTCAGCCTTTTATTCTGTTCTTCTATTCAGCATTCAGCTTCCATCTCTCTCTCTCTCTCTCTCTCTCTCTCTCTCTCTCTCTCTCTCTCTCTCTCTCTCTCTCTCCTCTCTCTCTCTCTCTTTGTTTCTCTTTCTCTATGTCTCTCTCCCCCCTCCCTCCTCTCTCTCTCTCTCTCTTTGTTTCTCTTTCTCTATGTCTCTGTGTCTCTGTCTCTGTGCCCCCCCAACCTCCTTCCCCCATGTTTGTTGGATGTTTGTCGAGGGTGTCTGGAACTAATTAGTTAGCATTTTCCCTGTGGGTTTAGCAGAAATTCTCCTTCATATGCACACAATACACACACTGCATTCTTGTATTTTAAACAAGTGACCTATGCCACTTGTAGGTGTGTGTGTAGCATACCACTGTGTAGCATTAGTGTTTGTTTGCAGATTGAAAAATATCTTGTTTCTGGCCTGCAAGGAGCCAAGGGCCTGGTGGCTGAAAGGAGCGGAGACAAAGCTGGCTTGTTCAGTCGGCTAATAAGACTGGAAGATGAAGAGGAGGAGGAAGAAGAGGGAGCAGAGAGGTAAAAGCCATGAGGAAAAACAAGAGGTAGTGGGGAGAAGAGGAAAGTTATGTTGCAAGAGACACGAGGACAGGGGGAGAGGGGGGAAGGTAAGTAAGGAAATGAGAAGTGGGTGGATGTCAGAAGAGAGGGAAGGGGGCGGCCCAGCCTCTCTCTCTCTCTCTCTCCCTCTCTCTCTCTCTCTGTCTCTCTCTCCACAGGAAATCTGTGTGCGGTTTCAGTGCAGCCCAAAGTCTCTTTATGTGTTCACAGAAGTGTGGGCAGCGAACGCAGCACCATGGTCAGCCGGTGAGTAAAACGATCCCATTTCTTTAAGCAGAAAACATTTACGTTAGTTTGAGGAGGAAACTTAAGTTTGTTTCTATGGAAATTAAATAAGAGGAAGCAAATTCCAGTTGTCCCTGAGCTGCATTTGTTGTCTTCCTGTAAGAGAGGCAGATGATGAGGCAGCAGCTCTGTGGGTTTTGGATGAAGTTTTCCACCAAATCCGTTTCACTGGAAATTTTAGTAAAAGTGCGTAGTCTCCTCATCAAAAGCAACAACAGCAGCAGCAGTAAGTTAGACAGTCAAACCCTGTAGAGACGCCTGGCTGATCCGAATAAACAGAGAGACGCTTGGACTGCGTTTTCTACGCTCCTGTGATGTGTGTTTTTGTTTCTGTGAAGATAAATGAAGAATCTAAAAAACACATTTCTGAGGTATGGGAGGAGGAATGTGAGAGAAATCTGCTGTCAAACTTCAAAGATTTTCATGCTGTTTCCCCTCTCTACCACTTCATCATCACTACAGCCATCATTTGTGGTTCAACCACACAAAGACAAAACATATAATAAGCTAGAAAGAGAAGAAGATGAACAGTAGATTTGTATTGTATTTGGATAGTGTGGAGCATCCTGCTGCAGGCTACAGGAAGATCTTTGAGACGGTGGAGGAGCTGAATGAACCAATAACTACTGAAATTAAAGGTACACACATGCGCACACACCCACACATACACACATATACATATTAAATAAAAGCAATTCATGGGAATCTGAAATTCATCAAATGTTTTTACTGTGGCTCTTTAACCAAACAAATTCTTTAGTCCTGCTCCACATTTCCCCCGGGCCATGGGGGCTGTAATGCCACACCACACAGTTTGAGAACCATTGTGTTAAGGATTAGGATCAGGCTTGTTGTGTTTGTGGTTATGGTGTAGGTAAGCCCCCAGGGAATGAGTGTACGTCTGTAAAAGACCCTCACAAGTAAAAAAGCTGTGTGTGTGTGTGTGTGTGTGTGTGTGTGTGTGTGTGTGTGTGTGTGTGTGTGTTTGTGCGCGCGCGCGTAAGGTGATGTACCGTCATGGTTGGGTGGCAGTCTTCTTAGAATGGGCCCTGGTCTTTTCGAGGTCGGAGATGAACCTTTCCACCATCTGTTTGACGGATATGCTCTCATACACAAGTTTGACCTGAAGGACGGTCATGTGACCTACTACAGAAAGTAAGCACACCGCTCTGCAGAATGGACCAACGTACTGTACTGTACTGAACTACCTACACACTGCGCCATATGTCAGGCTCTTCAATACAAATACTCATTCTATAGATACATGTATATGATTGAAAACATAGGCAACACAATAATAATATGGATCTCTATCAATATTCTTGTAATGTTTGGCATATTAAGTGTGTGTGAGACATCTTCCTGCTCAGGTACCTCAAGTCGGACGCATATGTTCGTGCCATGACAGAGAAAAGAGTTGTCATCACTGAGTTTGGCACCACAGCCTATCCAGACCCCTGCAAGAACATCTTCTCGAGGTAACCGCTCACTCTGACCGTCAAAAGGAAACTTCTGTTGATGCGTTTGGTCCAGATTATGAAGAATTGCTGAGCGAAGTGAGCAGGAGGCCATGTGAGGCTCAGTGAGGTCACAACCAGAGGCTTTTATGATCAATACATCAACTAACTGATAGCCTGTATAAATTATGCAGAAAAGGCAAATTCAACAGCTCAGTTTTGAACACAGGAAGACTTAAATGGGAGGCAGGCAGTGACATGCAGTGCTCTGATTGAAATGATAGCTGGTGTCACCGTGGAGAGACCAACTCTGTCATCTAACTTCTTCACTTGTTGATGTAGGTTCTTCACTTACTTCAGAGGCATTGAGGTGACCGATAACTGCGTCGTGAACATTTATCCGATCGGCGAGGACTTCTACGCCGTCACTGAGACTAATTACATCACCAAGGTTGATCCTGATTCACTGGAGACCCTACAAAGGGTGAGGGACGATGGGCAGCTTGGCACTGAATCTGTAGGACCTTGTATTTACCAAACCTCCAATTTAATACTTTCACACATTTCATTTCCCATCATGTGTATTTGTGTGTATTTGTGTGTTAGGTGGACTTGTCTAAGTACGTCTCAGTAAACGGGGTGAGTGCCCACCCCCACCGTGATGCAGATGGTACAATCTACAACATTGGCAACTGCTTTGGCAAAAACATGAGTCTGGCCTATAACATAATCAAGATCCCACCTGCACAGACAGGTGAGGTTGACTGCACACCCATGGACTGTTATTACCTGAATGAATGGTGCAGTACATCAATATATTTATATTAGAGGTTGGAGGTCTTTATTTATTTATTTATTTATCTTGGAAATTACAATTTCAATTTCAATTTTCTGACTCTGAATGCAACACACAAAACCAGTGAGCTGTATCTACTAGTTTGTACATTTCAACTTGGATCAGATTTGTGGTGTCGTCACCAAACTCTGTGCTCGTGTTTTTGCTCTGTGTTTCCAGACAAATCTGACCCCTTTGAGAAATCCCAAGTCCTGCTTCAACTCCCCAGCAGTGAGAGGTTAAAACCTTCCTACCTGCACAGGTATATTGGTTTCTATTTTCCTCCTGAATGCGTGAATACACATGATAGAACGTGGATTTTATCCCTCACACTGATGGTTCTGAAGGAACATAACATGCGTCGCTGGAAATACTGCACAGAGCTAGCAAAGATCATCATCTGACATAGTTTGACTCATCGCTTCTCTTTGTCTGTCTTTGTGTCTGTCTGTGTGTAGTTTTGGTATGACCGACAAGTACTTTGTATTTGTGGAACAGCCGGTGAAGATCAACCTGGTCAAGTTCCTGACATCATGGAGCATCAGAGGAACCAACTACATGGACTGCTTCGAGTCCAATGAAACCATGGGGGTGTGTGTGTGTGTGTGTGTGTGTGTGTGTGTGTGTGTGTGTGTGTGTGTGTGTTAGAGCATATTTCTATCTATATCTGCTGACATTTGTGTTCACCTGTGTGTTGTAGACATGGTTCCACCTGGCCAAGAAAGACCCAGCAGATTATATGAGCAGCCACAAGTTCAGGACATCAGCATTCAACATCTTTCATCACATCAATACATATGAAGAGCAGGGATTCCTCGTCGTTGACCTGTGCACATGGAAAGGGTGTGTGAGTCTGCAGAAAAACTTCTGGTCCATATGAGGGGGCCCGAACGAAAAAGTTTGGGAACCACCGGTTTAAATGAATATTTTCCTTAACAGACTAAATTTGATTTGATTTCTATAAAGAGTGTCCCATTCTTTGGCATGTTTTTAGGTCGTCTATCTCGTAGGCTCATGTATACTCAGAGCAGCTACTTTCCACTGAAATTAATTGGCATAACTGTGCAAAATCATTGGTTTGTGTATAATTATCCTATTTCTCTGCAGGCATGACTTTGTGTATAATTATTTGTACATGGCCAACGTCAAGGCAGAATGGGAGCAGGTTAAAAAAGCAGCGCTGAGAGCTCCTCAACCGGAGGTCAGAAGATACGTGCTGCCACTGGACCTACACAGGGTGAGCACACACACACGCAGCAGGTCAGCTGGGTCAAGACCAGATTCACTTGCAGCAGTCCGTCTGATTGTGGAATGGAGGTGGAAATGTTGAGGATGTTTAAGCAAAATCCCTAGGCCTTACCCCGAGTGATTCTTCTGTGTGTGTGTGTGTGTGTGTGTGTGTGTGTGTGTGTGTGTGTGTGTGTGTGTGTGTGTGTCTGTGTCTGTGTGTGTGTGTCTGTGTGTGTGTGGTGTTTTCAGGAAGAACAGGGGAAGAACTTGGTATCTCTGCCCTACACCACAGCAACTGCCGTACTTCTTCGTGATGGAACAATCTGGTTAGAACCTGAAGTCCTCTTCTCTGGACCCAGACAAGGTGAAACACACACACACACACACACACACACACGCTTGGAATAACAGGTTTTACGTGCAGGTACAGGTTTTATGTGTCATCCTATATATTTGGATGCACCTTGATCAGTATGTCATGGAACCAAAGTTGTACTTTGAAGCAGATAAACTGAAAATCTCACGACATAGAAGATGACAAAACATCTCTCTCTCTCTCCCTCTGTCTGTCTCCCTCCCTCTCTCCAGCCTTCGAGTTTCCACAGATTAACTATTCTCAGTGTAGTGGAAAGAAGTATTCCTTCGTTTACGGCCTGGGACTCAATCACTTCATCCCGGACAGGGTAGGACTGCTTTAATATTGACAGGTCGATATGCATGCTGTTCTGATTGGCTGCCAAAGGTGAGTGGGCGTGGCTCAAACTGCTGTGAATAACTTTTTGAAATAGACAGACACAATAACTAACTGGAGGACTATTCAGTTTTTCATAGTGGAGGCTGACTGACCTCAGGTTCACTCATGGAAAAAGGATAAACACATTATTTTTTTATCAATGACAAACACACACACACACACAGCTTCTGACTAGCACCACATGTTTTTAGCTGTTGAGTAACTTAAGAGCGGAGGGCCTGGAAATACCCAATAACAACCAAACATAAAACGCAACAACTCAACGAGGCATAGTAAAATAATGTAGCCTGGTTTTGGGGGAGTATTGTTGATAATAATGGCTATCCATTATTGATATAGATTGTTAAGCTGAACGTGCAGACCAAGCAGACGTGGGTGTGGCAGGAGGAGGAGTGTTACCCCTCAGAGCCACTCTTTGTGCCAAGACCCGGGGCTACTGAGGAAGATGACGGTAAGACTCACACAAACAAAATGCTGATCAGTGATGATTCTCAGTTCATTTTTAATAATCGTTAACATGAACCCGCCGCTCTAGGCGTGCTGCTGAGTATCGTGGTGAAGCCGGGCGCAGACAGGCCGGGCTGCCTGCTGGTGTTGGATGCAGGAGAGCTGACAGAGTTGGCCAGGGCGGAGGTGGACGTCATGATCCCCATGACTCTGCACGGCACCTACAAGCCCGGACCCGGACCTTCATCCCAGCCAGGCCAGGATGAAGTCCACGTGTAAAGTTCACTTACTTCCGTATGTTTCGTTCCTTCCTGCTGAAGTAACTCAATTGTGATCTAGTTCCACCCCTGCTAACTTATACATGTATGAGCCTGACAGGAAGTGTGGAAGAGCTCTGACCTTTAACCCTGCAGAGACTATAGCCATATAAGATGTATGATATGTTATATTGTTTGTCCTTTGGTTTAGTAAAATATCAACATTTAGAGTGCATTGGTGAAACCACAAGCACAACAGATTTTGTACAACAGACATCTTTAGTTACCCTTTGAAATTTATTTACATTTCTTTGATTTTATACAAATAAAAACAATTACATGGCCTTGATTGTTATTACATTTAAAATTACATTGCCTCTAAGAGTGTAGAATTTTCTCTAGTTACACAATTACAAAGTACGTCAGTCAGTGCTGTGTTTTATAGCCGCAATTTGGAGAGCAGTTTTCAATATTTTATCACAAGTAACCTTGGCTCAGAATCTGTAAAAATCAAGTAAGTGCTCTCCTGAACTTGGTAAGAACATTTCTCAAGGCAGCTTTTGTTACAGTGTACACAATAACACCTTAAAGCAGATCTGTAGTGAAGGAATTGTGAGTGTGAAGTGCATCAACATCATTATCATATAAACAATTCCTTGTGACGGGCTCATGATGTTCATCTTTGACGATCCAAATCCTGGGGAAAGGCACCGCGCTGCTGCAGCCCCCACTCGTCCACTCACTCACCTTTGAGATTGGAACTGAAACCATCTCAATGTATGCGGTGGATAAATGGGCCTCAGCTGAAATTTGGGACGGACAGATGTTTGTAGCATCTGGAAGAAGGCTGAGGGGGGAGGTCTCTCTACATGCGCAGGAGTGGAGATCGTAGCTTGTGTGTGGACAGCTGATACTGCTGCTGTTTGATGATGTCCAGGCAGTCTCTGAGAACCTGCAGACGGACACCAGCAAGAAGAAAAAACAAATGGGCAAACGGCTCATTAGCTTGGTAGCCTTGTTGCCCCTCATTTATGATCTGTTATGGGAATAATTAAGCTGGTGGTCAGTGGTTGACCTTTGTGGCATGTCGATGCGTTCTCCCCAGTGTCCCATTTACCTTCCTGGTGTCCTGAGGTAGAATGACTCCGTCGTCCCAGAGTCGACCGGAGGAGAAGAAAGCCGAGCTCTCGTCCTTCAGTCTCACATTCATCTCCTCCTTCTGCTTGTTCTCCTCCTCCTCACCGCCGGGGGGCAACAGCGAGTCAGCATGACCTGGAGCCACCACAGACACTCTGGCGTTGGGCCACAGGAACAGGAAATTGGGGTCGAAGGCTCGTCCACACTAGGAAAAGAGAGGGAGCCAGAGTAAGATGACAGTACTGTGTACTATCACCCTGATTTATCACATGGTTGCACTATGGTTTACTTTAATTGCAGTTATTAAGTCTTGGCCCTTTAATTAGACCTGATACACTGTTTTTCATGGATTTTCTAATAAGAACTAATCCATCATGTAGTGATCTGGCCTCTCACCATTGCGTAGCTGTCGGCACCATGGCAACCACCAATCACCACGGTGACTTTGGGGACGGAGGCACACGCTACTGCTGATATCATCGAGCCCTGAGCCTTCAGACGGTTGCTGTTCATCTCTGCCTGAAGGACACACACACACACACACACACACACACACACACACACACACACACACACACACACACACACACACACACACACACACACACACACACACACACACACACACACACACACACACACACACACACACACACACTTTAGTCATTGATGCCTTTATCCTAATAAACTGAGATCCTAACAGACATTCGATCCCGAGCAGCGTCTGTGAGTTGGATCAGTACCTGTGTGGTGGAGAGGGTCAGCGCTGGTGTGGGTGCCGTGTTCTGGAGGAAGAGCAGCGGGACGTCTCTCTGGTCACACAGCTGAACAAAATGGCTGCCTTTGAGCGCCGCCTCATAGGAGAGCTGCCCGTTGTTGGCTAAGATGCCCACCAGGTGGCTGACACAGTACATAAATGTATGAGTGTGTGTGTGTGTGTGTGTGTGTGTGTGTGTGTGTGTGTGTGTGTGTGTGTGTGAGTGTGCCTGCGTCTTACCCATGTATCCTTGCAAAGCCTGTAACAAGTGTTGTTCCATATCTTGCTTTGAACTCCTGGAAGCGACTTCCATCCGTCAGCCTACTGATTACCTGAAGAACCAACAATGATTCATGAACTGCCACAGGGGCCACAGACTGTATGTCTGTGTGTGTGTGTGTGTGTGTGTGTGTGTGTGTGTGTGTGTGTGTGTGTGTGTGTGTGTGTGTGTGTGTGTGTGTGTGTGTGTGTGTGTGTGTGCGCTGTACCATCTTCACATCTATACTGTAGTTGTAGTTTAGTGGAGCCAGCCCCAGAAGCTCCTCTGAGCTGTACAGCGGCTCCTCCTCTGGCCTCTTCTTCCTCCCCTTCTCCACCTCCTCCTCCTCAGGCAGCTGGTAGTTGAGCGTAGATATGATGTTTCTCGTGTACTCGTACGCCTCCCGCTCCTCCCTCGCAAAATGGTCCACGCAGCCACTCACCCTAAAAGTTAATTCGGCGTGAATCCTCATAAATCCAGTATCACGAAAAACCAAAAACATTCAAAATCAAACAAACATAAATGCACGTTAATTCTGCATGCATGTGTGTAAATTCTGACACAAGCGCCTTGTGTGACGTCGACTCGTCTCCTGGACCTACTCGGCGTGAAGTCTCGCTCCTCCCAGGTCCTCCGGTGTGACCTCCTCTCCTGTGGCGGCTTTGACAAGTGGCGGTCCGCCCAGAAAGATGGTCCCTATCCGATGCACCATCACCGTCTCCTCTGCCATGGTGGGGATATAAGCACCGCCCGCCGTGCACGACCCACACACCACCGACACCTCAGGGACACACACAGATTCACCAATGACGCTTAGAAATCCTGTACCTTGATTGTAGACATATTTCATTTTGTTGAATTGTGTTCCTTTACCTGTGGGATCTTCATGGCAGACATGATTGCTTCGTTGTAAAATGTCCTTCCTCCTTGGTTCTTGTCAGGAAAGATCTCTGACTGGACACACACACAAACACACACACACACACTCAACAGTTATCATACACTCATGCAACATTTATTTGTCTTGTTATTTGGTTCATCTTCCTCAAAGAAATCCATTTAAAAGTTAAGGAGCGTGTGCGAGTGTGTGTGGGCGTGTGCGTGATCCTGTATGTGTGTGGGCGTCACCTGCAGGGGTAGGAAGGCACCTCCGGAGTCGACGAGATAGACGCAGGGCAGGCGGTTCTGGATTGCCACTTCCTGTGCCCGCAGCTGCTTCTTCACCGTGATTGGATAAGCCGTGCCGCCTTTCACTGTGGCGTCGTTTGCAATGAACATACACCACAGGCCATTGATCTTGCCTATGCCTGGTTGGACACACACACACACACACACACACACACACACACACACACACACACACACACACACACACACACACACACACACACACACACACACACGTTTTATGTGGCTTCAAGTTGGTGCTGCTTATAACAGGTGGTGGTTGGTGGGTTCTGACCGGTCAGGCAGCCGGCTGAGGGGATGTCGCCGTACGCCAGACCTAAGCCCGCTAACGGTGACAGCTCCAGGAAGTCCTCGTCGTCCAACAGGAGGCGAAGTCGGTCCTTCACCAGCAATTTCCTGTTCCTCTGGGTGTGTCTGGCGATGGCGTTGTCCCCACCCCCTTTCCTCACCTTCTCCCTCAACTCAGTGTACCTGAGAGAGAGAGAGAACTTTTGTTTATGTGTAATGTTACTCACATGAGCGCCACAGTGTGATTTTTGTAAGTATTCAATACGTTCAAAACAACAACATATGGTGGATTGTGGAGAGACAGAGTTGTTAAGAGCTGGACAAGCAGAACCTACCGTTTGTGGCAGGTGGCGCTGTTGCGTAGGTTTGCTTCATATACGTGCTGGTGGATGGGCTGCAGGGGCTGATCCAGCACCGGGAAGGCGCTGGGCAGAGCTCTCCTCCCCTCTGCTGCAGAGCTCAGGAGGCGGACTGAACACTGCCAGCGCCGCTCGGCCAAACTGCAGCAGATTCAAGACATGAAGTTTTGTTATAGTCCAAGTCACCACGGCAGTTGCTGTGGTGTAGGGCAGAGATACCAAGTTCTTCCCCTGTTCTTCCTGAAAACACAAACACACACACACACACACACACACACACACACACACACACACACACACACACACACAAACACACAGGCACACACACACACACACACAATAGTGTAGTAGTAGTCACCATTGTTGACTCTTGTCTCCTGTGTGTCTGAGGTTCCATGACGGCGAATGGGAACACGGCAACACAAATGCAGGACACACTATCCCACCACCACACACTCTCCTGAAAGACAGGTGCGGAGATTTAAAGAGACGTAAACAAAAACATGAAGAGGAACAAACAGAACAAACCTGCAATCACCAGGAAGAAACTGTGCTGTAGCTCTATCGTCTACTGTATCAAACACTCCTGTATGTCACTGTCATACAATTACATTTTTCCTATTTATCCTATTTTTTCCAACAATATTGAATTTGAAAAGGTACTGGATCTTCTGTCATATTAGATATTACCGCTAGGGGGCACTGTTAAATCCGTTTCCGCCCGCTCCTCTTCAGGTAGCGAGAGCTCAACGGGATCAATCTAGGTAACAATGCTAAATTTATATATTATATATAACCACTGACACACACGCAAAACTGACATCATCTTTCCATCGCTTAAACCTTGACACAGCTAGAATCTGCACGATTGTGGGCATTTGTACCCCTATAAATCAGTCTGTGTTAGCCATATTTAGCTAGCTTCTCGGGCACACCCATTAGGTGAAAGCTTTAAATGTTAAAATAATGCTAATAAACGCTAAGTTTGGGCGAAAAGTATTATTCTAGCGCAGGGAAGCATCGCCGCTACAAAGTGTCAAGTCGAACAACACAGCGACATCATCCAGTATGTGTGTGAAAGGTCGTGCAGACACCGTAGCCTTGTGTGTTGGTAATAAGTGTGTGTGTTAATGATATAAGGTGGAGGTGAAGTGAGCCCTTACCTTGTCATGCAGCGGAACATGTCTACGCGTCTTTATCACAATATCTAGAGTTTGTACAGGTTAATGTATCAAAACTACATAGTGGCTCAGTGCAACACCGAAAAGTGTTCGGCTTGAAACAAAACTGTGACGTCAGACCCGTCTGGGTTGTTTACTGTGACTAGAATCGTCCACAGGTCTCACTGCTTTTCGCTTGACCTCTGACATCTGTGAGAAAGTCTTTAAAGCGTCTCATATTTAAGAGCTTCTGCTCCCTGTTGCTCTAACATGATTTCTGTTTGTTTCCTCATCAGATGCTCTCTTTCATATTTAGGACAAACGCCCTTGCTGCCCAAAAGGTGAACATCTCTACAGCTGCTGCCTCATAATGTTCATATTCCAAACAAGGAAGCAATCAGGGAGAACAAACCTCCACCTAGGCCAAACTTTTCTCTCCCTAGTTGCCATGACACCTAACAACAGCATTTCTGCTCTGGTCTACCTCCTTGACCTTGAAACCTCCTCATAGAAATTTGAAAGAGAAATAGAAATGTTCCTCGCCCGCACCTCAGCTTGTTGAGTCTCATTTCTCTGGACTGTTTCCTTCTCAGGTGTGGCATCGGGCTGCTGCTCCTCCACAGGGATGCTGGATCTCAGCCCTGGTTAGAGCTCCTGATGCGGGAGGAGGCTCCCTGCAGCCCCGCTGGGCCTCATCAGGCAGGCTACCTCCCAAAGAAGAAGACGTAGGACTCACCCAGACCCCTGCTGTCCTTGGTCTCATGAGGACTGAGTTCCTCCAGAGGACCCAGACTCAAGTTGCTGGGTTGTTAATAAGGAACCAAGGTTTCCATTCTTCTGCAGTGATGCAGAAGAAGCGTGCCAAGTCTGAGCCTCCACCCAGAGAGCTGGACCTGCTGCGCTACGACATGAAGGAACTGGGGAAGACTCCCAGACCGGCCTTGGTCCTGGGCGCGGCCGGGCTGCTCCCCTTCGTCTTCCCTCCTCTACTCATGGCTATGACCGAGAACTTCTTCCCCGAGCTGGCCTACGCTCAGGTGGCCTACGGCGCCTCCATCCTCTCCTTCCTGGGAGGCGCTCGCTGGGGGTTTGCGCTTCCTGAGAGCAGCCCAGCCAAACCGGATTGGGTAAACCTGGCCAATAGCGGGGTTCCCTCTTTGTTGGCCTGGGTGGCCATGCTGATGAGTGACAGCGTGACTCCAGCAGCCATCATGGTCATTGTGGGCCTTGGCATCTCACTACACTACGACCTCGCCCTGCTGCCCACTTACCCCAGCTGGTTCAAAGCTCTGCGCGCCGTTCTGACCTTCGTGGCGTTTTTCTCTCTCGTTGGCACGCTCGTATTGAACGGACTGTTCCCGGAGAAGGTGTTTTTCACAAGTTAAAAATGGTGGAAAGTGTGATTTTGGTGACGTCTCAATGCAGGTTCAGGATCCTCACAATCCACTTTTCTGGTGTATGTTTGACTTCAGGAGGACGGACTGAATTCACCATCAGTTTAGGCCTTGACTCGTTTTGGTAGGAGGCTTCATCAATATATGGTTGTCTTCACTTTTGATTGTAAAATGTTAAAAATACAGAGGAATTCTCATCACCCGAGCCAAAGATGTTCAATTAAATGAGAATAAAAATCCATTTGACATTTGAGTCTGGTGAGTTTCTCTTTAATTGTCTTTCTGCTAAAAAAGAAAAAGGCCTCCTGTGTGAGTGTGTGGTTGATCAGCTCAGGCAGACGTACTGGCACGCTGGAAAATTAGGTGTTGCGCAAGATCTAAATTGGAGTAATCTGTGCTTAAGGCCTCAGGACGCCGTGTTCACACCGTCAAATGACCAAGAGGCCAGACAGCTCGTGATGAGTAAACGAAGAGACTCTGGGGTCAGACAGACATGAGAGTAGGTTCAGATGCTTTTATTCGTGTAAACACCAACATCTAATTGACAAAATATTGGAAAGAAAGGCAAGAAAAACAACATAAGGCACATTTCTGTTACTAATCATCATCACCCACCTCAAACACTTTACTGTAATGGAGAACTTAAGGAAACTGAAAACTTCCACATCAAGTGAACAGCAACAAATGCATGATTCGGTATTGCACTTTAACAATAATTTGACGGACTGGGCGAATTCTATATGGAAATAAACAAACATTGCTGCTTTTTAATTTGGGCTTAAACACATAACTCCCATGTGTGAGGTGAAAAGTTTTGAGGCGTATGAAGGAGCGAAATAAAAGATTCAACTTTTAAATGTGTCTGTCCTGCTTTTGATAAACAATCAAAAAGAAAAGGTAAAAAAAAACGACACAAATCTTGACATTATCACATTTTACCAGGCGATCATTGTCACTTTGATCACATACACACACATGGTGAAAGCAGCACCAACGCTTTAAAAAAGAATGATGATTATGATGATGATGAGCAAAGTAAAACGAAATCGACCCAAACTCAGCCACAGTGCATTTAAAGCTGTAAACACCAAGTGAGGACAAGAAACTGAACCGAGGGAAACGTTCTGGAAGTCTAGTTGTTGTGTATCGGCCATGTTTGTTTGAGAGTTTGAGTCTTATTGAAACTATATCAACACAAACGTCAGACTTCTATAACGGCTACAAACTTTGGTGACTTGGGGGGGACAGACCAGTGTCCCTCCTCAGTGTGAAAGGTAGTGTGTATAAAAATCTTGCACATCTTCGAACGCGCTCGCAGACACACACAGTTTCTCCCACACACACACACACACGCTTGTTACTTCTGAATACCTAAACCCGAGCGCATGTACTCGTACACCACGTAGCTGATGCTGACGGCCGGGATGACCTTCATGAAGTTGGGCAGGATCCCTCTGTAGAGCCCGAAGAAGCCTTCCTTTTCCAGAATCTTCTTCACCATGCGGCCCATTGGCTGCTGCTCCGAACCCTCCAGAGAAGCTGAGGGAGCGTGAGGAGAACACACTTTGTCACATTAGCACTATCACTCATTATAAAACTTTACATTTTTGCTTGATTTACAAACATAAGAACATTCATCTCTCAGTTGTCTTGGGAACCACTTTCTGAAGACTCTAAAGGTTCAGGAGGTGTGTACCTTGTGCCTGCATCCTGGTGCGGATCAGAGCCAGAGGGTAGCTGACCAGCTGGCCGCACGTGCTGGACAAGGTGCCGCACGCCAGCAGCACCAGGATGCCCGGGTTGGCCGTGTCTTTAGCGTAGCGAGACAACCACATGTTCTTCAAGCTCTGCTCAGGACAAAGAGACAACAACAAGAGTCTGTATGAGGCTTCATTAACAGAACATAATAAAGTCTTCATCATCAGAGTTTTGACATTGTTCAGTATGGAAATAACGATTTAGATCTCCAGATGTACCTCATACACTGCCAGGTCTATCCCAGCATAGGGGATGATGCCCAGTATGTTGGGCACGTAGCCTTTGTAAAACGCCTTCACTCCCTCCTTCTCCAGGATTTTTTTGGCACAGTCGAACATTCCGGAGTACTGACCCGTCTTCCTCAGGGTCAGACGGGTTTTCATCACCTGAATCAACAAAAAGAAAAATCATCGGTGAGGTGATGCAGCAACACATCAGGCACGTTGGCGTAGTGATACAAAGTCTCTCGCTCCTGTAAAGCGACAGGAAAGACTCCAGTTCCCTCATCAGCCTCAGTCAGTATGCTGGATGCTGTGGCTGACCAATCAGACTTAGACGTCACACTCAGTGGCACAATAGGAAGAAGATGTGTTCAATCAGAGCCTGTGCTCACCTCCATGGGGTAGATGGCCGTCTGCGCCGTGGCTCCAGCCAGCGATCCGGCCATGAACCTCTCGTGGGTCTTCACCTTCCCTGGTTCACTGGCCAGGATCTTCTTATACTGATGAAACAAAAAGTAAACAGACAGAACATTAAGGTTAAGTTTGATCTGTGAACTCTTTCCATCCGAACATACGTGTTGAAATATGAGATTAGATCACGTTTATGGTTCACACACTGAGAAGCCGACTGAGAAGGCGATGATGGTTTAATTTCCTTGTGTGATCTTGCAAAGTTTAGGAGCCGGTTAGTCGTGAATCTCCACCCATTATAAACACAATGATTACAAGTCGCAATCATAACAAAAGCAATGACAGAGCTTTGAATCTGAGCTCTCGTGTACGTAACTCCATGTGTTCACCTGCTCATAGGCTCCAAACTTAATGGCCGTCTCCGGGGCGATCTTCAGCACATTGATGCCGTTCCCTCTCCACAGCGACTGCATGCCTCCTTCTTTCACCATTTGCTTGAAGCCACTAACCAGGTTGATCTTGTTGGTCTTGGAGGAATGAACCTGTCAATACAATAAATACAACACAAATCAAATACAATATGTCAAATCGGTCTTGTTATTAGGAGACAGTTTTTTTCTGCATTTGAAACTGTTTGGATCCACCTTCTGACTCAAACCCTGATTCTCCAACGTTACAACAGCTGATGCAGGGACATGAAAGACGTTTGACAAGAACAAGTAGGCGTCTGCTTCCTCACCTGCATGAAGACCTTCATCCTGTCCAGAGGGGCGGTGCCTGTGCGGGACACAGCGCCCGCCATGGCCCCCGCAGACAGCTGCTTCCACCACAGGCCTGTCGTCTTCTCCTCCTCCGTGAACTCGTCCGGTATGGTGAGACTGTCACCGATGTCCAGCACCTGCACGCATGAATAGAAGAGATTTTATGATAACACTGTAAGGACTCATACTGTAGCTTTACTTAAAGGAGCATTAGCATAACAAAAGGCTCCAATTCAAACTCAACTCCCACGTTTATACTGTCAAATTAGAGAAACTGTAGCCTGGAGGAGGAGAGTTTGAGTGACTCAAACTCATGGGATTTGCATGCATGCAAGTTGTACAGTAAATGTCTCACTGTGTATGAATGAGAAGTTAAGTCTCAGTGTACATTTCACTGTGTCATCTCTGTCAATGGACCCTCTGCACATGGGGCTATTTAAGCAACTCTTTCACATGAATCTCCTCATCATCAGCATAAAATGTGCTATTTGATTACTTTTTCTACTTTGGCAACAATCTTTAGACGCTTTCAACAGAATGTAAACCAAAACAGGAACAACTGGCACGTGTGACATATGACACAAAATATAAAGGAGAAGCTTGTATTAGAATTCAGTGCAATGCAACAACTCCATCATCAACTATGGACATAAAAAGCATCATAAACCTGACTCAACATGTCCACAAACATCTGGGATTGTTTCCAAAAACTGTGAACCCGGTCTGAATTCACGAGTCCTGCAGACGAAATGACCCGGAGAGGCTGAACATCAGAACCTACCATGTCCACCTCTACCTCCACCTGGTAGAGCCCCACATCTCTCTCCTCCTCAAAGTCCAGGGAGAACCAGTCGTGCTGCTGAGGCTGCAGCAGAACCACGGCCATCTCCAGCCTCCGATCCAGGCGACGTCGCCCCGATTCAGACACTACCGCTAACCCGTCACTCAGAGACTTTACAGACACTAATACAGGGCCAGATAGGGGTCAGGGGTGGAGGGTGTGCAGATCCGATCCAGCTCGAGGGGTAAAACACAGTGTGCTGAGACCATCGGTGGTGAGAGATGGTCGCTGCCATACGTGAGCCTCAATGAAGCTTCATCTTGGTCGAGTGTCTCCTGTCTTGCTCTGATCCAGACTCACTTCCTCTCTTGCTGCCCCGTTCCAATCCACTGACCTGCTAATCTGCTCTCAGCACAGTCTGAAATGAGCTTACCTGTGCCCATCTTAGCAGCTAAAGGTTTACTGAGACTCTTGAGGATGTGACTGATGCAGCAAACGTCACAGATTAGCCATCGACTGCAACTGTGACTGTGTGTTTAACATGCAAACACTGATCATGTCTCCACGTACGGTTCCACACGTACACTCTAAGGAGACAGGCTTAGTTTCACTGGAGGCAAAAACACTTAAGTTGTTTCTTTATTTATTGTTATGTATATTTGACCATTCTAATTCAAATTGACTTTATTTTGTATTGTAATATTTCATAATAAAGTTCATATTTATACCACAAGACTAATAACCAATTTTAAGGGATACTTTATACTAAAATGGAATTCATGTAAATGTAATCTTTAAAAAAATCGTTTTAACTTGATAAAGTAGATAAATGGACTCTTTGCTTCTGTTGGACTCTTCTTCTCTCCTCACGCTGCGTCTGATCTGCTGACGTGGATGTGGAGCCACTGAGCTTCAGGTCAAATCCTGGATCAGCTGACAGTGTTTAACTGTAACTTTCGCCTTCACTGCGATGGTTCTTACAGGGAGATCAAGGACGTGCAGAGGCACAGGCTGGATGACATACAGGCCACCGTCTCATCAACTTTAGATGATATGAGGTTTGTACTTAGGAGGGAAGAACTCCAACTAGTCGGAATGTTTATTAAACTTTAATTGTCTGGATGGTTCACTTAACACAACACCCAAGTTTATCCAGACAGAGTAACTGGGATAAACGTACATCAAGCTGCAATAAGTGCAACACACACACCGACACACGCACATGCACACGCACACACTCCTTCTCTCTCTTACCGTGGAGTGTTTCCAGAAGCGGATGATCTCCTGCAGATTGGTGGCTGGGTTAAACAGGAAGTGTTCCCTCCATTCATTCCAGTCCACAGTCATGGTGCCGTCCACATCGATACTGAACAACAACAATGCAACAAGAATTTTAGACTTCTGGTAATAATCTGAACTTAATGACAAAAGATGACAGTAATTAATACAAAAAACACAAAATCCGATCAAGCTGACTGAAGATCTACGGTCAGATCGGCATAAACACAGAGCGAGTGTCACATCTGTATTGCATCAGCTTCCTACTTTGTTTATGCAAATCCACCAGCGCCCTGAGTTCACCTGGATCGACTCGTTTGACAAAGAGCCACTGGTGGTTTGGTGCCAGGATCCAGATAGAACAATCAGGTGATGTCGTTCCATTAAAAGCTAAAGTGATGTCAGCGGAACTCGAGATGTTAAAGGAATCCATCTGCATCTTACTTTGGCTTCCTAGTATAAACGTATCACTGTTATCATTGTGATCAGGCTTTCACACCCGACTCCACTGTTTGTTTCACAGGCATGAAGCTGGTTTCATAGAGTTTTTTGCCTTCAGCTTCAGCATCAGTACCTCTGGAGGATCTTCTCTGCCTCCTCCTTGCTGATGTCCAGCCCCAGATCAGCAAAGGACTGCTTGACCTCGTTGAAGTCAATCCGGCCTGTTAGGAATAAAAAGCACAAAAGCATTCAGTCTCTTTTCACATGTTGAGGGAGTTTAACAGTTTTACCATCGTGTCTATAACGTGACGGCTCTTTACCATCGTTGTTCTTGTCCAAACTCTTGAACGTCAGCCGTAATTTCTTCTCGTGTTCCTTCAGGTACTTTGTGAACTCTTTGAAGTCGAGTCCTTCATCTTTGTCTTGGTCTCCTGAGGAAACTATTTTCTATAAAAACAAAACAAAACAAACAAGCGTTAACAGAACATTAGTGACCCAGATGTTTGCGTGTTTCCGTCTTGTAGCATCTGTTACATAAGGAACCTTGTAGCTGAAACTGTATGCAGTCTGGTATCTCCTCCTTCACAGCAGGTTTTCTGAACTATACCTCCTCCAGGCAGCATAATGTTGACTCTTACATCTCTTCATATCAGCTGTGATTGTCCTCATCAGCTTGCTTTAATTTATTTCCTTTATTTCCCCGTGAAAATGATTTATTTTTAACTCCTTTATAAATACAGCTTATGATTATTGTTATTAAATGGAGGCGATACCTTTGAAAAAAGAAAAAATTGGAATGAGCCTTTATTGCCCTGAAGGTAGACGATCTTGCACAACAGGGGCGTTGCTTGAGCAGGTGGTGTTACTGGCCTTAGTAAAACCTCAATGTGTCGACTTTGGATCAGATTAAGACCTCAACAGCTGCAGAAATCAAGAAGCGAAACAGACAAACCTCAGAATCAATACTCCTGATCTGATTGCACTTTGCCTTATTATCAGATAATTGTCTGAATAGGATGTTTCTGTTTCCTTCTTCGTGCCTCCTAGTAACATACAACAGTAACCTAAGAGACCTAAGACACACCTGAGCGTCCGCGCTGCTAGAGGAAACTTCCTTAAGCTCCTTCCAGGACTCAAACTGAACAGCTCTCAGGCTGCCTGATGGGACTGAGGTGTGTTTGATCAGCAGAGGTGTGAGCCTCCTCTTCAGGTCACAGCCCACAGTAAAGCCTCACCTGCCTGCACTGGTTGAACTTTGAAACAATTTCTGAATTTGTCACAGACTTGCGCTCTGACCTCATACTACCACACCTTCACCTGCCTGGAGCCTGGAGCCTGGTGTGAACATCTGCTGCAGTATGAATGTGTGTGTGCATGAAATACTGTGAGCCTGCTGATGTCCACTGTGGACATGTGACAGGGTTCCTCATGGATTTCACCAATTCCCTCTTTAAAAGCCTTTTGAATGACATCATAGTAAACAGGTATGTGTCCTATTTACCTGCTGGACCTCAGCAGCACTGCAGAGATAAATAAAGCGGTCAGCTGTGTTTTGATTGTTCTTAGGTGTCAAAACAAGTCTGCAGGCCTCCGGTGAGGTAAACAAAGCTGCACCTCTGTGTTTCATTACATACAATTTGTACACATTCTTCTACTAATACATACACTTCAATACTCTTACATACTCCTCTAAAAGGCTCTCTATGGAGTCAGATGAGACTTGAGATTTGGGGAACTTGGGCTGCAGGAAGTCTGGTTACTGTAGTTACTACTTCTGAGGACAGATCCCATCAAAACAGACCTTAGTGGACCTCAAAGGGACACTGGAGACAAACTAAAGTCTCTGTGGTAAGAATAAGTGACTTCATTCAAGTTGCATCTGTAGCTGTTCCTGCACAGTAATTTAGCAATACTGCATAGTCACTGAAGACATGGAGACTGATCTGTCTGTCTGTCCCTGTCTGTCTCTGGGGCCTTTGCATCGTCCCTACCTGAGCAGCCCCTGTCCCGGTCTTGATGCCCATGGCAGCCAGTCCCGCCTTCAGCTCGGACACGTCCACTTTTCCATCCTTGTTGGCGTCCAACTTAGCGAAAAGCTCCTCGTAGGTGTCGGAGGCGTCGGACTGACACTGACAGTCCGAGAACAGCAGCTTCCTCACGGCTCTGAGGGACATGGTGGCGGTAGAGGAGGAAGACGAGGAGGAGGAGGAAGATCAGGCCCGCAGAAGCCCCACGACTCAGCGAAGGAGGAAATGATCGGACTTCTGTGCGCTTTGAGGAGGAAAAGTCACACAAACACACATAAATCCGCGTAGAAATGCAGGAAGTAAACGATCGGATACAAGCGGAGCAGGAGGGTGGAGTGTATGTGTGTGTGTGTGTGCCTCTGGCCTGAGAAGACCTCCTCTTTCCCTGCACACAGACACACCCAACGGCAGGAACAACACGCCACACACTCTACACACACACACACTCTCTCTACACTGCTCTATCTGTACATTCATACGGTCTGTGTTTGCATTGACGGAGGCATTATAACAGAACTGCGCTGCGTTTCTCAACAATGTCGTCTTAGTTTCATTTTGTTTTGTACTTATTGAGGTTTTATTTGTAGGTTTAACTCTGGTTTAGTATGCAGCCGTAGTAGCTTGCGTCAGTAGTTTGAGGAAGATGACGTTCTGATGGTTTAATGTGAGGAAATATGTTGTCTACACACATGTAAGCTTTGCTGCACTGTGGTCTTTGGTCTGTTTGTGTTCAGTGACTCATACTCACTGGAATCCGACAGCTGGTCAAACCCCCAAGTTTTTAATGGGGGGTTTGTGTTTTTGGCAACATAGATTCTTAGTCATTACACTTGGAAGACGTTGCCAGCTTGAAAAAGTAGAATCTGATTCACTGTATCATGTGAATAATCTTTTGAATTCAACCAAATCCATCATAATCATTCTTGTGTGCCCAAAACTTAATTGGAAATTCTAGAGGACCCAAATGTCCAGAGATATTTCATATGTTATGATGAATTTGGTCTAATGGTGAAGATAAAATTATCCACAAGAAATAGTTATTTAAATGTGATGTACCACTTGGGTTTTAAAATTTCACCCAATGTAAGCATCTCAAGAGCTACACAATTTGTATTATTTGTATGTGTTATTGTTAAGTAATGGAAATACTTATAATGAAACAATTGTGAAATTTGAGGGGATTAAGATTTGAACGGTCCTTGATAACAGACCTACAGTAGTAGCACAATCGTACCACAAGGTGGCACTATAACTCAGATAACGACAACGATCCTGGCTTTGTTATGTTAATATCCTGTCCAATTGCTGCCGTTCTCCCAAATGACCACCAGAGGGCAACGGTGAGCGGAGGCGCGCTACCTTCAGCTACCGTCAAGAGTACCATTGTTCATTCACAATTCACAACTAAACTTCCGTTTTAACTATGGTTCTTTCAAAATAAAAATGACGAAGACGGACTTTTTAAAACGCGTGTCCTGTGTGTAGGAATTCGATTAATAATGGCACACGGGGGAGTTGTTCGGTGTACTTTTGCTCACGAAGCGTAAATTGTAAAAAATAAAAGAGATTTATCAAAAACAGCTACACGATTTGTAGCTATGTTATATAATGCACAAGAACTATACTTGTAAATTAATAAAATGGTAAACATTTGAGGAGTTTAAGATTTGAACGGTCCTTGAAAACAGACCTATAGTAGTGGCACAATCATACCACAAGGTGGCACTATAACTCAGATAACGACAACCATCCGGGCTTTGTTGATACGTTGATATCCTGTCCAACTGCTGCCGTTGTTCTCTCAAACTACCGCTAGAGGGCAACGGTGAGCGGCGTTTCAGCTACCGTCAAGAGTACCATTGTTCATTTACAATTCACAACTAAACTTCCGTTTTAACTGTGGTTCTTTCAAAATAAGAATAACGAAGACGAAGACTGACTTTTAAAGACGTGTGTCCCTCTGTGTAGGAATTCGATTATTAATTACACGTGGGGGAGTTTTTCGGGTGTACTTTTGCCCACGCAGCGTAAATTCTTAAATCATGTCGTCCTCTTTCAAATGCAACCAGCCACAAACACGTATGCTATTATATTGAAAACCATAAACGGAAGTATGTCCATTCATCGTGTATGATGGTGAATGATTGTTGTCACCAGATTAATCACCCACCCACAACAACACAACACTCCCGCACAATACGGCGCACAATGGGGCTGTAATGTCACCTGCGGGAGACTGAAAGCACCCTGCCGTTAAAGCGCGGACGCTCTGCTGCTGCATGGATCTAATGATGATGAAGAAGAAGAAATTTAAGTTCAAGGTGGATTTTGAGCTGGATGAGCTCTCGTCGGTGCCTTTTGTGAACGGAGTGCTGTTCTGTAAAGTCCGACTCCTGGACGGGGGCTTCTCCGAGGAGTCTACGCGGTGAGGGGGGCTCCGCTTCTTCACGCACATCATCCACGGGACTACGCTTCCTTCGCTCGCAGGCTAATGCTAGTTCGGGCTAAGATAGCTGTGCGATCGGCGCGATTTACACCAAACAACCAGCCACAGTTAGTTGTTCGTTGTGTGTCCGTGAATGCTCTTTGTTGTTGTGCACATCCAGGACCTGTTACCAGAGAGGGAACGTTAATTAGCTTTATAAATACGGTGACATCTGCTAAAAGAGAACTTAGCATCATTGTTTCTGCTGGACAGAACATTAGAATGGAACATCTCTGCATTTCGCCTCATATTTAGGGTGAAACCATGGCAACACTGACTAACTTGGCTCTTGTTAAAAGGCTTCTAGGAGATCGGAGTGATTTTTGTGTGCCATTGATCTCTGTGCCCTGGGCAGCCATCTGAAACGTTTAAACACTTATGCCATAAAGTGAAATTTGATGCCGTAATACAGATGATTGCTGTTTCATCTGCAGTGGCAGTAAAGTGCAGGAAGCAAAGGCACTAGAGAAGTAGGTGAAAGGTGTTACACTGACTAACATCAGGCTGTGGGTATTATCAATTTATCATCGATTTATTACATCACTTTGTGTGTTTGTGTGTGTGTGTGTGTCTGCATAGGTCCATCACACTGAATCATTAGACTGATGTGATATATGATTGAATGTATTTAGAGAAAGACTTTGTGAACTTACTTTTCTTCATTTTCTTCATTCTACATTGCACAAATAATCTAAAACAACCTAAAGTGACCTCTCTCTGCAGCAGCATGATGTCATGTGTGTAGGATTTTGCTGTTAAATGTCTGAGACAGAAGCTTTCATCTGAGCCGTCATGCCGGTATTCAATGTACGTAACGGAAAAGCTGTCATTCCTTTGACATTGGGATGAGCAAAACAATCCAGCGTATCTGATTTTAGTTTGTGATCCACAGTATCAGATTGTGTAATATATATATATATATATATAGAATTATCCAGGAGGTTTTAGTTATTTGAGAAGCAGCTTTTGTCTGTTAGTGGCACGTGTATTTTTATCAGCACAAAATTGGTTATTTTGAGGGAGAAGGTCAAACAAAGGAAGGGTTTGTGAAGCAGGACCTGTTTGTGAGGAACCTGTATGCAACCCTCTGTAGGGTTTTCTGATTTCTGAAGAAGTCGTATGCTTAGTTTGAGTCATGATCCAGAATTTTCTGCTGCACTTTGATTTGTAAGGCCTCCAACCTTTCCATTATTTCCTTGGATATTCTGAGTCATGCAGCTCAGCGTGTAGAGGAAGTGTGTGTGCGCGCTCTTGTTTTATGTGCCAGTGGGTTTTCATCCGGACTATTCCATTGTTTTCCCCTCATCAGATGGGTTCAGGTCGGATTCAGCTCTCGTGTGTCCCTTTGTAACAAGACGTGGGGAAGTCACGCGTAAAGCTTTGAGAGATGTTGCTTCTGAACGTCACGTCTGTATAACAATACATCTGACCCACGCAGAGAGACGAAAGACAGACAAACAGGCCAAAAAGCGAACAGGCTCCAGTTTTTCTGCTTCAAACCAATGTAATCAAGTCTAAATCCCCAAAGCCTACAGAGTCCAGCTGGCTGGGAGTTCCCTGTCTGACTCTGGGAGTTAACGCTCTGAGATTTATGAACCCCAGGATTTAGTCAGCGTTTGTGAAACATTGGTCACACATCTGCTGCTTTCATGTCGTCTGCAGAGCCAAAACTGCAACTAACACTTAACTGTCACCGCTGACTAATTTGTCAACTATCACACATTTTGTAGTAATCTGAGGTACGAAAAAAACATTCAAATGACAAGTGCACCTCACAAGTGAGCAGAGCCTAGAGGAGGTCTTGAAATATAACATTTACAATGACATGTTACAATGGCATAACACAGAAAAGCATTTTAAGAGCTGGAACCAGCAAATGTTCTGCAATTTCACTGTGTAAAAAGATCAAAACTGTCAGTTATTACTATTTATTTTCAATTGATCACCTTATCATTCCAGCACAGCAACAGAGTACAAGCCCTCTTTAGCTTTAACGTTTGTCCATCTCATCTCTGTCTGTTTTTCTCTCTAGTTCATATCTAAACTCCTGTGGTTCGCTCACTCGTTTCATGTTGATCTGCCACACTGTGACAGGAGGAAATGCAAAGTCAGTCAACACGAATTGGCTGGGGGGGGGGGGGGGGGGGGGGGGGGGGGGGTTTGGTTAGGTGAGTGGTAGAGGAGACGGTGCCAACAAACGAGGCCATCTGGGGTATCGCAATGCTGCACACGCATATGCACTCCTTTCCCTTTCACTTCATCTCTTCATTACTCCGTTTCCTTTCATACGACGGCCAACCCCCCCCCCCCCTTCCCCCCTCTCTCGCTCAACTGCTGGCAGCGTGTGAGTGTGTGTGAGAGTTGCGTTTGAGTCCTGCTAGTACATTCGAACACAAGTCACGCACGCTATTGTAAACACTGATTCAGTAGTCGAACCAATCGATACCTTGAATTGAGGCTGTAATCAATAACCTGGTTTGGTTAAGTACCTGGCCGATCGTGGAGAAGACGCGTTGATCATTATTTGAGTAGGCAGTCATCTATTAAGCGTTCCATCAAAATCATGACGCCTCCCACTGTTATTGGAAAGAGGAATGTGGTTGAAATGTTTCTCTGTCAGCTTCATTCATATTGCATGATGTTGCCTCACAAACCCCATCAGTGCTCCAGCTCGTCTTCACTAATTGATCGTAAACCAGATACTGACTCCTTTGAACCCCGAACCAGCCAACGGTCGTGCTCCAAGCAGCTCAAAGCGAGACTCTGTGCCCGATTTCACAGAATTCAATGATTTTCCGGTCTGAGCTCGGTCAGAGACATTGTGTTTGCGAGTTGCATCACGCTGGAGATGTTTGGCATCGTGTCCGTCATTATAGCATAATGCAGTTCTGTTCGGGAAGCTTGTGACACGCACTCCTTTGCCACAAGAGTCCATTCAAACTCCCCTGCGGACCTGGGAAGTGTTCACCATATATCTCTAAAGTGCTCCGACTCACGGGAAAACAATGCGAGTGACCTAGTTTGGATGTAGAGTACCTGCAAAGCATGATATTCTGTCAAATCACAGGCGTATAGCTCTGATCTTACATGCAGCGAGTAACGGGTACGTGTGACTTTCCCCGCACAGGGAGCCAGTGCAGGCCAACTGTGTTCGCTGGAGGAAGAGATTCTCTTTCCCATGTAAGATGAGTGCCAACGCAGGGACTGGTGTGCTGGACCCGTGTGTGTGTCGCGTGTCTGTCAGAAAGGTACAGTATGGAACTCTGAGCTTTAAAGTGAGCAACATGTTTGCGATTTCAGTATTAAACCTAACAGTTGCTGTAAGGATTTCCAATGTACTTGAATATACAGTAAATGGGTTTTACCTGCACACATTTAATGTTTTGGCACTGTGGATTCAAAACTCAAACACTTTTGGAGCTGACATGGATCTCAAACACGTTAAACAGGAAGGTGGTAACGACTGTATAAGCCATAGAGCCACACAAGCTTAGAGACTGGAGGATTGGAGTCATTTCCCAGGACGTGTTTAATCAGTTTATCTCTTTTTCAGGAGCTGAAAGGTGGGAAGGCCTATGCAAAGGTAAGTGGTGGCATGTTTTATGCTGTGTCACCCTCATCCCGCACACCAGCCCAACCTGCAGGCGGCCTAGATTTACAGTAATCAGTAGCGGTAACGTGGTCGCAGTCTTCAAACCCACAGCAAACAGATGGACTCCACTGCCCGCAGGACACCTCGTCATGTCATCATGTCATCATGTCATCATGTCATCATGTCATCGTGTCATCGTGTCATCGTGTCAGGGCAGCTCAGACACGGAACATGCTGAACTTGTTTCCCCAGAACATATACGTACACTTGTACACAAATGTGTGAAATGCAGATGGGGTAGACCGACCATCTAGACATGTAGTTCCTCCTATTCCTCCTCTATTGCATTAGAGATGAGGAAGAAAATATCCTCGGTAAGAAATCATCTTTCCAGGCAGAGTTTCAGCCGTTCACCTCGTGTCATACTTTCTTCCCCAGCTCGGTTTTGCAGATCTGAATTTGGCGGAGTTTGCCGGCTCAGGGAATACGACCCGCAGATGTCTACTGGAAGGCTACGATACCAAAAATACTCGGCAGGATAACTCCATACTCAAGGTAACAGCAGCCAGGCTACAGGAAACTGATTTATCTCCTCTGAGAGTTCACAGGCTTCATGCTGAAGTCAAGTCTGCTACTTTGCTAAAGGGTCGCTGCTTTCTTACCAAGTCCAAAGTGAGATGAATTCACTCTACGTCTTTTTTTCCATAACAGGTTATCATCAGTACACAGCTCATGTCAGGGGACCCCTGTTTCAAAACGTAAGTTCAATACATATGTTTTAGTTCGATTCGCAACATTTTTTTACTGTTGTATAAAAGTGTCCTGCATTATTTATTCCTCACTCTTTATACAGATGGGATAGATAATAATGATGATAGTGTACATTTAGTGTTGTAAGTGCCACTTTACACTTTGCTGCTGGCTATATTTGTTTGGGATCTGCTCCAAAATGCAGGCTGAAGGTGCGGCACCGACAGCTTGTGGCCATGACGTCACACCGGGGGGAAACTTTCAGCAGAGGAACTTTATTAGTTCATATGAATTGTTTCATCTTTATTGTCTCAACAACTGTAGTGTCTGAGAGCACAGCGTGTATTTAAGCATTCACAGCCCAGAAAATGGAGTAGTTAGTGTCACTGAGAGTTGCTTTAGGGCTTCGTCTACTTCCTCCTGGGTTGTTGGAGCCCTCGCAGTGGGAATATGTTTTTATGGTGGTTTAAAAAAAAAAAAAAGGAGTGAAATTCCATATCCTTCAGGCAAAATATGGTCTAAAAATATGCATCAGCTGTTATTTTAGTGCCAAAAGTCATGTGTTGGCTTTTGTTTCAGTGTCTGTGTGTGTGTGTGTCTGTGTGTGTGTCTCTAAATGTGTGCCTGTACGTGGAGGGAAACACAGGCGTGTCAAAGCCGCTGGTTGAGATATGAAGCTGTATTGTATTGTATTTTGAGGTTCAGCTTTAGTTTCACGTCTTGCCCTTTTCATTCATCATCCTTTTACATAAATACACTCTTCCTTTCCCCCCCCCCATCTTTCTGACTCATTTTTTCCCTCTTTTTTTATTGAAAAAATTGGCACATTTTTGAAAGTCAGGAAATGGGAAACAGTTGTTGTGTTGCTCTCCCCTCTTGTCGCCAGGCCTCCTTCCACCGCCACTGTGATTGGGATCCAGAGCGACGGAGAGAGTCTGCTGGAGGAGACGAGGGGAGGGAACTCGCAGACCGCCTGTCCTGGTGAGGTGCACCTTCCCGTCTGTGCTGGCGCGTGCCTGTGTGTGTGTGTGTACGTAGCGTTTACTGTCACTTGCCGGCGAAGTCTCATCCAAAGGGGTCGTTTCTTCCAGCCTCCCCTCTCCGCTGCACTTTCCTCCACAGCCTCCTGTCCTCTCTTTGTGTGTGTGTGTGTGTGTGCGTGCGTGCGTGCGTGCATGCGTGTGTGTGTGTGTTCATGCGTGTACACATTGCAGTCTTGAAGTCTTGTTCCTCCTGGAGGCTCCAGAGTGTAGCGCAGCTCTTTCATATGTATAATTTATAAACTAAGCTGTCTTCTAGATGGGCTACAATCTGCTCTGACCCTGTAGGCTCTCACATGGTTAAAAATAGGACTGTGTGTGTGTGTGGCTGTGCGTGTGTCTGTGTGTGTGGCTGTGGCTGCTGTACACGATGCTTATAGTGTTCTAAAGATATAAGACGGTTCTTGCTTTGAGTTGCATACATGTGAATGGCGTCTTTCAGTCCAAATGGTAGGTTTGGTCAATTACGCCTTAAAGAGGAAGGTGCCAGGAGTGGAAGTTATAATACCTTTATGCTTCGAGCCTTAGTTCCTTTCTGGACTGACTTAAACTATTGTCATCTCCTTTTCTTTTCTCTTTCTAACCCTACAGAGGGCAGAGAAGGGAAGTGCACCGTTGTTCCCGATGAGGTCGGGGGCTGCGGTCACTCCCGCACCTCCAGCTACGCCAGCCAACAGTCCAAACTGTCAGGTAAACCCTCTCCTGCTTTGAAATGAACCGAATGAAGCTTTAATTCCGGCATTCCGTTATTATCAGCGAGACGGGACGAGACAGGAACTCGCTCAGACCCCGGTGCAGATACATTTAATGTCAAAGTGACGAGAGGATGAAGTGAAACTGAAACTGCAGAAAGCTTCGTTGTTCCCTTTAAGGTTGTGGTGCGGAATGTGTTGAACTGAGCGATATGTGATGAAGCTATTTTCCAATGACACTCCGCAAGAACAGTTTATAGGCAGTTTAGAGTTTCCATTTCAGGCAGATCAGATGACTGTAATAAACGATATGAGAGGAAGTGGAGGGATGAACAGAGAGCCGCTCTAATGGCCTCCTCATCCTGCTCAGCCGCAATCTGAAGATGTAGTTTCTGCTGTTACCAAGGGATGATGACATCATGCACCAGATCATTAGTGCCTGGGTGCATGATGTAAAGTTAATGTGGGGATGAACATAGTAAGTATCAGAGGTAACCGCTGTTGGCACTTAAGACCTTTTCCCTCCATAGCTGCAGCCTGAACACGTTGCCTTTGAAAGCTGCCTCATGATGGATTTATTCTCAATGTCTCACTGGTGTGTATATGTGTGTGTGTGTGTGTTGGGGGTGGGGGGGATTTGCTCAATATAGCTGTAGTGCACTGATGCCCTGAGATGTCTCTCGATGTGAACAACCGGCACACACAGAGTAGCGCGTGAGTGCGTAGGTGTCAGTGCAACTCTTCCATGAATTCAGTTTCTGAATTGATGGAAGACACAAGCTAAAGACCAACATTCTAGATTTAAAGCTGTCACTGCCACCCATAGAGGTAAAAACTGCTGCTTTACGTTTAACGTTTACAATCACCGTGCGCCCCTGTCAGGCTACAGCACCGGCCACTCCCGCTCGTCCAGCATGTCAGAGTTCAGCCACCGAAGGAATCATTCTGTGGGCAGCACCTCCACAGGGATCGGCAGCATCCCAGAGCCCAGCGAGGAGCGGGACAGGGAGAGCCGGCCCTGCCCTGCCCTGCCCGAACACCCACAGCCCGTCACCTCCACCAGCAACCCAACGGGAACGCCTGTCCGGAGCGCCTCATCCTGTGAACGACTCAACAGGTGAGCGGCTCCTTTTAAATCGGACGACAAACAACCCAATCAACCCGCCAGCCGGAAGAGATTCCACTTTGGTTATATCAGGAGACTTCTGTTTCTCGTTTGTTAGCCACGCCTATAGAAGAGGATCAAATTCAGCATTAGCATCACAATGTTTTCAGATCAGTGACACTAAATCCCTGTGTATCCTCCCTGCAGACACCCGGTGAAACAGGACTCCATGGAGTCCCAGCTCAAGAGAATGGATGACACGCGGGTGGATGCTGACGATGTTGTGGAAAAAATTCTCCAGAGTCAAGACTTTACACCCAGCCTGCTGGACTCCAGTGCTGAAGGCAAGATACAGCTGCAAAGAGACACACACACCGGACACACACGCGCGCGCACACACACACACGCGCACACACACACACACGCACACAGCCACATTAGTCTGTAGGCCGGAATCTGTGAGCGTGATATTCTTAGACAGACGTTTGCCTTCTTGCGTCGCCCCTTCAGGAAAAATCAAGTAAAAATAGCAACTTGACAGATACAGAACTGATACTTAAATGAGTAAAGCACCAGGTTAACTGACTCATTAGAACGCTACGGTATCAAGCAGTCATTCTGTCATTTAAGGAGAAGGGCACTTCTTTCCCCTTTCCAAGGTCTCACCCAGCTAAGAGCGAAGGAAAAAAATCCCCGCTGTCAATACATGATTATTTTTAGATTGCCTAGCAACTGGCTGCTCCTGATCAGAAGAATTATTCAGGAGGATACGGCTGCTCTGTGTGCCGACCGAATCTTACAAGTGTGTCTGTTTCAGAGGAAGGCTTGCGTTTGTTCGTTGGCCCTGGAGGAAGTACGGCCCTCGGAAGCCATCACCTCCCGACCAGGTGAGTCTCCTGGCTGCAGGGCCGCCTCGCAACGTGACGCAACATGATGAACATCTCCTCTTAGTAGTTAAAAGAGGTGCAGTAAATATAACCCACATTCTCAAAAGCTGCTGTCTTGAGTTTGCAGTGACCTAAAGCTTTTCTTTAGCAAAACAATTCTTTACAATTTTAACGGATAACGTTGTGAGTTCAAGTCTGTGATTGCAGCCGCTCAGACGCGTGAGAGATGTTTGATGTTTGGCTTTTCTCAGGGTCGGCGCCGGAGCGTACGAGCAGGTGGTGATCAAGCGTTAGACCCTGCAGTCTCCCAGAGGCGGACCGACACCGCAAGCAACCGTGTCGTGTTTTAACGATCATCAAGGCAGCACACACACATTATCTGAGCGGCGCCATGTCTGACCAGAGCAGGCAGTGAGAGGTAGAAACCACAACAGCGCCCTCTTGTGTTCACATCTTCAACTAGCACTCCATGTATTGGGTACTTTGGTCACACGGTTTATGTATGGAAGATCTTCATGACAACACTGTCCATAAAAGGTTGTTTAGATTGATTAGGAAACAAAAACGCCAAATGAGCTTTTCCTCTGTAAAGGACAGCAGGAGGTTGAGCTCCGTGAGAGGATGAGCTCTTTACTGAAGGAGGATTCTTTGCATTTTCGAGACATTCCTTTGTAGTGTAGTTACTTGGTGATGAACTGTTGCTTTGGACTTCCTTTTTCAAATAAGTTCTATTTAATGGTCACCAATACGCTGCTAAAAAGCTCCAGCTGTTGAGCCAATGGGATTAAGCAGGTTCCTACTTCACAACAGAGACAAGACATCGACTTGAGCTCTTTGTGTTGTGTGAGCTTGCATAGGTGTGTGTGTGCGTGTGTGCGTGTGTGTGTGTGAATGCGTGCGTGCGTGCAGTCAGACCACTTTTTTTTTTTATTAGTAATAGCTCGAACTGTGTCATTTTAGGAATGTTGTTAACGATTTAGAGAAAATGGGGGAGCAGTGTACTCTTTTCTTATTTATTTGACACTAAAGAGGGATTGTTGAAGATTCTGCAGCACCGACGCTGAATAGGATTGGTAAACGTCTATGATTACTATCACTACAGACCGAAGCATAACCTGTTGTCAGAGGTTTGAAAGGCATATTCACTAAGCAAATGGGTTCAAACGACTCTTTTATTAACTGGGCCTGTCGACCGGGAGGCTCACAGCAGCCAACAAATGGACGATCCTGTGACTGCAGCAAGAATTAGATTCTGTCCTCTAACGCGTACATAAAGAGTAGTTTGTTTCACTTAGAACTGTACAGTTAAGTAGTTGCGTAATTGACCGTCAAGAAAAAAAATGTATAAATAGACCCAGAGTAATAACTTTGTGTGCGCATCTCCTCGAGACATTACATTTAAGAATCGTCTCCTAATGACGGACTGCGTTCAAATAAGTGAATATCTATTCCAAAACAGTCGCACCAACGCCAATGACTGGAATATCAGCCCAATACTGTGATGCATGTTATTTATTTGCATTTTTAGGCTAAAAGGAGAATAAAGGTAGAATTTATCGAGTCAAATTAGCCAAAGTATCAAACACACAGCTGTTATCTGGGGACTCTAGTCAGGTCTATGCATCTAACAATACCAACCAACGTTAACTAGTGAAAACAGACGTGTGTAGTATCTGTAATCTGTCTCCTGTCATAAGCCATAGCAGAGTTAGCACACCTGCCTATTCAAGAACAATTATACACATACTACATTGATGTGTGGTGTTTTAACTGTATGTCAGTGTTCTTTGTTATTGTCTTTGTTAGTTCTGCATGATGATGTCCTTTCGTTAACTGAATAGCTTCGACTCACGCAATTCCTTCTTCCAGTTCGTTTTCAACGTTGCCATCTTTTATTCTGCATTTGTCCATGTTGACGGAATAGTCCCGTCATAAATGTTATATGCCAACGTCTGCACAAATGTCAATGTACAGTGCGATAACTGTAACAGTGTTCTCAATTTATGTTTGTATGTTCAGCATGGTTTGTACGTCCATTTGGTGTCAAAATTCAACTATTACCATCACGTGTATCGGATATTATCTTTATATTTATGATTTACCTTCATTACTAATATTGTGCCATGTTTTTTGCTGAATATTTTAGGGTTTAGGAAATGTGTTCACTGCCTAAGTAAGTGGTAAGACAGTGGTACAAGATTCTTTGCAACCAACTTGGAGATTAGTGTTGGAACTTTATTTTGACAGCTAGTTTGACCTGTACGAGGCAGGTGTGTTCAGCTTGGTACTTTAACATGTTGTTACAAACATGGTTGCTTCTTCTCTTCTGTGAAGCTGTGTTTATATGAGACTGTAAAGTGTATTCTCCTGTAAAGTGATGTTCTGCGCTGTTCTGACACTGTCCGGTGTTTCCTGTTTTAGAGCCGTCCTTTCGACAAACATCTGCTTCCTTAACAAGTGTACTGTATGCTTCAAATGTGTACGTTGCACTGTTGAATAAATTGTTAAAATATTCCCTGTGTGCAGTTTTCCCCCTCAGCCGAAGTAGCGAAGCAGTTTCTATGCCAACACTTACCCATATTAGGATCTCTGGGTGTCTACAATGCTGTCATCAGCCAATACACTCACGAATTAGAGGTGAAACACTGTTTAATTATCAATGAAGACATTTCCTTTATAGTTGTGAGTCGTAAGTCCAGCAGTGACTGGAGGAAAAAAAATATTTCTTCTTAGTTATACCCTAATGAAATGGGTCACACACTTGCTTGTATTTCCCCTGAAGATCACAGATCGGCCTCCCAGTCCTCCTCTTGCACAGCGCCGAGGGAACAGTGGCTCATCTCCGTATACCCAGAATCCTCCAGGTCATCGTTGTCTGCTTCTTCCTGTTCTGGGAGCATAAATCAAGAACACGTGTCACAATACTTAAAACGATGGTCAGTTCAATACTATGGTCAAGAGTTGAACACAAGCAGCAGGTTAGATTTGTAGTGTGAATCAATGATTATAGGGGATGAGGGTAGGCTGTCACTACATGTATTTTCATCTTGCAAGCTCTTAATTTCAGCCACATGTGATTAATTAAGTATATTATAGAGTGAGGAGCACTCAGAGCGATGGTAGTGGTGTACTTGGGTAATCCTTCTATAATTGGAGAGCTTGTGTGTGCATGTGTGTCTGGCAATACAACGAGCACCATTCCTCCAATTGCCTCCAAACCTGGCGGAAACCTAGGCGCAACAATGCAAGTCTATTTCATTTACATTTTTATTTTACGTTTTTTTCAGCATAACAAATGATAGTAGTGAGAGATGGGAGACAAGAATGGACAACAATGAATGATGTCACAGTTGTTAATGACATCACTAACACACAGCTAACAACACAACATCACTAACACAACTTTAAGAACCGTGGATGATGTCGTCACAGTGGGGCGCCAGGATAAATTGAAGGTGGACTTGTTTATATTGCATACCTTGTTCCTTGTCCATTAGGCGCACAGCAGAGCCGTCCTGAGTCAGCGTTACTGAGGGCTCATCCAACAGGAGGTGTCTGAGGTTAGTAAGACTTCCACTCAGGGAGCTGACTTTGGGGCAGGAGGAGCACAGCAGGGCCAGGGGCACACACACACACCTACAACACACAGCAGCGTCAGAACATTATTCAGCAAAAATGACGAGTCATCTCCAGAATGTTCTCCAACTGGAGGCCAAGGCTGTGCAATGCTTAAATACCACCTTAACAGAAAGAAATATAACCAACATGGTTCTATTCATATGAAGCACCCACACTAAATCCACATGAAACAGCTGTTTGTACTGGCAGCAACAAAGACTACATACATACAAACATCATTTATTGTGAAATAGGTATTTGAAATTAGTTTTTGTGTTTTGTAAGTTCTTAATTAGTCTGTGGGGCGAAGGAAGTCGACACCCTCACAGGTCGGTGCATCACAAAGACCTGCATTCTGACCCATTGTGGTAACACTCTTCCTCCTCATCTCTCGTCTTCCTCCTCATCTCCACAGAAACATACCGTCGCTGTTTGGTCTCTTGTCCTCCGCTGTCTGTCCAAAACGCCTCCTCGTACACTCCCTCCTCATCCTCTGAAGCAGCTCCCTCACACCTTCCTGCAGATGTCTTCGTCTCTTCCTCACACGCTGTTTTGTGTTGTGGGAGTTTGAGCCATTATAAAAAAGGAAATATTTTATCAAAGCTATTGGCTAAGAATCCATCCTGGCGTTTCGAAATGCTTATACACATTTCAATATTTAGAGTCACTTTTTACGTGTCTTAATAAGAGGGTTGATTGATAAGTTCTAACTCTAGCAAAGAAATATTTAGGTCTTGCATTTACTCTCAACAGAGGCTTATCTACTTCTATCTCCACAAACTTCTACCGACAGTGCTGAACTGATTTCTATCCAAGTGTCAAAGAAGTTTTCCTTTTCATGGTTCCAAACCTTTTCTTAAATGTTTGGCAAAGGGTGAAAGGTTAGATCTGGTGAGTAGCCTGAGTGATGTAGTCATCTTATAATCTACCTCTGGGATTTAGGTTAAAATCACACAACGCCTACATAAATAAACAGTATCTTTGACTTCTGTCCATGTCAGGCTCCAAACGCTCGTGCATATTCTCAAACCCAAAACGCCTCTTAGAGAGCGTTTTGGAGAGAGTATAGGTTTCATCACCCCCATCAGTCTTCTTCTCCATCCATCCTCTCTTCAGCTTTTCTGCCCAGTAGAGCACCTCGCAGACCAACACCCTCCTCAAGATGTTGTTGTCTCTCAAGCTGGGATAGGTGACACTATACAGCTAGTGTGGAAAACATACATCAACATATAAGCATGTATATGATTCATTTATACATGCTTATTTAAATGTGTATATATATATATATGATAGTATAATGATATCTCTTATCTGTGGAGGAATTAATCAACAATTAGCTCAAGAGGACAGTAAGGATGAGCTGAAACATATGCCAAGAGAATGTCTGCCAATAATGCAATTCTTAATACTCACCAGCAGATAGCAGCAAAGGTCACTAGATTACTTGCTGTCCCTTAACTTTTTCATGTTCTGGGACTATTCAGTTTACATTTACTTTATAGTTGCTGACAGAGCATTATCCATGTTCCTGAGTAAGGGTTATGAGTCTACATGGGGGGGGGTATTTTCTAAGCATGTTCACGTGTGCTCTCCGACTATGTCCAAACTATGTCCATCTCAAACATTTCACACACTCCCACCTGTAAAAAAGAAAAATCTACTTACCAGTTTATAAGAAAACACCTGATTTGGATCATCACTGGACTGGACATTGAGGCCCAGCCTTCCTCCTCGCCTCTGAAACACAGCGATCTGGGAGCAGAAGCCAACTCGTTCCTGTTGGACTGGTGGTGCCTGTCCCACACCAGTGAACTGCACCTCATAGCCAAATTCTTCACACACCTTCATAGCCCTGGGGGGTGAGGTAACGTGGATGGTGATGTTTTACTGTAACAAAACTAATACTGTAGACATTTTTAGGCCCTGGAAGGATGCTGATGTGTGTTTGGGTGCATATACAGTAACCTCCTCACACATTCATCTTCATCTGCTGCTCCAACATGGTCAAAATGTCTTCAAACATATACATGTAACAAATGTCCTACCAAGACTGGAATTCAGCTCTGGTCCACTCAAACTTGTGATCACTGTGCCTGAAACCAGTCAGTCCAGGAAGCAGGGGGTTGAATTCAGAGTTTGGGGTACTGATGATGACCGACACGGGGGTCATGTAACCAAACACCACCTCAGAGAATCGCTCTACATCTGCGAGAGGAAGGTGCTCTATGCTGGAAGACAACCAGGAGGGAAAATGGGGAGAAGCAAAAACAAAAGGCAGATCCAGACAAATAAGAGTATGGAACACTACGTTGACAAAATACTTACAGACACTGTGTGTCAAAATAATATGAACAGCCCAAAGGACAACTTACAGCTCTACACTGGTCAACAGATCAAATCCTCTGAGGCGGGCATCT
Organism: Genypterus blacodes; assembly: GCF_046128005.1. NCBI lineage: Eukaryota > Metazoa > Chordata > Actinopteri > Ophidiiformes > Ophidiidae > Genypterus > Genypterus blacodes. The sequence goes on from NW_027466874.1 coordinate 2,196,765, forward strand.
TTTTCTGTGACTGAGCCCTGGTAAAGCTCAATACTCAGCGGACTACAACGTGGCTGCAGATACTCGGTTGATAGAGGAGCTAGTTCGTGCCTGAAAATATAAATAATATCAATGTATGTTTCTATGCAGCCCACTAAATGAGTTATCAAACATTTAAGAGATGGTTTGGTTCAGACGACATGTTTTAATATACATCACATAAATTACACTGATCGAGGAACCAGTGTAAGCAATCATTATATAGACATACATACATCTTTTTGGTGACTTTTGCAAGGTTGATGTCCACTCCAACCAGCAACTCAATTTCACGGTGAAACCTCAGGTTTTTGATGAGACAGCACTTACTGCAGCCCAGATCCACCACCTAATGTGAAGAGGGACAAGTCATCAAACATGAACCAAACACACAACAAAACACGAGACAGAGTAAAGTGAAGTGAAGGCAGAGAACATGGCTTCTGATTCCAATTACCAAGTCTACCTTAATAGTGACAAAACACGATTTTCAGAGAAACATCCAAGGTACCAATAGCATGTCTGTATTGTGGCCATATGCTATTAAAAGCAGGTTCTTAACGAGGAATGTCCCTGCACGACGTCGTGAGATTCAATCATCAGTTTAGTAAATGTGAAGTTCTATTTCAAGGCATTTGTTTGTCGCTGTCCTGTGATACAGTGCCATCTATCGGTGATGTATCGCTTTTATGGTGACCAAAAGATTCAAATTTTATAAAACTAATAATAAATAATAAAAACACAAAGGACGGCCAGTCTCACATTTATATTAAACATGTCTTCGACACCAAAACAGTTATAAAACGTCACTTTTAAAGGCCAACGACCTACATTCTCAAGAAACGTCACAAACATAATTGGAGTTACATTGAATGTCTCCGCCTGCTAGCACAGATAAGTAGCTTTCCGAGTAAGCGCTACCTGGAAACGCTAAATTCCCCAATGCCGCTAAAACACAAGTGCTAAATGTTGACGCTCCTATCTTTGGCTACCTTTTTGGGCTTGTCTCTCTTTACAAAATCGATGATAAACTGGTGTCTCTGTCTGTGCAGCGGTGGGCTGAAAAGCGAGGCCATCTTGAAGCTAGTCGGGTAGTTTAGCCGAGCAGACACTAGGTGGCGCTGCTCGTCAGTGCGGAACCGCAATTTACGTTCTTTTTTAATGTAAAACTTCAAGCACTGTGACAGAAAGTGGCTACAAAAAACCACAGTTGACGCAAGGATCATTGAATGTGTGTAAAAGTGATAGTGAAGTGAGACACCCTAATGCATAAACAAAACAAATATGATAGACCACAAAATTAAACACCGATTGTTTAGATTTCCTGAAACACCAACATTAAACGAAACTGAATAAATGTTTGTGTATTCCCAGTGGCCACGGTTATGGGACTCAAACCGGCACAAGTTTTTCTTGTGTTTGATTTTATGGCTAAATATGAGTACATTCCCACAAAAAGAGTTCCACACGCTATCTCATGGAGAGCTTTACTCTGGAACGATGCTGACGTCACAATCCTATTAAATCTCCCAATCTTTCCGAATGGTATCACAAAAGTTTCAATGTAGGCTAGTGATAATCAGTGAAGATCCAGGTGCCTTGAATAATCTATGCATACCTTTCTCAAATTCCTCTCAGAGAAAATAAATTAAATTAATTTAAACCATCCCAAATACTTGTTTTCATCTTATTCTGTGGCAATAAAACTCCAGTGTATCAGGGTTAGATAGCGTTCACTCAATACAATAGATTATTTTGTATCATTTATCATCAGAGTAAAATTGTTCCAAGAGGATTTACTTGACATTTTTGCATTAAGTGGGTGTGGAAAGACATATATCATATCATACTGGGTAAGCAAAGCGTGTTAAATGTTAATTGCTGTTTTTTTTAGACATAAGCCTGTTTTATATATTATGTTTACATTTCACTAGTATTATTTGTGTCGTATTTGTGGCAAGTTACAGCTCTAATTGTTGATTAACACCCCTGATTAGGCCTCCAACTTTCACTGGTGTGCGTAAACACACACACACACACACACACACACACACATACACACACACACACACACACACACACACACACACACACACACCCTCACCCACACACAATACCTATGAGAGCATATTCCCAAAACAGAACACAACATGTCATTACCAATGATGAGCTATGTATTACAAAGGTCCCTCTTCACACCTTCTTGATAAATAATGACTTGTCAAACCACAGAGGCACTGGACCAATCAAGGGTGTTAAGAAAATATAACGTTAAAATGTAAACACGTCATACAAAAACAAGCTGATCTCATTAACACATGATGCAATAGTTTCGAAAAGAGTAAATTGTGTTGTGTATGGGTTGCTCCGCTTTTTTATTCTTTTATTCACACTTCCATAGGCATGGATCGAAGAGCAGGAAATTAATGTCAGACAAGGAAAAGTCTCATATGTTGTTGGCACCTTGTGACATTAGTATTATGAGGCTTTACCTGACACATACATTTGAAAAATACAAAAATAACCCTACGACAAGATACAGTAGTTTATGTGATGTGTTGTAGGGAGGCAGTAGCTCAGTGGGTAGAGCTTCTGCTTGGGAACCGTAGGATTGCCGGTTTGAGCCCTGGTTCGAGTCCCTGCCGAGGTGCCCCTGAGCAAGGCACCGCACCCTCAATTGCTCCCCCCTCTGCGAAGGGTGGTAAATGTAATGTAAGTCGCTTTGGATAAAAGCGTCTGCCAAATGCTCGTAATTTAATGTGTTTTCCACCTAAATGCCGGATAAAATGCAATGACTGATCTGAGTATTCATGCTATCATTATATTATTGTTAAACTACTGTAGGAGTGCAAGCCTGGGTTTAGGTGATACACAATTCCCAAATCTGGAATAAGTGCGCCTTACATCAGCAAGTTTCAACTATTGCTGTCACAGGGGCAGTCAGTTTCTGAGTGGTTAATACGAGGTCAAAATTCACCTGGGGCTCTCTGTGAGGAGTTCACAATTTCTCCTTGTGTGTGCATGGGTTACCTGCTTTAATTTAAGATGGTCTGTATTGTTATGGTACAAGTACAACAAAAGTTTCCCCTGCATTAAGGTCATCCTATTTATTGGGGGCAAAGTGTCAAGACTTAATTAGTGTGCACACTGCATCGCTACACACAGTACAATTCCCAGTGTTGGCTTATGGCAGGACATTCTCCTACATCAAGATTCGTAAAAACAACAACAAAACAGATTAATTCAGGTGTGGTTGTCACAATATGAGAATAGTACCCTGCTGTGTGTGAACCTGGACATGATAAGTATGTAATTGCTCTGAAGACAAGAGAGTTTGGCAAGATTATGTGACTATGAAGTGAGGGAGTAGAAGATCGAATAGGGAAGAGGAGAAGTCAGCTATAAAAAAAACAGATGGCAAGAAGTGAGATGGCATCAGGAACAGTGAAGAAAAGGAGAAACAAATGAGATTAATAAACCATCCCTCAAAGAGGTAAATCAGAGGGCTGCTAAACAACCCCAAATTCCTATTCGACACAGTGACACAGCTTTCGAACGAACCACAGTCTGATCTCGTACCGAACGACTTCATGGAGTTTTGTACAAACAAGGTTGATGATTTAAAAACATTTAAGAACTCTACTCTCGCTTGTACATTACTCTCTGATGTTGCCACTATGAGGGAGCCTCTGTCCTGTGCCCCAAATCTCTTTGAGATGGTTTCACTGGCCAGTTTTTCTAAATTAGTTGCCTCCTCCAAGCCCAATATCTGCCTGCTTGATCCTCTCCCAGCTAAAATTGTTAAGGATCTATGTATCTATCTATCTTTGCTCAATATTATAAATAAGTCATTCTCCACGGGGGTTGTGCATGCTGCTATTTACAGCTGCCATTAACCTCTGAATAAAAGCCTACATTAAACCCAGACACTGTAAAGAATTATAGACCCATTTTCAATCTTCCTGTCCTCTCCAAAATTTTTGAGCTTCTAGTAGCAGCCTACGGACTAGACTTGAGTCAAATAATTAATTTGAGCCTACCAATCTGGCTTCAGGCCCCTAAACAGCACTGAAACCGCTCTGACCAATGTTTCAAACGACCTACTTCTTACCGCTGCTTCTGGTGCTATTTCAGTTCTAATTCTTCTCGATTTAAGAGCAGCTTTTAACACTGTGGGACACAATACACAATACACCGAGGGGAGGCAGTAGCTCAGTCGGTAGGGCTTCCCCTTGGGAACCGGAGGGTTGCCGGTTCCAGTCCCTGCCGAGGTGCCCCTGAGCAAGGCACCGAACCCCCAAATGCTCCCCACTCTGTAATGGGGGGTAATTTAAGTCGCCTTGGATAAAAGCGTCTGCTAAATGATCGTAATGCAATATTCTACTTGATCCTCTCGAGAACCGCATTGGTGGTCTTGCACTTTGTTGGTTTAGATCTGACCGAACAAAAAAGATTAACTTTGTTTCACTAAATAATCCTAATTCGCCTCACTACCCTGTAAAGTTTGGCATTCCACAGGGTTCTATATTGGGCCCATTACTCTTACTCAATTCATATGCTCCCTCTTGGAAAAATAATTTGTCAGTTCGGCATAGATTTTATATGTGAACGACACATAATTGTATGTTTCCATAATTGTATGTTTCCATAAATCCCAATGTCACTCTGGGATCTCCAACTTGGAGTCCTGCCTTATAGCCGTTAAAGGCTGGATGACAAAAAATGTTGCTTCTTAATGTCAATAAAACTGAAATACTGATCTTAGGGCCAAAGAAGCACAGATTGAATTTTCAGAACCTCCTAGTTCACTTTGACGATGGCGCCATCCGTTGCTCCGCAAAGACAAAGAGTGTTGGTGTAACATTTGAAGAGGACCTAACTTTCAGCAGCCACATTAACAATGTGGCAAGGTTTGCATACTTCCATATCCGAAATATCCCAATAATCAGACTGTTCCTTAGCAAAGCAGATGCTGAAACACTACTTAATGCATTTTTTCACCTCCAGACTGGATTATTGGAATGACCTCTTTTCTAGCTTGAAAAAACTGCAGAATCTTCACCACAACTTGCAGATTCGATCACATCATGCCAGTCCTAGTGTCGCTACATTGGCCTCCTAAGAGTCCCAGGACTGATTTTAAGGTCTTACTTCTTACCTATATGATACTACATGGCTTAGCTCCAGTGTATCTTTCTGACAGTATTACCACTTGTGTTCCTGCGTGATCCTTAAGACTTTTGGAAATAGAGCATTTTCAGCATTTTCACTCCTTTTCTCTGGAACACCTAAAGACACATCTCTTTTCAGTACACGCCGATAACTGATGACTCACCAATGGGCAGGAAGCATAGTCTCATATTTGCAGGGGAGAGATTAGCCAAATCAGGTTTTGTTCAGGACTTAGATAGACTCTGTCCACTCTTGGTCAGTGATACTGTGAGTGTAGTCAAAGGATGGGCTACATTAGCAGATTTTCTCTTTCCATCCTTCCTTAATCTGCTCAATTTACATCCCATGAATGTATTTGTACTAATTACCTCTCTGGCCCATGAGTGTGGGGTCTACAGGTCAGCTGTTTTTCAGCTCTGTGGCTCCTGAGCTGTCTCTCAAGAGTTTGTGAGAAAAGTTATTGATTAATGTGATGACAAGAGCAGGTTGAAAGCTCAAAGGAGAGGAGGATAAACATGGAGAGAGGTGGTGGTTGATGACCTTGGGAAGGAGTGGGGTAGGGAGAGGTCCTATAAGTGTGTGTGAGTGCTTTCAGGAGAAGAGGGAAGGCATCAGATAAAGAAGCACTCCCACACCAAATTTCCACAATTATCAAATCATATAATTATAATTGTGAATTCTCACCACATCAATTCTATACCTTGTCCAACACTGTCCTGCAGAGTTTTCAGGACTTTGTGGGTTATAGAATGAATGTGGTGGCAGTGGCAGGTAGAAAGCACAAAGTTGTGAAGGACAAATGTGAAGTGAAGGAGTAGAAGATGGGATAGGGAAGAGACAGGGTAGGAGGAGTCAGACATCAAAAAGGGAAGAAGTGGGATGGCATCAGGAACAGTAATTAAAACGAGATACCAATGAGATAATTTAACCATCCTACAAAGTGGTGAATCAGAGTGCTGCTAAACTTCAGCAGCTCTCCTTTCATATCTATACTCAGTTCTTCTGAGGATGGTGGAGGGACTGGAGGGAGCTGAGCTCAATGTTTCTCTCCTCAACACCTCCTGCAAGCCAACTCCTCTTTCCTCTCAGGTCATTCTCATCGACACACTGCTGTCCTTCATTGCGCTGCTCACTGTGACTCTCAACCTGCTGGTCATCATTTCCATCTCCCACTTCAGGCACAGATACATTTCCTTCAATATAACTGGTGAAATACTGTGGAGCTGATACATAATATGGATGTTGTCATGTAGAATATCTGCAGGTGGATTTAGTTTTTCCATGTTTATATAAGATAATTGTGGATCTAACACTTACACAATGGGGATTATAATCATATCTCTGTTATACAGTGAAACTTGGATTTTCTTCATTCAAATCTGAATAAGCATAATAACAACCTATGACCTATCTTCATAATCATAATTTCCTACTGCAGGCAGCTCCACACCTCCACCAATTTCCTCCTCCTCTCCTTGGCTGTGTCTGACCTGCTTGTGGGCTTCTTGGTGATGCCATTCCAAATCTTCTCACTGCATTCCTGCTGGTCAAAGAGTGCAATCACGTGTAACGTTTTCATCTATTTGGGTTTTGTCCTCACCTGTGCCTCTGTTGGGACCATGGTGCTCATATCACTTGACCGATATGTAGCTATTTGTAATCCTCTTCGTTATTCTTACATCATAACACCAAGCAGAGCTCAAATGTGTGTGTGTATGTGTTGGTGTTTGTCTGTTTTTTATAACATTGGAATATTGAAGGATCAACTGTTGCAAGCACAGTTGTCTAATAATGAATGTGTAATTGTAATAAGCTACATTGCAGGGTCAGTTGACATAATTCTTGCCTTCATATGCCCTGTTACTGTTATGATAGTTCTCTATGTGAGGGTATTTGTGGTTGCTGTGGCACAGGCACGCATCATGCGCTTTCAAATTACTGTTGTTAAATTGAACACTGTGGTTGCAACTGTTAAGAAATCAGAGATAAAGGCAGCAAGAACTCTCAGTGTCCTCTTAGTTGTGTTTTTAATTTGTCTCTCTCCATATTATTTGCTTTCTCTTGGAGGGCAGGACACCACAACTAATGCTGCATCTGTTGAAACCTGGCTATTCTGTTGCAACTCCACTATGAATCCTCTCATCTACTCCTTTTTCTACCCCTGGTTTAGAAAAGCTGTCAAACTCATTGTCAGCCTTCACATACTGCAGCCAGGCTCCTGTGAGGCCAACATGATGTAATGAGGTTGGCAGAATTTACATTGTGTACAACATGAAGTTTTGTAAAATGTACACTAAGCAAGACAACTTTTAATGACTTTGGAAGTGTAGCACAACAAAACAAAGGGAATATACAAGAGATTACACTATAATGAGCTGGTTGGTGAAGATAATGGATCTATGACATATGGCCAAATTCCCCACAGGTATCCGAACAGTGTAAGTTTACTTTAAAAAAAGAATCTATCACAATGAATTAGGTGCTTGAGCAAAGTAACAGTTATGAATTAAATATCCTGCATGATGCAATGATTAATATTAGTGAAGTATGTATTAAATGTAATTGGTCATGTGTTCCTTTCAGCATATGTAAAGATTCAGATAAAGATGTTCATAATTGTGCATTTGTAGTATTCTGCCTCCTAATTAGTCATATGATCAATTGCAGCTCTGCCTTTTAAGTATCTATGCAACAAATAGCTGGAATAAACTTCCAGAAGATTTGGGACTTGCTCCAGTACTGACTACTTTTAAATCCAGACTAAAAACATTTATGTTCACCAATGCGTTCAGCTAAACTACAAACAATGTACCTTGATGTAATACACTTTCATTGTATTCTTTTATTCTCTAATTTAAATGATCAAATAGGTTTTGATTTGATTTGTTTGTTCTTAATTTAAATGTCATATACAATTTATTTGCAATTTATATGCGTTCATTTGTCTGAAAATATCTTTTAACTTATTTTTATGTGAAGCACATGGAGTCTCCCTCATGTTTGAAATATGCTCTATAGATAAAGTTGCCTTGCCTATCTTAAAACCATAATTTTTATTAGATGATGGTCTGGGGCTCAAAATGTTTTCAATTGTTCCCTTTTGTACACTATAGAAGATTATTGCTACATAATAAAGCTGCAAAAGAGTTTGTGCTCAGCTCTGACTCTTACTATCCTGTTTTTTTGTTTACAATGAATAACACAGATGTGAGTTTAAATTGTTATTAAGTCCACAGGCTTTTTAGCAACATAAGGCTTCCTGGCTGTTGGGTCATCATCTCAAAGAGGGCCTCTCCTCCCAATTTTACTAATGCTCATGCTGGACGCGCCTCAGAGAAGGTGGTGGTGTAGGCTTTATATTTAACCGGTCTCTCAACCTTGCTAACAAAAGATGCGCCAGCACAAACTTCTCATCTTTCAAGCTATTAATTCCTAACCCAGCACCCTCTAAGGCAGGCAATCAAATTTCCATTTCCATCTGTACTGTAGTCATCTACCGTTCTCTTGCACTTATACTCAACTCTTAGATGAATTCTCCATTTATATTACAGACATGGTGACTCATGTGGACAACATCATAATACTGGGTTACTTTAATATTCCTTTTGAGAGTCGAAACTATCCACTTACTAAAGCTTTCTCAACCTTGGTTGACTCAGTGAGTTTCTCCTTATACCTCAGAGTCAACCCACAGAGGTGGTCACACACTTGACTTAGTACTAGCACGTGGTCTAGGCGTGACCAGTGTGAAACTATTTCCTGTTCTGCCCACATTATCAGATGATTCCTTCATCATCTACCGCGTTGATGTATTGATCTGTGACAAAGGCAAGTCGAATGCTTACTTTAGCAGTGTTATAAGTCCTAGCATTATTAGTCAACTTGCTGAGGAACTACTGCAAGCTCTAAAGTCATTGAAACCTAATGAGGCCTCATTGGATTCCCTAACAAAAAACATGAATTCTTATCATCCAGCACTTTGGAGTCTATTTTCCCTTTAAAGCGAAGTTCACACAAACGGGACAAATTGCCTCATTGGTTCACAAGTGACATCCGTACACTTAAGCAGGCCTGCAGGCGGCTGGAACGGAAGTGGCGTCTGACCAAACTTGAAGTTTTTTGACTTGCCTTGTCTGATAGCTTTTTAGATTATAAATGAGCACTTTACTCTGCTGGAATTACCTATTGAAAATTTTTCAATGATTATAAACACAACCGCAAATTCCTATTCGACACAGTGACACAGCTTTCGAACAAACCTGTAGGCACAGTCAACTCTGAGCTTGTACCGAACGACTTCATGGAGTTTTGTACAAACAAGGTTGACAATTCAAAAACTTTTACGAACTCTACTCCCACTTGGACATCACTCTCTGATGTTGCTACTATGAGGGACCCTCTGTCCTGTGCCCCAAATCTCTTTGAGATGGTTTCACTGGCCAGTTTATCTAAATTAGTTGCCTACTCCAAGCCCACTATCTGCTTGCTTGATCCTCTCCCTGCTAAAATTGTAAAGGATCCATGCCTGGTGCTTGGGGATTCTTTGCTCAATATTATGAATAAGTCACTCTCCACGGGGGTTGTGCATGCTGCTATTTAAAGCTGTCAATAAACCTCTGTTTAATTTCCCCCTGGGATCAAAATAAAAAAATAAAAAAATAAAAAAATAAATTCCCTTTAAAAAGCCTAGGTTAAACCAAGACACTGTAAAGAATTATAGACCGATTTTCAATCTTCCTGTCCTCTCCAAAATTCTTGAGCTTCTAGTAGCAGCCTACAGACTAGACTTGAGTCAAATAATTCATTTGAGCCTACCAATCAGGCTTCAGGCTCCTAAACAACACTCAAACCGCTCTGACCAATGTTTCAAACAACCTACTTCTTATCGCTGCTTCTGGTGCTATTTCGGTTTTAATTCTCCTCGATTTGAGATCAGCTTTTAACACTGTGGGTCATAATATTCTACTTGATCCTCTTGAGAACCACATTGGCACTGGTGGTCTCGCATTTTGTTGGTATAGATCTGACCGAACAAAAAGGATTCACTTTGTTTCACTAAATAATTCCGAACTCGCCTCGCTATCGTGTAAAGTTTGGCATTCCACAGGGTTCTGTATTGGGCCCATTACTCTTGCCAATTTATATGCTCCCTCTTTTGGAAACATAATTTGTAAGTTCGGCATAGATTTTCATTTATATGTGGACGACACATTATTGAATGTTTCCATAAATCCCAATGTCACTCTGGTATCTCCAACTTGGAGTCCTGCCTTATAGCCGTTAAAGGCTGGATGACAAAAAAATGTTGCTTCTTAATGTCAATAGAACTGAAATACTGATCTTAGGGCCAAAGAAGCACAGATTGAATTTTCAGCACCTCCTAGTTCACTTTGACGATGGTGCCATCCGTTGCTCCGCAAAGGCAAAGAATCTGGGTGTCACATTTGACGAGGACCTAACTTTCAGCAGCCACATTAACAATGTGGCAAGGTTTGCAGACTTCCATATCCGAAATATCCCCAGAATCAGACCGTTCCTTAGCAAAGCAGATGCTGAAACACTAATTCATGCATTTGTCCACTCCAGACTGGATTATTGGAATGTCCTCTTTTCTGGCTTGAAAAAACTGCAGCTTGTTTAAAATACTGCAGCAAGACTCTTCACCATAACTTGCAGATTCGATCACATCACGCCAGTCCTAGTGTCGCTACATTGGCCTTCTAACAGTGCCAGGGCTGATTTTAAGGTCTTACTTCTTACCTATAAGATACTACATGGCTTAGCTCCAGTGTATCTTTCTGACAGTATTACCACTTGTGTTCCTGCGCCATCCTTAAGACGTTTAGAAATAGAGCATTTTCATACTGCACTCTGGAACACCTAAAGACACACCTCTTTTCAGTACACGCTGATAACTGCTAACTCACCAATGGGCAGGAAGCATAGTCTCATATTTGCAGGAGAGTCTCATAATTGCTGGTTCGGCAGGAGAGCCAAACCAGTTTTTGTTCGAGACTTAGATAGACTCTGTCCACTTTGGTCAGTGATACTGTGAGTGTAGTCAATTATATAATTATAATTGTGAATTTTCACCACATCAATTCTATACCTTGTCCAACACTGTCCTGCAGAGTTTGCAGGACTTTGTGGGATAAGTTATAGAATGAATGTGGTGGCAGTGGCAGGTAGAAAGCACAAAGTTGTGAAGGACAAATGTGAAGTGAAGGAGTAGAAGATGGGATAGGGAAGAGACAGGGTAGGAGGAGTCATACGTAAAAAAAAATCAGATGGGAAGAAGTGGGATGGCATCAGGAACAGTAAGTAAAACGAGAAACAAATGAGATAATTAAACCATCCTACAAAGTGGTGAATCAGAGGGCTGCTAAACTTCAGCAGCTCTCCTTTCATATCTATACTCAGTTCTTCTGAGGATGGTGGAGGGACTGGAGGGAGCTGAGCTCAATGTTTCTCTCCTCAACACCTCCTGCAAGCCAACTCCTCTTTCCTCTGAGGTTATTCTCATCGACACACTGCTGTCCTTCATTGCGCTGCTCACTGCGACTCTCAACCTGCTGGTCATCATTTCCATCTCCCACTTCAGGCACAGATATATTTCCTTCAATATAACTGACGAAATACTGTGGAGCTGATACATGATATGGATGTTTGTCATGTAGAATATCTGCAGGTGGATTTAGTTTTTCCATGTTTATATAAGATAATTGTGGATCTAACACTTACACAATGGGGATTATAATCATATCGCTATTATACAGTGTGACTTGGATTTTCTTCATTCAAATCTGAATAAGCATAATAACAACGTATGACATATCTTCATAATCATAATTTCCTACTGCAGGCAGCTCCGCACCTCCACCAATTTCCTCCTCCTCTCCTTGGCTGTGTCTGACCTGCTTGTGGGCTTCTTGGCGATGCCATTCCAAATCTCCACACTGCATTCCTGCTGGTTAAAGAGTGCAATCATGTGTAACTTTTTCATCTATTTGGGTTTTGTTGTCACCTCTGCCTCTGTTGGGACCATGGTGCTCATATCAGTTGACCGATATGTAGCTATTTGTTATCCTCTTCGTTATTCTTACATCATAACACCAAGCAGAGCTCAAATGTGTGTGTGTATGTGTTGGTGTTTGTCTGTTTTTCACAACATTGCAATGTTGAAGGACCAACTGTTGCAAGCACAGATGTCCAATAATGAATGTGTGTTTGTAATAAGCTACATTGCAGGGTCAGTTGACATAATTCTTACCTTCATATGCCCTGTTACTGTTATGATAGTTCTCTATGTGAGGGTATTTGTGGTGGCTGTGGCACAGGCACGCATCATGCGCTCTAAAATTACTGCTGTTAAAATGAACACTTTGGTTGCAACTGTTAAGAAATCAGAGATAAAGGCAGCAAGAACTCTTAGTGTCCTCTTAGTTGTGTTTTTAATTTGTCTCTCTCCGTATTATTTGAATTCTATTGGAGGACAGGACACCACAACTAATGCTGCATCTGTTGAAATCTGGCTATTCCACTGTAACTCCACTATAAATCCTCTCATCTACTCCTTTTTCTACCCCTGGTTTAGAAAAGCTGTCAAACTCATTGTCAGCCTTCACATACTGCAGCCAGGCTCCTGTGAGGCCAACATGATGTGATGAGGTTGGCAGAATTTACATTGTGTACAACATGTTGAATTAGTTTTGTTTATTGTACACTAAGCAAGAACACCTTTAATCACTTTGGAAGTGTGGGAATAGTGTAAATTCCTAACAAAACATTAGGAATATACAATAAATTACACTATAATGATCTGGTTGATGAAGATAATTGAACTATGACATATGGCCAACTTCCCCACAGGTTTCCGTATAGTGTAAATTTACTTTAAAAACAGAATATATCACAATGAATTAGAGGCTTAAGCATAGTAAAAATTATGAATAAAATAACCTGCATGATGTAATGGATAATATAAGTGAAGTTTACAATGTAGCTGCAGTTGCTCGTTGATTATTCTCTAATTTAAATGATCAAAAATGTTTTAAATAAATAAAAAAAAAAATTTAAATGCATTCTTTTGTCTGAAAATGTCTTTTTACATGTTTTTATGTGAAGCACAAAGATTTCCCCTCATGTTTGAAATATGCTCAAAAAATAAAGTTGCCTTGTCTATGTTAAAACCACAATTTTGTTTTGATGATGGTCTGGGGCTCAGAAACATGTCTACCATTGTTTATAGTTTCCCTTTTGTACACTGTAGGAGTTTATCACTACATAATAATGCTGCAAAAGAGTTTGTGCTCAGCTTTATGACTAACTCTCCTGTTTTTGTTTGTACAATGAATAACATAGAAGTGAGATTAAAATGTCATCAAGTCCACAGCAAACAGGCTTTTTAGCAACGTAAGGCTTCCTGGCTGATCTGTCAAAGAATGTTCGAACAAACAAAAAGCCAAGTATGCCAGCAAGGCACAACGAGGAGCTGCCCAGTGACTGCCAGCAAGAGCAGATGGGAAGAGAGTGAGCTGGCTTTTCCATTGCAACTCTACTGTAAATCCTTTGATATATGTTGTTTTACACCCCTGGTTTTGAATAGCTGTTAAACTCATTGTCAGCCTTCACATACTGCAGCCAGGCTCCTGTGAGGCCAAGATGATGTTGTGACACACACAGTGTCCAGTGTCAATTTGGAATTTTGGTTTCTTTCAGCCTGCTGTAAAAACATGTTTATGTTTTGGCCAGTAACATGTGAACCTTAAGGTTTAAAGGGTTTTAAGGTTTAAAGAGTTTTAAAGGTTTTAAAGGTTTTAAAAGTTTAAAAGGTTTTAAGGTTTAGAGGGTTTTAAGAGCCACAGAACTGTGACCCACCCTCCCTCTATCCATGCTCTCAGAGGGACCAGCCATACGCCAGGTAAGGTTCATGGGTTCAGGTTTTAAGGTTGGTGGTGAATGAATAAATTGTAAAATTGCCAATATGTCTTGTTTCGTCCTTGTTACTGATAGACTTCAATCATCCAATCCACCAAAAAACACCAAACAAGAGTCAATAGCAACAGCAGAATAAGCTGTTTGGCATTGGCAGAGAAGATTTGGCAAATTTTTCATGAGCGCAACCCACATACTCAGCTGTGCTGCTCATCCCACAAATGCATGTTCCTTACAAATGGGGCCCCATTCAAAAGGGAACTAAACAGGCTTTCCAACGGTATAAAATGTATTGCCAAGAAGCATTGTTACAACAGAGAAATAATCTACCAAACACAAATTTCCGAACTTTTTGTTCGATGTTTATATATATATATACTGAATGAATATGGATATATAACATACATAGAATGAATAAATGAGTCAACTGTAACCAAATGTGGTGGACTTGGGAACTCAAAACGGGAAACATCAACCAACCTGATGGCAGCCCTATGACTACAACAGTCAAGGCCAATCCTAATATACCCCTTGACACGAACACTTAATCCTACCATTCATTTTTCGAGTGCAGCTTGCATTTCAACCTGCCCATCAGAACAAAGTTACAAAGTGAAGTGTTTAAAATCTTCCCCTAAGAAAGGGGCCAACCCAGCTGTGGTGATTTCTTTTGTGGTTGTCAGCAGCAAATCTGAGAAAAGAAAGAAAAAGAAGATGTCTTCAACCCGTATTGCCTCTTTCCTCTTCTCATTTAACACTGCTGTCCAGCATTGTGCTGCTCACTGTCACTCTCAACCTGCTGGTTATCATTTTCATCTACCACTCCCACAGATACATTTCTTTCAATGTAATTGGTGAAATACTGTGTAGCTGATACATGATAGAGGTTTAGTTGTTGTGCATGTGCAATGTATGCACAGTGTATGTGCATCAATAGTGTTACAAAATGTTACCATAATCCAAACTCTAATTTTAATTGGAAGCTCAATCAACTCAATAAGAACGACTACAAACTACGACCTACGATCTTCAATGTCCTCCTCCTCTCGCTGGCTGTGTCTGACCTGCTTTTGGGTGTCTTAACATCATTCCATATCCTCACCTCTGCATTCCTGCTTGTTTCTGAGTAAAATCATTTATCTTCTTCTAAACTATTTGGGTTTTATCCTCACCTCTGCCTCTGTTGGGACCATATAGCTCATAATACCGGTGTTCCTCCTCCTCCCCCTGGCTGTGCCTGTCCTGCTCTTGGGCCTATTAGGAATTTCAGTTTTCTCCTCACCTCTGCTTCCATTGGGATCATTGTGCGTCTTTGTGCATTGTCTATTGCTGTGTGGGTGTTTGTTAATGTGTTTGTGTCAAATGTAATATCTTCTCATTCTGAGGATAAGATTTGACCATTATTTGTGTTGCCTTTTCATGATTGTTAGTTCTGTAATGAAGATCGCTGCTGAACAGGTTTTTTTTTTTTACTATTCCATGTAGTCCAGTAGTTCCATGACAAGGGAAAGTACAAGATTTGATCTATGTCCTTTACAGTTATAAACACTGCTTCACAGTGGAAGGACATGCAATTGTCTGTTTGTGTGTGTCTCTGTGATTGTCTGACCACCCTGCACACTGCGTCTTGCCCAATGGCTGCTATGCCAGGATCCTACTCTGTGTGAACATGCACAGGACAAGTAAGTAATTGCAATAATGAGGCAATTGTCTTGGCCTACAGTAATCTAACACAGCCTTCAGAATTAAGTGGGAGAAGTTAAACTGACACAGGAGCAAAACTAGTGGCAGGTAGAACGCACAAAGGACAAGACAGGTGTGAAGAAGTGGAGAGGATGATGAAATAGGGAGGAGATGGGGAAGGGGGAGTTAGGTAACCGAAAAAATCTAAATGGGAAGGAGTGCCTGCTGAAAAAACAGAAAGGCATCAAGAACAGTCATGGAAATGAACAGGAGGCAACTGAGATAAATGAACAATTGCAGAAAGAGGTGAATCAGAGGGTTGCTAGAGATCAGCAGCTCTCTTTTCACATCTCTACTTCTGAAGATGGAGGGGGGATTGGAGGGAGCAGAGCTCAACATTTCTCTCCTCAACAGCTCCTGCAAGCCAACTCCTCTTTCCTCTCAGGTCATTCTCATTGACACACTGCTGTCCTTCATCGCGCTGCTCACTGTGATGCTCAACCTGCTGGTCATCATCTCCATCTCCCACTTCAGGTACTGATACAATTCTCACAAATTCTAAATACAGTTTAGAAAAGGAAGGGTTTTCATCTACAGTGCAACAAGAATACAAGCAAAAATGTGGAATGACAGCTTTATGATTATAATTACTATGCACAGACCAAGTTTAGCCAAGTTTAGCTCTCCGTCAGCCCTCAGACTCCACTGTGTGTTGCATGTAGCTAATTTGACCATTGTTTCTTCTTGCACAATGGACAATTCATGCTTCAGCCTTTTTTGTTTTGGAGCTGATATACAGTATGGCGGTGAAACTATGATGTAAAAGTATGTATATGTTTATTTGTCATGCATCTGTGTCTCCTTTAAAGTGTAATTTGGTCGTCCTGTAGCTCAATGTGACACACAGGAAAAAACCACTACTAATTTTCAAAATCATAATCTCTCACTGCAGGCAGCTTCAAACTTCCACCAATGTCCTCCTGCTCTCCCTGGCTGTGTCTGATCTGCTCATGGGGCTCCTGGTGATGCCACTTTCTATTGCCTCAATGCATTCTTGCTTGTTTCTAGGTAAAATCATTTGTAACTTTATGGACTTGTTGAGTTTTATCCTCACTTCTGCATCTGTTGGGAGCATGGTGCTAATATCTTTTGACCGATATGTAGCTATTTGTTGTCCCCTTCGTTATTCCTACATTTTGCCACAAAACAAAGCTAAAATGTGTGTGTGTTTGTGTTGGAGCTGCTCTGTTGTTTACAACACAGTAATGCTGAAAGACTACTTGGCAAAAGCGGATGTGACCGAATGTGTGGTTGTAATAAGCAACATCGCAGGGTCAGTTGACCTAATTCTTACCTTTATAGGCCCTGTTACTGTTATGATAGTTCTCTATATGAGGGTATTTGGGGTGGCTGTGGCACAGGCACGCATCATGCGCTCTCAAATTACTGTTGTTAAAAAGAACACTGTGGTTGCAACAGTTAAGAAATCAGAGATAAAGGCAGCAAGAACTCTCAGTATCGTCCTGCTTATGTTTTTGATTTGTCTCTCTCCGTATTTCTTTCCCACTTTGGGAGGGCAGGACACAGTAAATAAAAATGTATCTGTTGAAATCTGGCTTTTCCACTGTAACTCCACTATAAATCCTCTCATCTACTCCTTTTTCTACCCCTGGTTTAGAAAAGCTGTCAAACTCATTGTCAGCCTTCACATACTGCAGCCAGGCTCCTGTGAGGCCAACATGATGTAATGAGGTTGGCAGAATTTACATTGTGTACAACATGTTGAGTTAGTTTTGTTTATTGTACACTAAGCAAGAACACCTTTAATCACTTTGGAAGTGTGGGAATAGTGTAAATTCCTAACAAAACATTAGGAATATACAATAAATTACACTATAATGAACTGGTTGGTGAAGATAATTGAACTATGACATATGGCCAACTTCCCCACAGGTTTCCTTATAGTGTAAATTTACTTTAAAAACAGAATCTATCACAATGAATTAGAGGCTTAAGCATAGTAAAAATTATGAATAAAATAACCTGCATGATGCAATGAATAATATTTGTGAAGTATACATTAACTGCAGTTGCTCGTTGCTTATTCTCTCATTTAAATGATCAAATATGTTTTAAATAGATAAATAAATAAATGTTTTTGAATGCATTATTTTGTCTGAAAATGTCTTTTAACATGTTTTTATGTGAAGCACATAGATTTCACCTCAATATGTTAACCGGTGTTTTTAGTTTCCCTTTTGTACACTGTAGGAGTTTTTCACTACATAATAAAGCTGCAAAAGTGTTTGTGCTCAGTTTTATGACTCTAACTCTCCTGTTTTTGTTTGTACAATGAATAACACAGAAGTGAGATTAATATGTAATCAGGTCCACAGCAAACAGGTTTTTTAATAACATAAGGCTCCCTGGCTGTTCTGTCATCATCTCAAAGATGATGACAGAACATGTAAAAAGACATTTTTTATGCACACTGTATGTGCATCAATAGTGTTGCAAAATGTTACCATAATCCAAACTCTGAGTGTGACTTGCATTTTTAATTGGAAGCTCAATAAACTCAACATGAATGACTACAAACTACAACCTATGGTCTTCAATGTCCTCCTCCTCTCGCTGGCTGTGTCTGACCTGCTTTTGGGTGTCTTTACATCATTCCATATCCTCACCTCTGCATTCCTGCTGGTTTCTGAGTAAAATCATTTATCTTCTTTTAAACTATTTGGGTTCTATCCTCACCTCTGCCTCTGTTGGGACCATATAGCTCATAATACCGGTGTTCCTCCTCCTCCCCCTGGCTGTGCCTGTCCTGCTCTTGGGCCTATTAGGAATTTCAGTTTTCTCCTCATTTAAGATAAGATAAGATGAAAGTGTATTATCCCGAGGGAAATTACAGTTCTTCTGCCTCCATTGGGATCATTGTGCGTCTTTGTGCATTGTCTATTGCTGTGTGGGTGTTTGTTAATGTGTTTGTGTCAAATGTAATATCTCCCCATTCTGAGGATAAGATTTGACCATTAATTGTTTTGCCTTTTCATGATTGTTAGTTCTGTAATGAAGATCGCTGCTGAACATGATTCCTTTTTACTATTCCATGTAGTCCAGTAGTTCCATGACAAGGGAAAGTACGAGATTTGATCTATGTCCTATACAGTTATAAACACTGCTTCCCAGTGGAAGGGCATGCAATTGTCTGTTTGTGTGTGTCTCTGTGATTGTCTGACCACCCTGCACACTGCGTCTTGCCCAATGGCTGCTATGCCAGGATCCTACTCTGTGTGAACATGCACAGGACAAGTAAGTAATTGCTATGAAGGCAGAAGGTATGTCAAGCTGAATTGCTCTTACAGTAATAGCAAGCTATGAGGAAGTTTCTGACTTGTGATTTGAGAAGACAGTGTGAGATTTGACTCATGAGGCAAGTGTCTTGGACTACAGTAATCTAACACAGCCTTCAGAATTAAGTGGGAGAAGTTAAACTGACAAAGGAGCAAAACTAGTGGCAGGTAGAACGCACAAAGGACAAGACAGGTGTGAAGAAGTGGAGAGGATGATGAAATAGGGAGGAGATGGGGAAGGGGGAGTTAGGTAACCGAAAAAATCTAAATGGGAAGGAGTGCCTGCTGAAGAAACGGAAAGGCATCAAGAACAGTCATGGAAATGAACATGAGGCAACTGAGATAAATGAACAATTGCAGAAAGAGGTGAATCAGAGGGTTGCTAGAGATCAGCAGCTCTCTTTTCACATCTCTACTTCTGAAGATGGAGGGGGGATTGGAGGGAGCAGAGCTCAACATTTCTCTCCTCAACAGCTCCTGCAAGCCAACTCCTCTTTCCTCTCAGGTCATTCTCATTGACACACTGCTGTCCTTCATCGCGCTGCTCACTGTGATGCTCAACCTGCTGGTCATCATCTCCATCTCCCACTTCAGGCACAGATACATTTCTCACAAATTCTAAATACAGTTTAGAAAAGGAAGGGTTGTCATCTACAGTGCAACAAGAATACAAGCAAAAATGTGGAATGACAGCTTTATGATTATAATTACTAAGCAAAGATACCAAGTTTAGCTCTCCGTCAGCCCTCAGACTCCACTGTGTGTTGCATGTAGCTAATTTGATCATTGTTCCTTCTTGCACAATGGACAATTCATGCTTCAACCTTTCTGTTTTGGAGCTGATATACAGTATGGCGGTGAAACTATGATGTAAAAGTATGTATATGTTTATTTGTCATGCATCTGTGTCTCCTTTAAAGTGTAATTTGGTCATCCTGTAGCTCAATGTGACACACAGGAAAAAACCACTACTAATTTTCAAAATCATAATCTCTCACTGCAGGCAGCTTCAAACTTCCACCAATGTCCTCCTGCTCTCCCTGGCTGTGTCTGATCTGCTCATGGGGCTCCTGGTGATGCCACTTTCTATTGCCTCAATGCATTCTTGCTTGTTTCTAGGTAAAATCATTTGTAACTTTATGGACTTGTTGAGTTTTATCCTCACTTCTGCATCTGTTGGGAGCATGGTGCTCATATCTATTGACCGATATGTAGCTATTTGTTGTCCCCTTCGTTATTCCTACATTATGACACAAAACAAAGCTAAAATGTGTGTGTGTTTGTGTTGGAGCTGCTCTGTTGTTTACAACACAGTAATGCTGAAAGACTACTTGGCAAAAGCGGATGTGACTGAATGTGTTGTTGTAATAAGCTACATTGCAGGGTCAGTTGACCTAATTCTTACCTTTATAGGCCCTGTTACTGTTATGATAGTTCTCTATATGAGGGTATTTGGGGTGGCTGTGGCACAGGCACGCATCATGCGCTCTCAAATTACTGTTGTTAAAAAGAACACTGTGGTTGCAACAGTTAAGAAATCAGAGATAAAGGCAGCAAGAACTCTCAGTATCGTCCTCCTTATGTTTTTGATTTGTCTCTCCCCGTATTTCTTTCCCACTTTGGGAGGGCAGGACACAGTAAATAAAAATGTATCTATTGAAATCTGGCTATTCCACTGTAACTCCACTATAAATCCTCTCATCTACTCCTTTTTCTACCCCTGGTTTAGAAAAGCTGTCAAACTCATTGTCAGCCTTCACATACTGCAGCCAGGCTCCTGTGAGGCCAACATGATGTAATGAGGTTGGCAGAATTTACATTGTGTACAACATGTTGAGTTAGTTTTGTTTATCGTACACTAAGCAAGAACACCTTTTATCACTTTGGAAGTGTGGGAATAGTGTAAATTCCTAACAAAACATTAGGAATATACATTTAATTACACCATAATGAACTGGTTGGTGAAGATAATTGAACTATGACATATGGCCAACTTCCCCACAGGTTTCCTTACAGTGTAACAGAATCTATCACAATGAATTAGAGGCTTAAGCATAGTAAAAATTATGAATAAAATAACCTGCATGATGCAATGAATAATATTTGTGAAGTATACATTAACTGCAGTTGCTCGTTGCTTATTCTCTCATTTAAATGATCAAATATGTTTTAAATAGATAAATAAATAAATGTTTTTGAATGCATTATTTTGTCTGAAAATGTCTTTTAACATGTTTTTATGTGAAGCACATAGATTTCCCCTCAATATGTTAACCGGTGTTTTTAGTTTCCCTTTTGTACACTGTAGGAGTTTTTCACTACATAATAAAGCTGCAAAAGTGTTTGTGCTCAGTTTTATGACTCTAACTCTCCTGTTTTTGTTTGTACAATGAATAACATAGAAGTGAGATTAATATGTAATCAGGTCCACAGCAAACAGGTTTTTTAATAACATAAGGCTCCCTGGCTGTTCTGTCATCATCTCAAAGATGATGACAGAACATGTAAAAAGACATTTTTTATGCACACTGTATGTGCATCAATAGTGTTGCAAAATGTTACCATAATCCAAACTCTGAGTGTGACTTGCATTTTTAATTGGAAGCTCAATAAACTCAATAAGAATGACTACAAACTACAACCTATGGTCTTCAATGTCCTCCTCCTCTCGCTGGCTGTGTCTGACCTGCTTTTGGGTGTCTTTACATCATTCCATATCCTCACCTCTGCATTCCTGCTGGTTTCTGAGTAAAATCATTTATCTTCTTTTAAACTATTTGGGTTTTATCCTCACCTCTGCCTCTGTTGGGACCATATAGCTCATAATACCGGTGTTCCTCCTCCTCCCCCTGGCTGTGCCTGTCCTGCTCTTGGGCCTATTAGGAATTTCAGTTTTCTCCTCATTTAAGATAAGATAAGATGAAAGTGTATTATCCCGAGGGAAATTACAGTTCTTCTGCCTCCATTGGGATCATTGTGCGTCTTTGTGCATTGTCTATTGCTGTGTGGGTGTTTGTTAATGTGTTTGTGTCAAATGTAATATCTCCCCATTCTGAGGATAAGATTTGACCATTAATTGTTTTGCCTTTTCATGATTGTTAGTTCTGTAATGAAGATCGCTGCTGAACATGATTCCTTTTTACTATTCCATGTAGTCCAGTAGTTCCATGACAAGGGAAAGTACGAGATTTGATCTATGTCCTATACAGTTATAAACACTGCTTCCCAGTGGAAGGGCATGCAATTGTCTGTTTGTGTGTGTCTCTGTGATTGTCTGACCACCCTGCACACTGCGTCTTGCCCAATGGCTGCTATGCCAGGATCCTACTCTGTGTGAACATGCACAGGACAAGTAAGTAATTGCTATGAAGGCAGAAGGTATGTCAAGCTGAATTGCTCTTACAGTAATAGCAAGCTATGAGGAAGTTTCTGACTTGTGATTTGAGAAGACAGTGTGAGATTTGACTCATGAGGCAAGTGTCTTGGACTACAGTAATCTAACACAGCCTTCAGAATTAAGTGGGAGAAGTTAAACTGACATAGGAGCAAAACTAGTGGCAGGTAGAACGCACAAAGGACAAGACAGGTGTGAAGAAGTGGAGAGGATGATGAAATAGGGAGGAGATGGGGAAGGGGGAGTTAGGTAACCGAACAAATCTAAATGGGAAGGAGTGCCTGCTGAAGAAACGGAAAGGCATCAAGAACAGTCATGGAAATGAACATGAGGCAACTGAGATAAATGAACAATTGCAGAAAGAGGTGAATCAGAGGGTTGCTAGAGATCAGCAGCTCTCTTTTCACATCTCTACTTCTGAAGATGGAGGGGGGATTGGAGGAAGCTGAGCTTAACATTTCTCTCCTCAACAGCTCCTGCAAGCCAACTCCTCTTCCCTCTCAGGTCATTCTCATTGACACACTGCTGTCCTTCATCGCGCTGCTCACTGTGATGCTCAACCTGCTGGTCATCATCTCCATCTCCCACTTCAGGCACAGATACATTTCTCACAAATTCTAAATACAGTTTAGAAAAGGAAGGGTTGTCATCTACAGTGCAACAAGAATACAAGCAAAAATGTGGAATGACAGCTTTATGATTATAATTACTATGCATAGAGACCAAGTTTAGCTCTCCGTCAGCCCTCAGACTCCACTGTGTGTTGCATGTAGCTAATTTGATCATTGTTCCTTCTTGCAAATGAGAACCTCATTATGTGTGCGGTTTCCGTAAGGTGTCACATTTAACAGCAATCAAAACAAATTTCCATTTCTATGGACAATTCACTTCAGCCTTTTTTGTTTTGGAGCTGATATACAGTATGGCGGTGAAACTATGATGTAAAAGTATGTATATGTTTATTTGTCATGCATCTGTGTCTCCTTTAAAGTGTAAATTTGGTCGTCCTGTAGCTCAATATGACACACAGGAAAAAACTACAACTAATTTTCAAAATCGTAATCTCTCACTGCAGGCAGCTCCAAACTTCCACCAATGTCCTCCTGCTCTCCCTGGCTGTGTCTGATCTGCTCATGGGGCTCCTGGTGATGCCACTTTCTATTGCCTCAATGCATTCTTGCTTGTTTCTAGGTAAAATCATTTGTAACTTTATGGACTTGTTGAGTTTTATCCTCACTTCTGCATCTGTTGGGAGCATGGTGCTCATATCTATTGACCGATATGTAGCTATTTGTTGTCCCCTTCGTTATTCCTACATTATGACACAAAACAAAGCTAAAATGTGTGTGTGTTTGTGTTGGAGCTGCTCTGTTGTTTACAACACAGTAATGCTGAAAGACTACTTGGCAAAAGCGGATGTGACTGAATGTGTGGTTGTAATAAGCTACATTGCAGGGTCAGTTGACATAATTCTTACCTTTATAGGCCCTGTTACTGTTATGATAGTTCTCTATATGAGGGTATTTGGGGTGGCTGTGTTGAGAATAATTGCTCTGAGCACAGTGCATGCACCTGGTGGGGTAGCACTGAGAGGGTGAAGTTGTAACTACATGTGTTGCAGAACACCCGGCCTGATGTCATGTAGACGCCTGCTGCACCTGTTGTGTGAGAATGAATGGGTGCTGACGGATAGCTTGAGGTTGTGCTGTCACACCCCAGTAGGCACACAGTAACACTGCGATGGGAAGATTACCAGCAAACTCAGCCCCAGACCAACCAATAGGAAGAGTCCCAAGAAAGGCGAATCAGGGCAAGGCGATGCCATTACTGTTTTTGGGGTTTTCAAGACTGCTTTACACGATTAAGATCAAACGAGTCATCATAATAGTGGCAAGTACCTATAAATTTAGGATAAAGGGGAAGGGCCTGGGGCGTGGAAAACCCAGGTCCAGAATAGTATATAAGGAGAAGACAAAGAGACACAAGCCAGAGCAACCCCGGGGTATTCCTCTCACTTGTTTCATTTGTACTTTGCTGCAAATAAACATTTTACTTGGATCTGAAGACTGGTTTCCTCAACTGCTTTTAGACTATAGCTGAAGACAAGTTTTTGACTAGCCAGAACCTTTGAAGACTGATTAGAAGTGAACTATTGACGTACTATTGCCACGTCATTTGGCGAGCTAACAGCCAGGAGGGACGGTGCGGCCGAGGGACCAGTGGGGTCGTCAGAGGAGGTGGGACCAACCCAAGGGCCCAAAATCCACCAGAAAGGTGAGAAACAATTCCTTTTTTCTTTTTCCAAATTTATTGGGTGGTGTCCCTGGCCTTTGTCTGATCCCACGGTCACAAGGTATTGTCACCTCTCCCAAAAAGACCCAGATTTAGAATTAATGAGATAAGTATTGACTAACAAATAAGAGTTGAAAACTGTCGTCAGATCCAAGATTATGAATGACTGATTCTGACACGATGGGATGATGGATAAATGTCAAAGAGTGATATTTAATTGTTTGATCTGTATGTGGCTTTGTTTGTCATTGGTCTGTTGGGCTGGTATGATCTATGCGTTCGTGAAATATGCAGAGAAACTCTCAGAAGAATCAGTAAGAAGGAGTATGAATATGAGTGTGAATGGAATTTAAGCATTTATTGTTGTGAAGTTATTTAAGGGAAAAATCTATACCACAGGGATGGTATGAGATAAGAGTAAAAGTACCGCTGGAAGACGTCTGTCGCCGTGCCCTCTCCGGGGCGACTCCAAGCAGGGAAAAAGCAATGTCGCTATGCCCTTTCAGGGACGACCAAAGCTAGATAAGAGAATAAGTTATTTAACGTAGAAGTACCGCTTGAAGACGTCTGTCGCCGTGCCCTCTCTGGGGTGACACAAGCAGGGAAAAAAAGAAATCTGAAGAAAGTCGCCGTGCCCTCTCCGGGGCGACTCAGATGTAGAAAAGTACCGGGCAGGGAGCCCAGGGAAGTAACTGGCAGGAAGCCAGAAGAAGTACCGGGCAGAGAGCCCAGGGAAATAACTGGCAGAGTGCCAGGGGTAGTAACTGGCAGGAAGCCAGAGCATTTTGTTTTAAAAGGCCTTGTGTATATATGTGTAAATAGAGGATAAGGAAGGAGTAGTGGAGAAAGAAAAAAGTGGATAGAACTATAAGCAGTATACGCTACATTTATGCATGCATGTTATTTTTTAATGTAAATAGAAGTGGAAATGAAGTTTGAATAAGTTGCTATGTTTGGAATTGTGAATAATGTTGCTGTGTTCTGATTTTAGAAGGTCAGTTTAGATAGCAATCTTGCATACGGCGTGCAAGTAGTTTAATATTTAGAAGAGTGTATGAGTAACCAATCTAGAAATTGATCCATTTAGCAAAAGTTACTCCGCGTATAGGTTTAAAATAAGGGCTGCGAGCCTGTCTCCGTGGTGGGCATTTGTTTTAACGTATGAAGATTTATGTCAACACCTGAGGAAGAGTAATCGTCTCACAAAGACACCCCCTCACCCCGCTTTACAGTATTTAAATGCTCTGTGGGACACTGAAGTTGTGTGTGTAGGCACCAACGAACACCACAGGGAAAGGTGGAGAAACGGAGAGTGGTGGGAAGAAGGAGTAGATCCTACCCAACTGCTAAACAGTGAGTCACACACAGAAAACGTGGGAGCTATAACATGTGTAAGTGGGATTGATTGTATATCAGTGGACGCAACACACAGAGAAGGTTCCCCATTTCCAGAGTATAGAGGATTTGTTGAATGGCAAAAGATAATATTAGGACAGGACATTTTGTATGATAACCGACCAAAATACCCCGGACTCAGAGTAGAGAGAGTAGAGTGGGCAGATCATCATAGAAGGTGGTGTAGGGATACATACAAATACCCAGAGGTGAATCGGTGAGCAAAGTGAAGTCGGAATTGGCTGGAGCTGGAGGATAGTTGGCACAAGAAGGGAGTGCGTTTAAAATAAAGTAAACAGACCAAAGTGCAAGGTCATGGGGGTCAAGCTGAGTAAACAATCTGAAGAATTGACACCCGCTGAGCTTATCATGCTGCGTCATCCCACACAAAAAAGGAAAATTCAAAAGTGTATGGGCAGATGGAACAGGATCACAGCAGGCCATAATAAGTGGCCCGTACAGGGAACCTTTGATCTAAAAAATTGTGACAATGTGGAAGAGGAGCTAAGACGTAAAGATAAAAGAAACGACCAAAAACATCAGAAGGAGAGACTGAAGAACGCGGAACAGAAGGATATTCTGCAGTACTTTAAAATGGAGGGTACACATAGACAGATGTTAATGCAGGAAGCATCAGCCCCTCCTCCCCCGTATGGAAAAGAACATGGAGGACAGTACCCACTAATGACTGGCGGAGTAGATGGTAAAGTAACAGGAACATTAGTGGTAACAATGAAATCAGGAAAACAATCAGATGGAAAAAGAAAGGTCCCCAGGGAAAAAAGGAAACTAAGGTATGATGAAGAAACAGAAGAGCAAGACAACAGGTCACTGAACTCAGACTCTAGTGATTCCGGGTCCAGTGAGGTATTGGGAGCAAGCAGCCTGAAGGCAGGCATACACTCCAGTAAAGAGCCAGATCCAGAGCCAATACCGCGTGGCATGAGCCATGCTGTATCTGAGATGCTGCTGCCACTCGAAAGAGATAGCTCAAGAGGAGGAGCACACTCAAGAGGAGCCAGGGTCAGAGAGTCAGGAACATGCCTGACACCCCAAGAGATACACCATAGGACCACTAGAAGGAGTAGTCTGCCAGAAGAGTTAGCCTATAGGCAACTCCCGGAAACAGGAGACAGACAACAAGAACAATTAGAAAAGTCCAGAAGGGACATGTTAATAGAATGGAGCCGTAGAGAACAACAGAGGGTCAGAGAGGCTGCAAGCCTGACAAAGAAGGCGGAAAGACGCAGGACAGGACAAGTAAGGGTGGAACAAGACACGCGCCAGGTACAAAGGGAACAGTCACCCTACAAAGCCAGGGGGTCACCAGACATGAGATGGGCAGGGGATTCGGCAAAAGAGACGGAAAAATTACAGGACTTGATAGACAAGATGGAGCGAACAGTAGTAAATCAGATAAACAGAACACGCGAGTTAAGCGAATCATTTCTGCGGGAAGAGCTCGACAAGGAACGTGAGCTCAACGAAGCACGTCGTACAGACGGTTTTGATGATTATGATGACAGAGAGGAATGCGAAGTAACTGAACAACAGCTTATAGTGGATATAGAGTTATCAGAAGCAACTGGAACAGGGGAAATGGACCTGAGAAGCAGAAAAATACCCTATAAGCGCAATCAGACCACAAGGAAAAGACCCTATGCACACAAAAGGCCCGAGAGAGCAACACTTTGTCCACCCAGTAGGGCAAACAAGAAAGCACCTGCAGCAGAATGCCAATCAGAGGATGAAACAGATGATGACGGGAGCCACGAACGTGTCATGGGTCCACTGCTGGTAAAAGGACCTGGTAACACAGAGAGGTATGTGCCATGGGGATTTATGGACATCACAGGATTAATAAACCGTCTTCCTGTACTAACAGAAGGAGCTGATAGATGGATAGCAGCATTTGAAGACAACACGGGCGGGATAAAACTGGCTGCCGGAGACATCAAAGCACTACTGATGAAGATCACGGGTCAACATGTGTCGGGAGAGATCTTTGTAGAAGCAGGGGTGGTAGGACTGACAAAGAGCCACAATTATGACCACACCCCTTTTAACGCTATTCGGGGACAGGTATGGAAAACCTTGAGAGACAAATATCCTTCTAAAATGGATCCTTCAAAATTAGAAAAGGAAAGCTTGAAGGATGAAGACAGCCCTCTACAGTTCCTGCATCAGTTCCAACGGAAATGGAAGACAGAGACAGGCAGTGAATGGAATGTAAATGAATCATCAAAAGCTCTGTTTAAGTTGTATGTAAAGAATGCCATGCCAAAGGAGATACAACATAAGCTGAATGGAGTTGTTGGACTAATGAAGTTGGACTGGCCTGTGTTCACTGAACACCTCGTACACTACGTGGATGTCTACAGAAATGAGAAACGGGCTACTGAGGAGCAGAACAGAATGCTGGCCGGTAAGCTAACCCAGCTGCAGATAGGAGAACTGACGAAACAAAAAAAGGATCGTGAAAAGGTGAAAAACCAGGCGCCAGTGACGGTGGCTGCTCCTGAATTCAAGCCTGAGGGGACTACAGAAAAACAAACGGAAGTACAGGTGACACAAGCTCCAGTGTACACAACTACACTGGCCCCTGCCCAAGGACAGCAAATGATCCCCACTAACCCAGCAGGTTATCCTACAGGACAACAGCCTGTCCACGCACCCATGCAGCAGGCCCCTCCAATTCATGTGCACCTCAATCAGGGGGGACAAGGCAACTATCCGCCGCCCGGAAGAGGGAGGCCAATGCAGAATATAGGACCACCCCAGCGTGGAAGATGGAGAGGACCTCCGCCAACACGATATCAACGAGGACCTGATCAGACGTTGCACGACCAACAGCAGACACAATACTCCCAAAATGGTCCACCAACACCGGTAGGTCGACAACAGCTACAGTGCTGGGGATGTGGAGTGACAGGACACGTACAGAGAGACTGTCCTACCAACCCATGGCCGGGAGCATCAAATCAGGGCCTGTGGATGGGACCTGCAGCTCAGTGGCAATAGGGGAGCCCAGAGGAACAAGAGGGGGAAGTGATAACGCCTGTACTCACGCAACAGCCACAAAGTGAACCTACCATAGACGTTATAATACAAAATCGGCAGCATAAATTTATGGTAGACACAGGTGCCACATACTCATGCATAGGCAGAGATGGAGCCGGACTTCCCCTTTCGGCACCGAAAATACGAACAGTTGGTTTCTCTGGGAAAACACAAATAATACCCCTGACTGAACCGGTTCCAATGAAAATAGGAGACAAAGTAGTATGTGCACCTATGCTATATTCAGCAGACACACCAATCAATTTACTAGGGCGTGATATACTGTGCCAGTTAAATGCCACAATAATGTGTTCACCTAATGGCATATACTTTGATGTCCCAAATAAGGTCAGCCCTCACACAAGCCCCATGATGTCCCAAGTGGCAACAACAGATTTTTCACAAAATACAGGCCAAAGGAAAGAAGCACGAGTGTTTTGGATCAGGCTAACCTCACCAGATGCGTTTCTATCACATGCATGGGAAACATGGAAGCCGTTGATAATCCATCAGTTTGAGAAGGCACGAGAACCAAGTCTTCCTCTACATTGTACGATGCTATATGACGGAAATCAAGACCACGATGACTATGAGACGTGCTGGATTGAAGCAATGAATAACCATACGACAGTCCTCCAGTATGATGCCATCATTGTGGGACCCCAAGGAGTAGCTGCTGAGGTGATAGGTACAGAGGAGGTAAAAGAATGGTTCCAAGTACCGGGATCATCGCCACACATCACCTTGCTAATAGCAGAAAACTTTGAATCACACGATTTAGGACCAATGATGAAGAAGGCACAACTGGTACAAGAATGGACACCTACAGACTGTAAAGCCATTTGCATTTCCTCTGACGGGCAGTTCCTCAAGATCAGCATGACAAAAGCAGACGAGGCCATAGCGGAAGAGGTGCAGTTACCCAGACATGATAGGAAACAGATGATGGTTGCAAAAGAGCATGAAGCTTTGTTGGAGCAAGTTCCGCCACAAGTATGGTCAGCACACAAGACAGATGTAGGTCTCGTAAAGTCAGCGGAGCCCCTATATGTTCACATAAAACCAGAAGTTAGGTTACCAAGGCAAAAACAGTATCCTTTAAAACAAGAAGCTGTTGCAGGGATAAGGCCCATCATCTCAGGACTGGTAGAAGCAGGAGTTTTAGTAAAAACTAACAGTGCATGCAACACACCTATTTTTCCAATACGAAAGCCAAATGGAAATGACTATAGATTGGTGCATGATTTAAGGGCAGTTAATGCTGTTGTTGCAGAAGAAATACCTGTTGTTCCAGACCCACATACTTTACTGTCTAACATACCTCCAGGAACAAAGTGGTACACAGTGATTGATTTGTGCTCTGCCTTCTTCAGTGTTCCAGTTCATCCGCAGTCGCAGTTCCTATTTGCATTTACCTATGAGGGGGAACAGTATACTTATACACGTCTCCCTCAGGGTTTTGTTCACTCCCCGTCAATATTTAACCGAGTTTTAGCGAATGATCTCAGCCATCTGGACATACAATCTACCACCTTAATGTATGTGGATGACATTTTGATATGCTCTAGCAGCAAAGAACAGTGTGAAAAAGATTCACTCACAGTCCTAACAGTTTTAGCTGAAGGAGGACACAAAGTGAGCAAAAGTAAACTGCAGTTTTGTCAAACATCTGTAGAATATTTGGGCAGACAGTTGAGTGAGGAAGGAAGGCACATTGCCCCCTCCCAGCTGATGGCCATAAGTCAAGCCCCTAAGCCTCAAACAGTAGGCCAGATGTTATCTTTCCTGGGAATGACAGGATATAGCAGACCATGGATATGTGACTATGCCATTAAAACAGCTCCATTAAGAGCTTTGATACGAGCAGCTGGACAAACCCCACAGTCAGCGCAACTCCAATGGACTGAGGAAGCAGAAGGAGCGTTTCAACTCCTTAAGAAAGATATGCAGACTGCCCCAGTTTTAGCCAATCTCGACTATCGCAAGCCGTTTCACCTGTACGTAGCTGAAAGACAGGGACATGCATGTGCGGTATTGATGCAGGTGTCTCCTACCGGTAAACAACCAATAGCGTACTATAGCACCAAATTAGATAGGGTAGAGGAAGGGCTGCCACCCTGCTACCAGGGATTAGCAGCGGCTGCATTTGCCTACAAAAAGGCGTCAGTGTTAACCATGGGACACCCTGTAATACTATATACGTCTCACCAACTGCATGCAATGCTTACTGGCCCACGTTTTGTAATAACCCAGGCCAGGCGAACAGGCTATGAGGTCCTGTTGTCAGGGTCAGAGCTAACAATACAGCGATGCACCACGATAAATCCAGCAACACGAATGGTTTTGCCTACTGAAGGGGAGCCTCATGACTGCCTTAAAGAAACAGATAGTTTTATGCAAGTACGCGACAACTTGTACAACCAGCCGATTCCGTCGGACATAGTTTTGTTTGTAGATGGATCTTGTGTACGAGGAGACACAGGAACAAAAGCTGGCTATGGCATAGTTCAGCTCAATTTGGACGACACATTTACCCAAATACAATCAGTGAGCCTCGACCAACCGTGTTCTGCACAATTGGCAGAGATTAAAGCTTTAACAGCAGCATGCAAACTGGCTTCGGGCAAACGTGCCACCATTTACACAGACAGTGCTTATGGATATGGCGTATGCCATATTAATGCCAGCATTTGGAAACAACGAGGATTCATTCGTGCAGATGGCACGCCGGTGGCGCATGGGCAAGCAGTGATAGAATTGATACAGGCCATGCAGCTTCCCACTCAATTGGCTATAGTCAAATGTGCAGCACATCAGCTGAATGATTCACCGGTGGCAAGAGGCAATAATCATGCAGATGCTGCAGCAAAAGCGGCAACGGGACAGGCCACTCAGGGGCCCATACTGTTTGAACAGGATTGTGCCCCTATAACCAACATGGCTTCATTGATACAGGCGCAAAACAGAGTTTCTGAAGCAGAACAAAGGTTATGGCTCCAAAGGGGGGCCATACGAACGGCCACTCCACACAATGGGTTATGGAGGAGTAGCCATGGGCATTTTGTGTTGCCTTTGTCGTTATTGGTAATTGCAATCAAGACAGTACATGAACCTGACCACTGTTCCAGAGTTCAAGTGTTGAGAAAGTTGCAGGCTGTATGGTGGTCACCATACATGGCTGCGATGGTTGACAGAGAACTATCCATATGCCAACATTGTCCAAAGTATAATGTTAGAAAAATGTTCACTCATCCATTGGCACATATTCCAGTGCCTGAAGGTCCGTTTAAACACCTGATGATGGATTTTGTGGACATGATTGATAGGGTACAGGGAAAAAGATACCTATTGGTGGTTGTGTGTCGGTTTAGTAGGTGGGTTGAAGCTTGTGCGACAGCTAGAAATGACCATAAAGTAGTAGCTAAGTTTTTGTGTATGGAGGTTTTCCCCAGGTTTGGAATACCAGACACTATCTCATCAGATAGTGGACCACATTTTATCTCAAGGGTAATCAAAGAGATGTTCAATAGATTGGGCATCAAACAGAAATTTGGCTGTGTCTACCATCCGCAATCACAAGGCTCGGTGGAACGAGCAAATGGGGTTTTGAAAACTAAAATTGCTAAGATTGCTGCCGATAGCAACCATAAGCTTACGTGGGTGGATGCTTTACCAATTGCTTTAATGGCCATGCGCTCCCAAACTAACCGACTAACACATCTGACTCCCCATGAAATGCTTACAGGTCGCCCGATGCCCCTTCCACAACACAGA
The DNA here is from genome assembly GCF_046128005.1 of Genypterus blacodes. Lineage (NCBI taxonomy): Eukaryota > Metazoa > Chordata > Actinopteri > Ophidiiformes > Ophidiidae > Genypterus > Genypterus blacodes. The sequence goes on from NW_027466874.1 coordinate 2,229,843, forward strand.
GGGCCGACGGAGGGGCCTCCATTGCAGCAGCTGGAACGAGAGCTGGGCGATTATCTGAAAGCTTTGTCTCAAATTCACAGGCTTGTGTTTCAACAGGTGAAAGAGGCCAACAGCAAAGACGACACACACATCCCAGTAGATGTCCGTGACATCCAGGTGGGAGACCAAGTGTATATACGGGTTTTTAGACGTCAGTGGAACGAGCCTCGTAGAGACGGGCCTTTTAAAGTGGTGCTCACTACGCCCACTGCTTTGAAAGTTGAAGGTAAGCCATTTTGGTTCCATCGCAACCACTGCACCCGCCATCGACCGCCTGACCCGCCTGGTCACTTTCCTGACCAATTAGGCACCACTGACTCACGGCAGCATGCTGAAGGGGACGCGCAACGCGGCCCCCAGACCACGCCCGCTAACACTAGCCCTGCCCATAGTAGCTCAAGTGACTCAAGCTCCTCTCACGCACAGCGACGGTCGGCCAGACTGCGGGCTCACCGTGAACACAGTAGTTCGAGCGGTTCTACTAGTAGTTCTGGCTCGACTGATGGACAGGTGTCGCCTGATCCTGCAGCAGGGGAAGTGCCTACAGGCAGCGGTGAAAGAGCAGTTGAGGACCATGCTGTGTCACGTACTGATGACGCTCCTGATGTGGACGCAGGGCCATCAGGAATTCAGACGTCTGCCGGGTCGCCGCTATCCGCCTCACCCGCAGGGGAGGTGGACCCACCGACACCAGACTACCCGCCAACGCCGGGCCACGATTGGTCTGATTCAAATTAGTTGGTTTGCCCTTACAGTGCTAACCTTGGGAGGGTTAGCAAGGGGGGAAGTTATATTAACCAACGCACACCAATCAAACACTCAGCACCCACTAGATGGATGTGCCATGGCCATGATTACGTTAGCAACTAACAAGGGCATAGTCGATAAAGGGGTAGTCACACCAACAGTGTATATAAAAGCAGACATCTATGAACATGTGTTAGCAATAGCCTATGCCACAGCCGAACCAGTAGGGAAGGAATGGCTGGGTTATCCGCTCAACGCAGAATGCCGGGGAGAAGGGATGGTGATCATTCAGGTAAAATGCACAAACATCGCATGCCAACATCAGGAAACAGGACAGGAAATGACAATAGGGGAAGCAAGAGATAAAATACAATTAGCAAACAAACGACACAAGAGGGATCTGGAAAAACTACGATCTACACAATGGAGTAGTAACATGTTTCAGACATGGCTTAGATTCTCAGCGGAGGAAATGGCTGCAGCCAAGAAAGAGAAACGGGAATGCATCGCCTGCTATAATGCGAAAAGAATTCCACAGTTCAAAATACTGCCAGGAAGCGCAATAGGAAGCTGCCCATATTTTAACGAGGGCAGGTGTTTCGCTCAGTGTGCAATGCATATGGCAGGGAAAACAAAGGGATGGAGCAAAGATGATGAAATTTGCCCACACCGGCTCCAATATACAGGATATGATGTTACCACGGTAATTCCCCCAGTAGTTCACAAACCAGATGGATTGATTTTTCCTTTCTGCATAGTAAGAGGGAGAGAATTAGAAAACGTCGTTAATGCAAAAACAGGGGCAATGACAGATGCAGCAGGACTGATACAATGCGGCATGGAAACATGGTATCCGATAATAGAGACAGGGAACACCACAACTACCACCAAGTTATGTACCACCAGGCCAAAAGCCCGCATTCAATGCAAGCAGGTGATACCCAATGGAGGTCGTGTAACTTACGAACAGAACTCCTCCTATATGGCTCAATACCGCCTGGCAGATTTTGGACAGGGTACAGAGCCACTAGGGGATATCTTCTGGATATGTGAGCACAATACTACACTATTGTCTAAATTACCACCCAATTGGACAGGTATGTGTGCACCATTAATGTTAACAGGTCAGCTATCTTTAATAACGCAACAAGACACTCTGGACCACCCCAGAAATAGGAGAGATACCGAGGACTCCAATGACAAAACCTATATGGACAACAGTCAGGAGCACGGCTGGGACTGGAAAAGTACTGATGAAGTATACATTAGTTGGGACCAAGTCCCATACGGGATCCCTGAAGAACACACTGCTATAGGAACAGAATGGGTAAAAAGTGGACGAGCAGTAGGATCAGTTCCATTTGTAGGACCCATCAACAATGCCCAGTACATAGCACGGAATAGCCGATGGGTGAATTACCTATGGTATAATCAACAGAGATTTATCAACTTCACTATAGTAGGGATAGGTCTGATAAGAGAACAACTGCATGTTACATCCATTATGACCCTACAGAACAGATTTATCCTGGAAGCAAGAATGGCTGCAGACCAAGGCGTTTGTGATGTTATTGGAGAAGAATGTTGTACCTTGATCCCGTTACATACAGGACCAAAAGGCAATTTGACGCGGGTCCTGTCAGAAATGAAACGCATGCGACATGAACACGTTAAAAATTCTAATTGGAATACACAGTTGAAAGGCTTCTGGGATTGGCTGGGAAAATTGGGATGGCTGAAATGGCTAAAGACAATTGGAATAGCACTAGGAGCAATAGTGCTGGTAGTACTAGTTGTAATTGGGTGTGTTATACCATTGATGCGCGTCCTAATCCTCCGCATGATCACAGGAGTAACGGGACAGTTTCCAGTAATCCAGATACAGGTAGACGCCGATCAGGTAGAACACATACACATGACAGGATATGAGCCCACTGAACTGATGACAGGGTATGAGCCCACTGAACTGATGACAGGGGGTGTGCCCGATGAAAAATGCTACGCTTAAAGTGAATCACCATCCACTCTCCCAAACGGTATGTAGATATGAAGAAAAGTAGATATGTAGAAAAGTAGATAAAGTAGTAAGTTAGAAATATAGTAGTGTATAATCATATAAGGTGTACATAGTAATTGTAAATATTTTCATCACAGACGGTGCCAAAAAATGGCGGAGGCATTCTATGCCAGCCAGCAGGCACCTCCAGATATGGACCCAGGGCAGAGCCACAGCCCAACTGGACCAAACAACACACCCATATATACAGAAACACCACACCCAGAGATAGATAGATATAGTTCACTTAGGCAACCAGGCCAAGACGGAGTGAGTCCGTGGCAGGAGGAGCAGCATGATTTTTCCATCCAGGTGCTGGAGAACCCCAGGAGAGTCCAGTACCTGATGCCCCCACCAGTGACACCATCGATGGGACCTCCTCCGAATCCATGGTCATCACCCATCATGGAACCAGAACAACGCTTCAGCCCAGAAAGCCCTGAGGACCCAGACGATCAAAGCCTCTCACCAAGTCCAGGACAGTCGAGCAGAGGCATCCCGCTGATACCCACTCAGAATCTACGCACCGCAAGGGTAACGCCCGAGGTCCGACAACATCCTGCCGCACCTCCACCTCCCGACTCCACCCCTCAACTTCCCAACTTCATGCCTCAACTACCGGCTTTCACGATTGACGATCTCAGACACATAACTAGGTTTGTGCCACGCCCGCTCAGCCTGCTTACCACCCCAGGTGACCTCCGGGAGGACATTTTGAGTATGAGCAAAGATGTGTTCACCCAGCTGCAAGCAGGCCTGTCTGACAGAGCACGAAGGTTATTATGTGCCACCAGAAGGGCTCTATACGCTCGTCGGAAGAGTCAGCGGGTGAGACAACTAGAAGCTGATAATCTGCGTCTGAGGCAGATCGAACGGCAGAGCCATGTATTGCAAGATCAGGCGAACCATCTGCAAGACGAGAATGACCTGATGCAGTATACAGTATCACAACTGCGCCGTGCCAATGCTTTACTGATCCACTTCTGTCAAGGGCGGCTGCGAGGGCAGACAGCAGCTCTCAGTGGACTGGAGGCCCAAATGAGGGGAAACACGATGGGAGGTGTTCCACCGCCGGCACGGGAGCAGGGCCAAGATTGGAGACGTGGACGAACATAAAGCCAATGGCAGATCAAGACATACTGAATGAAGCTGTACAGGCCGTTTTTGGCAATGACCAATTAGAAGAAGAAGACATGGTACTAGAAGACGATAATGTACCCTACGAAGTAATGTACATAAACAGATGGGAGCAATGGAAAATGCTACGTGACCAAAATGTTTTAGCTGGAAGGACTGTAGGAGGATGGGACTATGGTGATTTCTTGACTCCCAAAATCCAGTTCATAAACGAGCATACAGACATTGAATCCCTGGCCCCTGGACCCAAGGTAATTAACACCCTGGTGGGAACAGTGTCAACCCTTATCGATGTAAAGACTGAATGGCATGCGCCATGGATGACAGCATCAGATCCCGTCACGCCTCATCTATCCTGGGAAACGTTACCCAGCATCGAAGAAAAACAAAAAGATGTCAGGACAAGGCACCTGCACGAACTGTTTCAACAGATATTGGAGCAGGGTGACATGCAGTATTGGGATGAAGGGTTTGGAGTGTTAACCGGATATGAGCGAAGGCAGCCTATCACAGCGGTTCATCCACAATTGTTTGTACAGAAGTTGACATACCATGTATTTGTAATATATTACTTGTTTTTGTGGAAAAACCTGTATCCAGACCAGAGCAGAAGCCCTTTTACGGTGTACCCAGGGTCTAACGACACCAGATATCTGCTGGCTGCCTACAGCAAGAAAGTTGTGACAAACATTCTGGACGGAGGTCACAGAATCATTTGGTCTGACACAACACACAAAATGCGTCAGTGGCTGCATTTAATATCCCTCAAAGATAAAAGGGTGACAGACGTCATCCGGCCACATGGCCTCATGCGTCGTCTCTGTGCCAACGGAGAAGGGCTAGCGCCGTACAATGGGGAGTTCATCCGGAGAGCGGTGGAGTTCTATGATGCCGTAGAGGCAGAAAAGGCGGCGGAGTAGATAGAAACTTACAGTCAATGGCGAAGGTAAAGATAAATGTATGATCAAGACTGTAGTGATAATAATAAGACTTTAAAAGGACTTAGTCCTACTGATAGTTGCCAGGGTTGTTTTACTTTGTTTATCAAAGGCATTATCTTCTCACAGGATGTGTTTAAGCTACAACTCAGGCATGAAAGTAATAGGAGGTTGACCTGTGGTGAGAAGGGAGTAGGGACAGGCTGGGAGGAACCCCATATTATGGCTGCCCCAAGGCAGATATATATTTTTTGTACTATGTTAAAACAAAAAGAAAATCCTTCTATAAACAAATCCTAAAGAGGCAGTGCTCCTCACAAGTCGCGCCGAAAGGATTACTCCTTTCCGAACGCCCCACAGAGTCAACTGGTCAACAGTGGATATGGGATGATGCTTGTTGGAATGGGTAAAGCTCCATATATACCTGCATATATATATACATATATCGGTAGCAGTAGGTCACAAATCATAGAGCGCATGAGCACTTATGTTACCCAGATATATCATTGTGTTATTTTGTCATATGTTGCCCACATATACCATTGCGGTTACTTATGTTACTTCTGTTTATTTCTTTATGACTGGTTTGTTTTTGTTATAAGGCATGTGTACAATGACTGCTGGTTGGCCACCTGGAGAGGGTTTTACCTTGGCCAGATGCAATGGGAGGATGTTTCCCTCTCCATGTCGCTAGATTCAGCTGGAAGGCCAGACAAGGACGATCACTGCGTAGTCTCACATGGATTTAGTCCAGGAGGATAAGGGATGACAGTCGGTTGTGTTTTGCAGCTGAGTTGTCATCTGCTGCAGTGAACCTCATTGTCAGGAATTAGAAGAATCGGAAGGTGTTTGATTTCTTTATTATTCACATTGTACGTATTTTAGACTAGTCACTGTCACATTGCATGTATTTTAAGGTTTATCACCATCACTTTGCATGATTGCAGAAGGTATTTCCCATTTATCATTCATTGGGTGGTCCTTTCAGGACCAAAGGGGGGAGTGTTGAGAATAATTGCTCTGAGCACAGTGCATGCACCTGGTGGGGTAGCACTGAGAGGGTGAAGTTGTAACTACATGTGTTGCAGAACACCCGGCCTGATGTCATGTAGACGCCTGCTGCACCTGTTGTGTGAGAATGAATGGGTGCTGACGGATAGCTTGAGGTTGTGCTGTCACACCCCAGTAGGCACACAGTAACACTGCGATGGGAAGATTACCAGCAAACTCAGCCCCAGACCAACCAATAGGAAGAGTCCCAAGAAAGGCGAATCAGGGCAAGGCGATGCCATTACTGTTTTTGGGGTTTTCAAGACTGCTTTACACGATTAAGATCAAACGAGTCATCATAATAGTGGCAAGTACCTATAAATTTAGGATAAAGGGGAAGGGCCTGGGGCGTGGAAAACCCAGGTCCAGAATAGTATATAAGGAGAAGACAAAGAGACACAAGCCAGAGCAACCCCGGGGTATTCCTCTCACTTGTTTCATTTGTACTTTGCTGCAAATAAACATTTTACTTGGATCTGAAGACTGGTTTCCTCAACTGCTTTTAGACTATAGCTGAAGACAAGTTTTTGACTAGCCAGAACCTTTGAAGACTGATTAGAAGTGAACTATTGACGTACTATTGCCACGTCAGCTGTGGCACAGGCACGCATCATGCGCTCTCAAATTATTGTTGTTAAAAAGAACACTGTGGTTGCATCTGTTAAGAAATCAGAGATAAAGGCAGCAAGAACTCTCGGTATCGTCCTCCTTATGTTTTTGATTTGTCTCTGTCCGTATTTCTTTCCTTCTATGGGGGGACAGGACACCACAACAAATACTTCATCTGTTGAATCCTGGCTGTTCTATTGCAACTCCGCTTTAAATCCTCTCATCTACTCCTTTTTCTACCCCTGGTTTAGAAAAGCTGTTAAACTCATTGTCAGCCTTCACATACTGCAGCCAGGCTCCTGTGAGGCCAACATGATGTAATGAGGTTGGCAGAATTTACATTGTGTACAACATGTTGAGTTAGTTTTGTTTATTGTACACTAAGCAAGAACACCTTTAATCACTTTGGAAGTGTGGGAATAGTGTAAATTCCTAACAAAACATTAGGAATATACAATAAATTACACTATAATGAACTGGTTGGTGAAGATAATTGAACTATGACATATGGCCAACTTCCCCACAGGTTTCCTTACAGTGTAAATTTACTTTAAAAACAGAATCTATCACAATGAATAAGAGGCTTAAGCATAGTAAAAATTATGAATAAAATAACCTGCATGATGCAATGAATAATATTTGTGAAGTATACATTAACTGCAGTTGCTCGTTGCTTATTCTCTCATTTAAATGATCAAATATGTTTTAAATAGATAAATAAATAAATGTTTTTGAATGCATTATTTTGTCTGAAAATGTCTTTTAACATGTTTTTATGTGAAGCACATAGATTTCCCCTCAATATGTTAACCGGTGTTTTTAGTTTCCCTTTTGTACACTGTAGGAGTTTTTCACTACATAATAAAGCTGCAAAAGTGTTTGTGCTCAGTTTTATGACTCTAACTCTCCTGTTTTTGTTTGTACAATGAATAACATAGAAGTGAGATTAATATGTAATCAAGTCCACAGCAAACAGGTTTTTTAATAACATAAGGCTCCCTGGCTGTTCTGTCATCATCTCAAAGATGATGACAGAACATGTAAAAAGACATTTTTTATGCACACTGTATGTGCATCAATAGTGTTGCAAAATGTTACCATAATCCAAACTCTGAGTGTGACTTGCATTTTTAATTGGAAGCTCAATAAACTCAATAAGAATGACTACAAACTACAACCTATGGTCTTCAATGTCCTCCTCCTCTCGCTGGCTGTGTCTGACCTGCTTTTGGGTATCTTTACATCATTCCATATCCTCACCTCTGCATTCCTGCTGGTTTCTGAGTAAAATCATTTATCTTCTTTTAAACTATTTGGGTTTTATCCTCACCTCTGCCTCTGTTGGGACCATATAGCTCATAATACCGGTGTTCCTCCTCCTCCCCCTGGCTGTGCCTGTCCTGCTCTTGGGCCTATTAGGAATTTCAGTTTTCTCCTCATTTAAGATAAGATAAGATGAAAGTGTATTATCCCGAGGGAAATTACAGTTCTTCTGCCTCCATTGGGATCATTGTGCGTCTTTGTGCATTGTCTATTGCTGTGTGGGTGTTTGTTAATGTGTTTGTGTCAAATGTAATATCTCCCCATTCTGAGGATAAGATTTGACCATTAATTGTTTTGCCTTTTCATGATTGTTAGTTCTGCAATGAAGATCGCTGCTGAACATGATTCCTTTTTACTATTCCATGTAGTCCAGTAGTTCCATGACAAGGGAAAGTACGAGATTTGATCTATGTCCTATACAGTTATAAACACTGCTTCCCAGTGGAAGGGCATGCAATTGTCTGTTTGTGTGTGTCTCTGTGATTGTCTGACCACCCTGCACACTGCGTCTTGCCCAATGGCTGCTATGCCAGGATCCTACTCTGTGTGAACATGCACAGGACAAGTAAGTAATTGCTATGAAGGCAGAAGGTATGTCAAGCTGAATTGCTCTTACAGTAATAGCAAGCTATGAGGAAGTTTCTGACTTGTGATTTGAGAAGACAGTGTGAGATTTGACTCATGAGGCAAGTGTCTTGGACTACAGTAATCTAACACAGCCTTCAGAAATAAGTGGGAGAAGTTAAACTGACATAGGAGCAAAACTAGTGGCAGGTAGAACGCACAAAGGACAAGACAGGTGTGAAGAAGTGGAGAGGATGATGAAATAGGGAGGAGATGGGGAAGGGGGAGTTAGGTAACCGAAAAAATCTAAATGGGAAGGAGTGCCTGCTGAAGAAACGGAAAGGCATCAAGAACAGTCATGGAAATGAACATGAGGCAACTGAGATAAATGAACAATTGCAGAAAGAGGTGAATCAGAGGGTTGCTAGAGATCAGCAGCTCTCTTTTCACATCTCTACTTCTGAAGATGGAGGGGGGATTGGAGGAAGCTGAGCTTAACATTTCTCTCCTCAACAGCTCCTGCAAGCCAACTCCTCTTCCCTCTCAGGTCATTCTCATTGACACACTGCTGTCCTTCATCGCGCTGCTCACTGTGATGCTCAACCTGCTGGTCATCATCTCCATCTCCCACTTCAGGCACAGATACATTTCTCACAAATTCTAAATACAGTTTAGAAAAGGAAGGGTTGTCATCTACAGTGCAACAAGAATACAAGCAAAAATGTGGAATGACAGCTTTATGATTATAATTACTATGCATAGAGACCAAGTTTAGCTCTCCGTCAGCCCTCAGACTCCACTGTGTGTTGCATGTAGCTAATTTGATCATTGTTCCTTCTTGCAAATGAGAACCTCATTATGTGTGCGGTTTCCGTAAGGTGTCACATTTAACAGCAATCAAAACAAATTTCCATTTCTATGGACAATTCACTTCAGCCTTTTTTGTTTTGGAGCTGATATACAGTATGGCGGTGAAACTATGATGTAAAAGTATGTATATGTTTATTTGTCATGCATCTGTGTCTCCTTTAAAGTGTAAATTTGGTCGTCCTGTAGCTCAATATGACACACAGGAAAAAACTACAACTAATTTTCAAAATCGTAATCTCTCACTGCAGGCAGCTCCAAACTTCCACCAATGTCCTCCTGCTCTCCCTGGCTGTGTCTGATCTGCTCATGGGGCTCCTGGTGATGCCACTTTCTATTGCCTCAATGCATTCTTGCTTGTTTCTAGGTAAAATCATTTGTAACTTTATGGACTTGTTGAGTTTTATCCTCACTTCTGCATCTGTTGGGAGCATGGTGCTCATATCTATTGACCGATATGTAGCTATTTGTTGTCCCCTTCGTTATTCCTACATTATGACACAAAACAAAGCTAAAATGTGTGTGTGTTTGTGTTGGAGCTGCTCTGTTGTTTACAACACAGTAATGCTGAAAGACTACTTGGCAAAAGCGGATGTGACTGAATGTGTGGTTGTAATAAGCTACATTGCAGGGTCAGTTGACCTAATTCTTACCTTTATAGGCCCTGTTACTGTTATGATAGTTCTCTATATGAGGGTATTTGGGGTGGCTGTGGCACAGGCACGCATCATGCGCTCTCAAATTATTGTTGTTAAAAAGAACACTGTGGTTGCATCTGTTAAGAAATCAGAGATAAAGGCAGCAAGAACTCTCGGTATCGTCCTCCTTATGTTTTTGATTTGTCTCTGTCCGTATTTCTTTCCTTCTATGGGGGGACAGGACACCACAACAAATACTTCATCTGTTGAATCCTGGCTGTTCTATTGCAACTCCGCTTTAAATCCTCTCATCTACTCCTTTTTCTACCCCTGGTTTAGAAAAGCTGTTAAACTCATTGTCAGCCTTCACATACTGCAGCCAGGCTCCTGTGAGGCCAACATGATGTAATGAGGTTGGCAGAATTTACATTGTGTACAACATGTTGAGTTAGTTTTGTTTATTGTACACTAAGCAAGAACACCTTTAATCACTTTGGAAGTGTGGGAATAGTGTAAATTCCTAACAAAACATTAGGAATATACAATAAATTACACTATAATGAACTGGTTGGTGAAGATAATTGAACTATGACATATGGCCAACTTCCCCACAGGTTTCCTTACAGTGTAAATTTACTTTAAAAACAGAATCTATCACAATGAATAAGAGGCTTAAGCATAGTAAAAATTATGAATAAAATAACCTGCATGATGCAATGAATAATATTTGTGAAGTATACATTAACTGCAGTTGCTCGTTGCTTATTCTCTCATTTAAATGATCAAATATGTTTTAAATAGATAAATAAATAAATGTTTTTGAATGCATTATTTTGTCTGAAAATGTCTTTTAACATGTTTTTATGTGAAGCACATAGATTTCCCCTCAATATGTTAACCGGTGTTTTTAGTTTCCCTTTTGTACACTGTAGGAGTTTTTCACTACATAATAAAGCTGCAAAAGTGTTTGTGCTCAGTTTTATGACTCTAACTCTCCTGTTTTTGTTTGTACAATGAATAACATAGAAGTGAGATTAATATGTAATCAGGTCCACAGCAAACAGGTTTTTTAATAACATAAGGCTCCCTGGCTGTTCTGTCATCATCTCAAAGATGATGACAGAACATGTAAAAAGACATTTTTTATGCACACTGTATGTGCATCAATAGTGTTGCAAAATGTTACCATAATCCAAACTCTGAGTGTGACTTGCATTTTTAATTGGAAGCTCAATAAACTCAATAAGAATGACTACAAACTACAACCTATGGTCTTCAATGTCCTCCTCCTCTCGCTGGCTGTGTCTGACCTGCTTTTGGGTGTCTTTACATCATTCCATATCCACACCTCTGCATTCCTGCTTGTTTCTGAGTAAAATCATTTATCTTCTTTTAAACTATTTGGGTTTTATCCTCACCTCTGCCTCTGTTGGGACCATATAGCTCATAATACCGGTGTTCCTCCTCCTCCCGCTGGCTGTGCCTGTCCTGCTCTTGGGCCTATTAGGAATTTCAGTTTTCTCCTCATTTAAGATAAGATAAGATGAAAGTGTATTATCCCGAGGGAAATAACAGTTCTTCTGCCTCCATTGGGATCATTGTGCGTCTTTGTGCATTGTCTATTGCTGTGTGGGTGTTTGTTAATGTGTTTGTGTCAAATGTAATATCTCCCCATTCTGAGGATAAGATTTGACCATTAATTGTTTTGCCTTTTCATGATTGTTAGTTCTGTAATGAAGATCGCTGCTGAACATGATTCCTTTTTACTATTCCATGTAGTCCAGTAGTTCCATGACAAGGGAAAGTACGAGATTTGATCTATGTCCTATACAGTTATAAACACTGCTTCCCAGTGGAAGGGCATGCAATTGTCTGTTTGTGTGTGTCTCTGTGATTGTCTGACCACCCTGCACACTGCGTCTTGCCCAATGGCTGCTATGCCAGGATCCTACTCTGTGTGAACATGCACAGGACAAGTAAGTAATTGCTATGAAGGCAGAAGGTATGTCAAGCTGAATTGCTCTTACAGTAATAGCAAGCTATGAGGAAGTTTCTGACTTGTGATTTGAGAAGACAGTGTGAGATTTGACTCATGAGGCAAGTGTCTTGGACTACAGTAATCTAACACAGCCTTCAGAATTAAGTGGGAGAAGTTAAACTGACATAGGAGCAAAACTAGTGGCAGGTAGAACGCACAAAGGACAAGACAGGTGTGAAGATGTGGAGAGGATGATGAAATAGGGAGGAGATGGGGAAGGGGGAGTTAGGTAACCGAAAAAATCTAAATGGGAAGGAGTGCCTGCTGAAAAAACAGAAAGGCATCAAGAACAGTCATGGAAATGAACAGGAGGCAACTGAGATAAATGAACCATTGCAGAAAGAGGTGAATCAGAGGGTTGCTAGAGATCAGCAGCTCTCTTTTCACATCTCTACTTCTGAAGATGGAGGGGGGATTAGAGGAAGCTGAGCTTAACATTTCTCTCCTCAACAGCTCCTGCAAGCCAACTCCTCTTTCCTCTCAGGTCATTCTCATTGACACACTGCTGTCCTTCATCGCGCTGCTCACTGTGATGCTCAACCTGCTGGTCATCATCTCCATCTCCCACTTCAGGCACAGATACATTTCTCACAAATTCTAAATACAGTTTAGAAAAGGAAGGGTTGTCATCTACAGTGCAACAAGAATACAAGCAAAAATGTGGAATGACAGCTTTATGATTATAATTACTATGCATAGAGACCAAGTTTAGCTCTCCGTCAGCCCTCAGACTCCACTGTGTGTTGCATGTAGCTTATTTGATCATTGTTCCTTCTTGCAAATGAGAACCTCATTATGTGTGCGGTTTCCGTAAGGTGTCACATTTAACAGCAATCAAAATAAATTTCCATTTCTATGGACAATTCATGCTTCAGCCTTTTTTGTTTTGGAGCTGATATACAGTATGGCGGTGAAACTATGATGTAAAAGTATGTATATGTTTATTTGTCATGCATCTGTGTCTCCTTTAAAGTGTAAATTTGGTCATCCTGTAGCTCAATATGACACACAGGAAAAAACTACTACCAATTTTAAAAATCGTAATCTCTCACTGCAGGCAGCTCCAAACTTCCACCAATGTCCTCCTGCTCTCCCTGGCTGTGTCTGATCTGCTCATGGGGCTCCTGGTGATGCCACTTTCTATTGCCTCAATGCATTCTTGCTTGTTTCTAGGTAAAATCATTTGTAACTTTATGGACTTGTTGAGTTTTATCCTCACTTCTGCATCTGTTGGGAGCATGGTGCTCATATCTATTGACCGATATGTAGCTATTTGTTGTCCCCTTCGTTATTCCTACATTATGACACAAAACAAAGCTAAAATGTGTGTGTGTTTGTGTTGGAGCTGCTCTGTTGTTTACAACACAGTAATGCTGAAAGACTACTTGGCAAAAGCGGATGTGACTGAATGTGTGGTTGTAATAAGCTACATTGCAGGGTCAGTTGACCTAATTCTTACCTTTATAGGCCCTGTTACTGTTATGATAGTTCTCTATATGAGGGTATTTGGGGTGGCTGTGGCACAGGCACGCATCATGCGCTCTCAAATTATTGTTGTTAAAAAGAACACTGTGGTTGCATCTGTTCAGAAATTAGAGATAAAGGCAGCAAGAACTCTCGGTATCGTCCTCCTTATGTTTTTGATTTGTCTCTGTCCGTATTTCTTTCCTTCTATGGGAGGACAGGACACCACAACAAATACTTCATCTGTTGAACAATGGCTGTTCTATTGCAACTCCGCTTTAAATCCTCTCATCTATGCGTTTTTCTACCCCTGGTTTAGAAAAGCTGTCAAACTCATTGTCAGCCTTCACATACTGCAGCCAGGCTCCTGTGAGGCCAACATGATGTAATGAGGTTGGCAGAATTTACATTGTGTACAACATGTTGAGTTAGTTTTGTTTATTGTACACTAAGCAAGAACACCTTTAATCACTTTGGAAGTGTGGGAATAGTGTAAATTCCTAACAAAACATTAGGAATATACAATAAATTACACTATAATGAACTGGTTGGTGAAGATAATTGAACTATGACATATGGCCAACTTCCCCACAGGTTTCCTTATAGTGTAAATTTACTTTAAAAACAGAATCTATCACAATGAATTAGAGGCTTAAGCATAGTAAAAATTATGAATAAAATAACCTGCATGATGCAATGAATAATATTTGTGAAGTATACATTAACTGCAGTTGCTCGTTGCTTATTCTCTCATTTAAATGATCAAATATGTTTTAAATAGATAAATAAATAAATGTTTTTGAATGCATTATTTTGTCTGAAAATGTCTTTTAACATGTTTTTATGTGAAGCACATAGATTTCCCCTCAATATGTTAACCGGTGTTTTTAGTTTCCCTTTTGTACACTGTAGGAGTTTTTCACTACATAATAAAGCTGCAAAAGTGTTTGTGCTCAGTTTTATGACTCTAACTCTCCTGTTTTTGTTTGTACAATGAATAACATAGAAGTGAGATTAATATGTAATCAGGTCCACAGCAAACAGGTTTTTTAATAACATAAGGCTCCCTGGCTGTTCTGTCATCATCTCAAAGATGATGACAGAACATGTAAGAAGACATTTTTTATGCACACTGTATGTGCATCAATAGTGTTGCAAAATGTTACCATAATCCAAACTCTGAGTGTGACTTGCATTTTTAATTGGAAGCTCAATAAACTCAATAAGAACGACTACAAACTACGACCTATGATCTTCAATGTCCTCCTCCTCTCACTGGCTGTGTCTGACCTGCTTTTGGGTGTCTTTACATCATTCCATATCCTCACCTCTGCATTCCTGCTGGTTTCTGAGTAAAATCATTTATCTTCTTCTAAACTATTTGGGTTTTATCCTCACCTCTGCCTCTGTTGGGACCATATAGCTCATAATACCGGTGTTCCTCCTCCTCCCCCTGGCTGTGCCTGTCCTACTCTTGGGCCTATTAGGAATTTCAGTTTTCTCCTCATTTAAGATAAGATAAGATGAAAGTGTATTATCCCGAGGGAAATTACAGTTCTTCTGCCTCCATTGGGATCATTGTGCGTCTTTGTGCATTGTCTATTGCTGTGTGGGTGTTTGTTAATGTGTTTGTGTCAAATGTAATATCTCCCCATTCTGAGGATAAGATTTGACCATTATTTGTTTTGCCTTTTCATGATTGTTAATTCTGTAATGAAGATCGCTGCTGAACATGATTTTTTTTTTACTTTTCCATGTAGTCCAGTAGTTCCATGACAAGGGAAAGTACGAGATTTGATCTATGTCCTCTACAGTTATAAACACTGCTTCCCAGTGGAAGGGCATGCAATTGTCTGTTTGTGTGTGTCTCTGTGATTGTCTGACCACCCTGCACACTGCGTCTTGCCCAATGGCTGCTATGCCAGGATCCTATTCTGTGTGAACATGCACAGGACAAGTAAGTAATTGCTATGAAGGCAGAAAGTATATCAAGCTGAATTGCTCTTACAGTAATAGCAAGCTATGAGGAAGTTTCTGACTTGTGATTTGAGAAGACAGTGTGAGATTTGATTCATGAGGCAAGTGTCTTGGACTACAGTAATCTAACACAGCCTTCAGAATTAAGTGGGAGAAGTTAAACTGACATAGGAGCAAAACTAGTGGCAGGTAGAACGCACAAAGGACAAGACAGGTGTGAAGAAGTGGAGAGGATGATGAAATAGGGAGGAGATGGGGAAGGGGGAGTTAGGTAACCGAACAAATCTAAATGGGAAGGAGTGCCTGCTGAAGAAACGGAAAGGCATCAAGAACAGTCATGGAAATGAACATGAGGCAACTGAGATAAATGAACCATTGCAGAAAGAGGTGAATAAGAGGGTTGCTAGAGATCAGCAGCTCTCTTTTCACATCTCTACTTCTGAAGATGGAGGGGGGATTGGAGGGAGCTGAGCTTAACATTTCTCTCCTCAACAGCTCCTGCAAGCCAACTCCTCTTTCCTCTCAGGTCATTCTCATTGACACACTGCTGTCCTTCATCGCGCTGCTCACTGTGATGCTCAACCTGCTGGTCATCATCTCCATCTCCCACTTCAGGCACAGATACATTTCTCACAAATTCTAAATACAGTTTAGAAAAGGAAGGGTTGTCATCTACAGTGCAACAAGAATACAAGCAAAAATGTGGAATGACAGCTTTATGATTATAATTACTATGCATAGAGACCAAGTTTAGCTCTCCGTCAGCCCTCAGACTCCACTGTGTGTTGCATGTAGCTTATTTGATCATTGTTCCTTCTTGCAAATGAGAACCTCATTATGTGTGCGGTTTCCGTAAGGTGTCACATTTAACAGCAATCAAAATAAATTTCCATTTCTATGGACAATTCATGCTTCAGCCTTTTTTGTTTTGGAGCTGATATACAGTATGGCGGTGAAACTATGATGTAAAAGTATGTATATGTTTATTTGTCATGCATCTGTGTCTCCTTTAAAGTGTAAATTTGGTCGTCCTGTAGCTTAATATGACACACAGGAAAAAACTACTACTAATTTTCAAATTCGTAATCTCTCACTGCAGGCAGCTCCAAACTTCCACCAATGTCCTCCTGCTCTCCCTGGCTGTGTCTGATCTGCTCATGGGGCTCCTGGTGATGCCACTTTCTATTGCCTCAATGCATTCTTGCTTGTTTCTAGGTAAAATCATTTGTAACTTTATGGACTTGTTGAGTTTTATCCTCACTTCTGCATCTGTTGGGAGCATGGTGCTCATATCTATTGACCGATATGTAGCTATTTGTTGTCCCCTTCGTTATTCCTACATTATGACACAAAACAAAGCTAAAATGTGTGTGTGTTTGTGTTGGAGCTGCTCTGTTGTTTACAACACAGTAATGCTGAAAGACTACTTGGCAAAAGCGGATGTGACTGAATGTGTTGTTGTAATAAGCTACATTGCAGGGTCAGTTGACCTAATTCTTACCTTTATAGGCCCTGTTACTGTTATGATAGTTCTCTATATGAGGGTATTTGGGGTGGCTGTGGCACAGGCACGCATCATGCGCTCTCAAATTACTGTTGTTAAAAAGAACACTGTGGTTGCAACAGTGAGGAAATCAGAGATAAAGGCAGCAAGAACTCTCGGTATCGTCCTGCTTATGTTTTTGATTTGTCTCTCCCCGTATTTCTTTCCCTCTTTGGGAGGGCAGGACACAGTAAATAACAATGTATCTGTTGAATCCTGGCTTTTCCACTGCAACTCCACTATAAATCCTCTCATCTACTCCTTTTTCTACCCCTGGTTTAGAAAAGCTGTCAAACTCATTGTCAGCCTTCACATACTGCAGCCAGGCTCCTGTGAGGCCAACATGATGTAATGAGGTTGGCAGAATTTACATTGTGTACAACATGTTGAGTTAGTTTTGTTTATTGTACACTAAGCAAGAACACCTTGAATCACTTTGGAAGTGTGGGAATAGTGTAAATTCCTAACAAAACATTAGGAATATACAATAAATTACACTATAATTAACTGGTTGGTGAAGATAATTGAACTATGACATATGGCCAACTTCCCCACAGGTTTCATTATAGTGTAAATTTACTTTAAAAACAGAATCTATCACAATGAATCAGAGGCTTAAGCATAGTAAAAATTATGAATAAAATAACCTGCATGATGCAATGAATAATATTTGTGAAGTATACATTAACTGCAGTTGCTCGTTGCTTATTCTCTCATTTAAATGATCAAATATGTTTTAAATAGATAAATAAATAAATGTTTTTGAATGCATTATTTTGTCTGAAAATGTCTTTTAACATGTTTTTATGTGAAGCACATAGATTTCCCCTCAATATGTTAACCGGTGTTTTTAGTTTCCCTTTTGTACACTGTAGGAGTTTTTCACTACATAATAAAGCTGCAAAAGTGTTTGTGCTCAGTTTTATGACTCTAACTCTCCTGTTTTTGTTTGTACAATGAATAACATAGAAGTGAGATTAATATGTAATCAGGTCCACAGCAAACAGGTTTTTTAATAACATAAGGCTCCCTGGCTGTTCTGTCATCATCTCAAAGATGATGACAGAACATGTAAGAAGACATTTTTTATGCACACTGTATGTGCATCAATAGTGTTGCAAAATGTTACCATAATCCAAACTCTGAGTGTGACTTGCATTTTTAATTGGAAGCTCAATAAACTCAATAAGAATGACTACAAACTACAACCTATGGTCTTCAATGTCCTCCTCCTCTCGCTGGCTGTGTCTGACCTGCTTTTGGGTATCTTTACATCATTCCATATCCTCACCTCTGCATTCCTGCTGGTTTCTGAGTAAAATCATTTATCTTCTTTTAAACTATTTGGGTTCTATCCTCACCTCTGCCTCTGTTGGGACCATATAGCTCATAATACCGGTGTTCCTCCTCCTCCCCCTGGCTGTGCCTGTCCTACTCTTGGGCCTATTAGGAATTTCAGTTTTCTCCTCATTTAAGATAAGATAAGATGAAAGTGTATTATCCCGAGGGAAATTACAGTTCTTCTGCCTCCATTGGGATCATTGTGCGTCTTTGTGCATTGTCTATTGCTGTGTGGGTGTTTGTTAATGTGTTTGTGTCAAATGTAATATCTCCCCATTCTGAGGATAAGATTTGACCATTATTTGTTTTGCCTTTTCATGATTGTTAATTCTGTAATGAAGATCGCTGCTGAACATAATTTTTTTTTTACTATTCCATGTAGTCCAGTAGTTCCATGACAAGGGAAAGTACGAGATTTGATCTATGTCCTATACAGTTATAAACACTGCTTCCCAGTGGAAGGGCATGCAATTGTCTGTTTGTGTGTGTCTCTGTGATTGTCTGACCACCCTGCACACTGCGTCTTGCCCAATGGCTGCTATGCCAGGATCCTACTCTGTGTGAACATGCACAGGACAAGTACGTAATTGCAATAATGAGGCAATTGTCTTGGCCTACAGTAATCTAACACAGCCTTCAGAATTAAGTGGGAGAAGTTAAACTGACATAGGAGCAAAACTAGTGGCAGGTAGAACGCACAAAGGACAAGACAGGTGTGAAGAAGTGGAGAGGATGATGAAATAGGGAGGAGATGGGGAAGGGGGAGTTAGGTAACCGAAAAAATCTAAATGGGAAGGAGTGCCTGCTGAAAAAACAGAAAGGCATCCAGAACAGTCATGGAAATGAACAGGAGGCAACTGAGATAAATGAACCATTGCAGAAAGAGGTGAATCAGAGGGTTGCTAGAGATCAGCAGCTCTCTTTTCACATCTCTACTTCTGAAGATGGAGGGGGAATTGGAGGGAGCTGAGCTTAACATTTCTCTCCTCAACAGCTCCTGCAAGCCAACTCCTCTTTCCTCTCAGGTCATTCTCATTGACACACTGCTGTCCTTCATCGCGCTGCTCACTGTGATGCTCAACCTGCTGGTCATCATCTCCATCTCCCACTTCAGGCACAGATACATTTCTCACAAATTCTAAATACAGTTTAGAAAAGGAAGGGTTGTCATCTACAGTGCAACAAGAATACAAGCAAAAATGTGGAATGACAGCTTTATGATTATAATTACTATGCATAGAGACCAAGTTTAGCTCTCCGTCAGCCCTCAGACTCCACTGTGTGTTGCATGTAGCTAATTTGATCATTGTTCCTTCTTGCAAATGAGAACCTCATTATGTGTGCGGTTTCCGTACGGTGTCACATTTAACAGCAATCAAAATAAATTTCCATTTCTATGGACAATTCAAGCTTGAGCCTTTTTTGTTTGGAGCTGATATACAATATGGCGGTTAAACTATGATGTTAAAGTATGTATTGTTTATTTGTCATGCATCTGTGTCTCCTTTAAAGTGTAAATTTGGTCATCCTGTAACTGAAAGTGGCACAGGAAAAAAAAACTACTAATTTCAAAATCATAATCTCTCACTGCAGGCAGCTCCACACCCCCACCAATGTCCTCCTGCTCTCCCTGGCTGTGTCTGACCTGCTCGTAGGGCTCCTGGTGATGCCACTTTCTATTGCCTCAGTGCATTCATGCTTGTTTCTAGCTAAAATGATTTGTATCTTCATGGACTTGTTGAGTTTTATCCTCACTTCTGCATCTGTTGGGAGCATGGTGCTAATATCTATTGACCGATATGTAGCTATTTGTTTCCCTCTGCGTTATTCTTACACTATAACAACAAGCAGAGCTAAAATGTGTGTGTGTTTGTGTTGGAGCTGCTCTGTTGTTTACAACACAGTATTACTGAAAGACCACCTGGCAAAAGCAAATATGTACAATTACGATGAATGTGTGGTTGTAATAAGCTACATTGCAGGGTCAGACCTAATTCTTACCTTTATAGGCCCTGTTACTGTTATGATAGTTCTCTATATGAGGGTATTTGTGGTGGCTGTGGCACAGGCACGCATCATGCGCTCTCAAATTACTGCTGTTAAAATGAACACTGTGGTTGCAACTGTTAAGAAATCAGAGTTAAAGGCAGCAAGAACTCTCGGTATCGTCCTGCTTATGTTTTTGATTTGTCTCTGTCCATATTATTTTCCTTCTATGGGAGGACAGGACACCACAACAAGTACTTCGTCTATTGAGGTCTGGCTTTTCCATTGCAACTCTACTGTAAATCCTTTGATCTATGCTTTTTTATACCCCTGGTTTCAAAAAGCTGTTAAACTCATTGTCAGCCTTCACATACTGCAGCCAGGCTCCTGTGAGGCCAACATGGTGTAGTGACACACACAGTGTCCAGTGTCAGTTTGGCATTATGGTTCCTTTTAGCCTGCTGTAAAAACGTGTTTATGTTTTGGCCTGTAACTTCTGAGCCTGAAGCCACATAATCAGAATTGTCTAGGTCAATCAGCTTTATTTATATTTTCTTTGAAAATGTTGAGTCAATTGTAATTCAAATTTACAAGTAGAATGCCAAGGCTATGGTCCACAGGTTGAATCTTTGCCTTTGGATATCCCTGTTAGTTTGTTTATTGTTCTCACATTAACTTAATTAATTATTTAGCTGCATAATAATACTGCACACTGATAGTTGCCTAATAGTTCTGCACACATAGAAATTCTCCTAAGAAAGCCAAAACCTCACTTTTACTGTCTTAAGTAGCACTGTAGTTGTTCAATAATAAAAGTAACCCTCAAAAATACAATTCAGCTTAATAATTGTGCACACAGTGTATTTGTGTGTCTGTTTGTATGTGTAAGCCTTGCTTTTTGCCCATTGACTGCTGGGACAAAACACTGCTGTGTGAACTTGCTCAGAATAAGTTATTATTCTTAAGGCAGCAAGTATGCAAAGGTCAATATTTTATCACAATACTAAATGAGAACGTGCCTGATTGTTATGCGTTCTTCTCTGATGCCTAATTTTGATCAGTTAATGGCAACTTTCTACTTGAAATTAATAATAAATTCATTTTAAATTCATAATGGGTGAACATTTGTATTTTTTTGGAAAGCATAACAACCCGGAAAACAATCATGATAATTATCCACTAACAATATGTCAGCATTGTTGTGATTTAAGCAGGCAATGTGACTCACAGTTGGGGCCTGGACTCCCCTCAAGACATTTACCATCAAGAGTTTGTGGGATAAGTTATACAACTGATGCAGCGATCCCAGCAGGTAGAAAACACCAAGAGGGGGAGGACAACGATCGACAGGAGGAGTGGGAAAGAGTACCTGCAGTAGAAGTGGGATGGCAGCAAGAACAGTAAGGAATACAGGAGACAAATTAGATAAATAAACCATCCCACAAAGAGGTGAACCAGAGGGCTGCTTAACCTCAGCAGCTCTCCTTTCACATCTAAACTCAGTTCATCTGACAATGGTGGAGGGAGCTGAGCTCAATGATTCTCTCCTCAACACCTCCTGCAAGCCAACTCCTCTTTCCCCTACGTTCATTTTAATCAACACACTGCTGTCCTTCCTTGTGCTGCTCACTGTGACTCTCAACCTGCTGGTAATCATTTCCATCTCCCATTTCAGGCACAGATACATTTCTTTCAATATAATTGAAATACTGTGGCACTGACACAAGATATGGAGATTTGAGTGTCATGCTGTGTATATGCAGTTTATTATTACCATTTCTTATTATTATCATTTGTATTTCCATTGTATAGATTTGTCAATTGTACAGTTTTACAATGTTTATTATGGTCCAAAGTCTGACAGTGACTTGGACTTTCACATTGTAGGCCAATAAGCACAACATCATCTCCAACCATCTTAATCATATTTTCTCACTGCAGGCAGCTCCACACCCCCACCAATGTCCTCCTGCTCTCCCTGGCTGTGTCTGATCTGCTCATGGGGCTCCTGGTGATGCCACTTTCTATTGCCTCTATGCATTCTTGCTTGTTTCTAGGTAAAATCATTTGTAACTTTATGGACTTGTTGAGTTTTATCCTCTCCTCTGCCTCAGTTGGGACCATGGTGCTCATATCTATTGACCGATATGTAGCTATTTGTTGTCCCCTTTGTTATTCCTACATTATGACACAAAACAAAGCTAAAATTAGTGTATGTTTGTGTTGGAGCTGCTCTGTTGTTTACAACACAGTAATTCTGAAAGACTACTTGGCAAAAGCGGATGTGACCGAATGTGTTGTTGTAATAAGCTACATTGCAGGGTCAGTTGACCTAATTCTTACCTTTATAGGCCCTGTTACTGTTATGATAGTTCTCTATATGAGGGTATTTGTGGTGGCTGTGGCACAGGCACGCATCATGCGCTCTCAAATTACTGTTGTTAAAAAGAACACTGTGGTTGCATCTGTTAAGAAATCAGAGATAAAGGCAGCAAGAACTCTCAGTATCGTCCTGCTTATGTTTTTGATTTGTCTCTGTCCGTATTTCTTTCCTTCTATGGGAGGACAGGACACCACAACAAATACTTCATCTGTTGAACATTGGCTGTTCTATTGCAACTCCGCTTTAAATCCTCTCATCTATGCGTTTTTCTACCCCTGGTTTAGAAAAGCTGTTAAACTCATTGTCAGCCTTCACATACTGCAGCCAGGCTCCTGTGAGGCCAACATGATGTAGTGATACACTCAATCGAGTTTAATTACCCCGTTAAGGAGATTATGTTTTCAGACGTTTGTTGTTTGCAGGATATTTCAAAAAGTCATGAACAGATAGTAATGGAACTTGGGGAGCTGAATGGACGATCCACGGGAAAAACATGACATTCTGGTACCCTTCCGACTGATGCTGGTACTGCAATTTCCACTTCTTCCTTTCTGGTCTATAACCCTTGAACTGAAAGTCATAAAATCACTATTCTTTTAAATCCACGCTGTCCTTCATCGCATTGCTCACTGTGACGCTCAACATGCTGGTCATCAATTCCATCTCACATTTCAGTCACATTTCTCACATATTCTATATACAGATTAGTAGGATAGTTAGATTGCTGAATCTACAGCACATAATAGTACAAAATAAGGAATGACAGATTTATTATTATTATTATTATTATTATTATTATGTTTAGATACAAAATTAGCTGTCAGTCAGAGCTCCACTGTGTCTGGTGAAGCAGCACTATTAAATCTCACCTCATTGTGTGATTGTCTGATGCTAAACGTTATGTAGCCTGCTCAGCTAGGTTGCTAACTAGCTTGCTGTTGTGAAATATGATCAAAAACTTTTATGGCTGTTTTATGGAAATTTGTTTGTATGTTGTCATCGCGTGTGGAAATAAGTGGAGTGGTGGTTTCTTTATAGGGTATTTTCAATAGAACCACGGGAGATAAAAGCTTGAAACTTGTTTTGTGTGTTTGTAGCATTGTTCTGCTCATTTCCAAGCGTTGTTTCCATAAGGCTGCGGGTAATTTTTACGTTCTAAAAGTAAGAACAGCTGAAAATTGTGTGTGTTTGTGTTCGAGCACCTCTGATATGTGCTATATAGTCAGGGTTTTTCTAATGATTTCCATAGTTGATAACAAGCGTAAAACTCGTCACTGTTGTTATGTCCAGCGCAGATTAAAGCTTTGAAAATGACACAAGGCTTCATGGCTGTTCTGTTTGTCAGTCGAGTTGACATAAAGATGGAAGGTTTTTTCATTCCTGCAGTGAAAGAAATCACTGCAAGCACATTCCGTAAAACACAGCTGTATATATACTCAGACACACGCGTGCACACACACATCCAACTGTGCTGTGAGTATTCAAAAAGCTAAACTTGTCCATCCACACTGGTGTTTAAACAGGGTGATACTTTTTTCACAGATTCTTTATTGCTTCATTTGTGGGCTTGATAAAAAAGAGATCTCTGTCAAAGCATTCACAAAATGAGAAGTTATATAGTACATCAAAAGAAAATATACTGCATGGTTTTAAAAATATTGCTTTATAAATTACCAGTTTATTTGTTCACACTACTTTTTAGTTTAATTTGTACGTACATGCTTTCATTTAACAATCAGAGAAACTAAGATGCTTTAAAAGTCTTATGTAGCCCATCTCAAAAATAGAACCATTTTTGATAAATATAATTTCAGCAATACTTTCTCAGACAGCTATAAAGCCACATGCTGCTATTATACCAGCCACAATTACAAGAATGTATACAACCTATTGCTAAAAGAAACTCAAAGATTCATAAGCACTCCAATCTAAACCTGCTCTTCATGTTTGATCTTCATTTATTTGTGACAAGTAAGACATACCCCACGCATAACAATTTTGGCTTTTAAGTCCACTGAAGATTTTGTAGGACTGCAATTACTTTTTGCCAGTAACAATTATCTCTTATGGGCCCTACTAGGTGGAGAAGACCAGAATCACTCACTGCCACTGGTATCTTTGCTCAATTCAGTGTCTATTTAAGGGAATCTGGAGCATTTCATTTGAGGGCATCAGTGGTTATCCATATCGGTTCGGAGTATTCACTTTGGCCCGTGGTGTTCTTGGCTGCAACTCTGACAGAGTAGGTGGTTCCCGGCTTGAGATTACTCTCTACGTAACTTAACTTGTCCACGGTTTTATATATTTGCTCTGCGTCTTTTCCATTTTGTGGCTCTTCGATGAGGACTACGTACTGGGTTGCGCCGCCCACTAGCGCCCACTTCACGTGCAGGGAAGTTCTTTTTACAATGACTGTCACTTCTGCTGGAATGCTGAAGTCTGAGAGAGACAGAAAGAGAGAGAGAGGGACAGAAAGAGAGCGAGAGAGAGAGAGAGAGAGAGAGAGAGATAGAGAGAGAAAGGGAGGTTTCATGAGAAATTAATTGTTGTGACCAATCATTGAATCTTTGTAGCACCAATTACGATGCAGTTTATGGAATAATGGATTTACCAATCCCTGAAGTGCCGAAGATTTCACTGTCCCGCAAATCTCTTCTTCTTCGTTTTGATGCTGCATGAGGGAGATCAGAGTGTTCAATATGAATTCCAGAAACCTGATCCAAAATAGATGGACAAATAAAATGCCTAACTCATCTAAATTAACAGAAAATTGATTGTTCCAGTCAGGGCTTCCAAGCTAAAGAATGCCAAGTGAGAGGATCATGATATCCTGACCACTTCCTCCTCCTCCTCCTCCTCCTCCTCCTTGCGCGCCCCAACCCACCAAAAAGAGTTAATGATGTAGCAACTTGATCAGCTGTCGCCGCAGTGGGTTGTTTTATTCAAGACTGGTATTGATTGAATGAGACACAGCAACTGGACAGTGCTCCATTTTTGCAGATAGATTGAATCATAAACTTTGGTATTGCTGGGGTCTTGCAGCTATTGCTATATACTTGAACCAAGCAGAGCTATAGAGCTTCAACCCTCTATCTGACCTGTTATAGCGCTGGTAGGGATGCTCTCCCCCACGTCATTGCTGGCTGTCACTTCAGTGGTGGCAGGATCGAGGTTTGTCAGTGTGCAGGAGAGCCCAGTGGTATTGCAAAGCTCAACACGGTCTGCACCCACACTGTACACAGTGTACTTTGTGGCGAACAGTGACGTGTCCCAGGACAGCATGGACTGGCTGCCACTGTATTTTACATTCTGTGGAGGACAGGGGACTGGCAAGGAAACAGTGAAAACGGCATTAATGGCAGTACTGATTGAAAGGTTGGGCCAGAATTCACAGCTTCTTATGATGTCCTAAAACACACCATGTCAAATGATGCACTCTTCATAAACATATTCACCCCTTCATTTGTTTTTTATCACTCACTTACTCTTCACAGATGCGTACATTTAAGTTTCAAAGTTACCTGTGGTCCCACCAAAGAGACTTGACGGATCGCCGGCCCCTGCTGCGTTTCTTGAGCGTACAGTGAGGTTGTAAACTGTGCTGCAGGGTATTGGAAACTCAAAGTATGGCCGGGGCAACCAGTATGAGGAGATGTCCATCAGGGCCTCAGGGCTGTCTTGGATATGGCCTGTTATCGCTGCCAGATACTCGACATCAGGACAGCTGATGGGGTTCCATGAAATCATGACCCAGTGCTTATTTTTTATCCGTTGCATTCGAACTTTCACAATATTCGGCGGGCATGGAACTGGGGAGGAAGATGATTTAGATTTATTTTTGTTAGTAAGATAAGTATCTGCTGAAATGCACAGGCAGATGCATCAGACACCTGATTTCAATGAAACTTGGTGGGAAGTTAATAAGGCCCAAAAACATTAATCATATTTAATAGTTGGCTATTATTCTACATAATCTGCCTATATACTGTATGTGAAACTGAATTTCTCTGTACAATGCAATATAACTGTACACTGCTGTGGTTGGTTTGCCTATTGAGGCCTTTTTATTTACCTGCTCCGTCCTGCAGGGGTTCACTTAATGAAGTGTTGCAGATGCCGTTAGAGCCTTCAACTGTGAAATTGTAAATGCTGCCGCATTCCAGGCCCTGGATGGTGCAGGACGTGCCAAAGCTTTCACAATACAGTTTGTCTCCATTCTGAGATTCGGCAGATGCTATATACTCCACAGAACCCGGTCTGACGTCCCAAGACACGACGGCAGAGTTTGTCTCACACTGCATATCCACTTTGAGACCAGTCGGCTCACAAGGCACTGAGAGGAAAGAAGGAGGAAGCCAGAGATCAAACACATGGCAAGGTGCTATGCTTGTCTTGTCAACCACACTCTTATCACTCAACTGTGGTGACTCATTCATATCTCTAAATAGGCAGGGTGAACAGAGATGCAGAAGAGCACTATTAAGATCAATAGTGTCCATCTGCTAAACAGTTCAACTGCTCTAAATCTCTTGAGAATTGTGGATATTTTACCACGGGCTGAGTGCACAACAACTTTAGACTGGCAGAATGCAACGATACAGTTGCAAGAGCCTCAACCTACTCTATCTATGCATCTACTAATCTACCCATCTGGTGCAGTGCTTAAACTCCTCCCTTGTTTACTGAAGGTACCTTAATATGTCTGTGGGTCAAATCCGTGGGTTCATTAGAAGTGGGAAACATTACAAAAAATGTTTTCTATGCTTATGATCACAAGACTGGTTGGTGCATTTTTTTTACCCAAATCTTTGATCATATCTAAAAGCCCCTGAGACAAAAAGAGGTTATAAGTGTTGATAATATCCAATCGTCTCACTACCTGTTCTGAAGGGCACTACGGTGGGATTGCTGGTACAGTTGGCTGTGGTGGCAGTGATGTCGATGCGGTAGAGCTGACTACAGTGCAGTTCAGCCAGGTTGAGGTTGTTCACTGTGGTGTTGAAGGTCTTAACATGTCCATCAAATGATTTGGCTGTCAGGTGGTAGGTTGTGGGCACTGTGGAGGGAGCCCAGTGCACTACAGCACCTTTCTCCTCACATAATGGAATGGCTGTCACATTCTTTGGTACACATGGAGCTAAAGCAGAAGAAAACACCTTTAATATTTCTATATGTGTTTCTAATGCATTTCATCTGTAATGTACAAGGACCCTCTCAACGTTTACATCCATATTGAGGTAATAGTTGTGGGTTTCCTACCAATGAAGCACATATTCTGACAAGCGACATGAAATGTGTCACCAATCTCAATGACGTGCTTCAAGTATTAGTAAACAGAAGAATACCTGTATAAATCGACTTTGGGGGGCTTCTGAGGCTGTTGCACTTATCAGATGAAGATGATACAATGATGCTGTAGTGCATGCCACAGCTGGCATCCTCAAGTGAACATGTAGTGGAGCTGCTGTTACAGTTAATGATGGTTTTGTCATCACCCTCAGCAGTAACCAGGTAGAAGGGCACATTGGATGTCTTCTCCCATTCAACTAGGATGGTATTAGTGTGGCACTCTACCACGGCACTAATGGATGACAGAGCACAGGGACCTACAGGACAGCACACGTGACAAAAGACTTGCTTCAGAAATCACTCAAAATGTGCACCCAAAATTACATGGAGTACCTTTTCAAAGACAGTTAAGACATAACTGTATTCAAACAATGTGTTTGTGTGGTTATGGTGATAAGCACAGTGAACCTGAAACTTTCAGCCACTAGATGTCAGTGCAGTGGTGGTTTTTGTAGCCCCTTAGAGATCAAGGAAATGTCACATAATTGGAAACAAGAGAATAGAGATTCATATTGAATACCTGTCTCGAGGTCAAAGGAGGATGTATTGTGTATACTGTGGCAGTATTCATTGATAGAGTTGACGTAGAAGGTGTAGAGTGTCCCACATTTTAGCTCTCGGACATTGCAAGTAGAGGAGGAGGAATTGCAAACGACTTGGTGACCTCCAGCCTCTTCAGCCAGCACAGTGTAGCTGAGGGCCCCTTCTGAAATGTCCCATGTTACCCAGGCATCATTTGTAACACAATCCAGACTGCCCTTGGCGTTTTCAGGCACACATGGAGCTATGGACAGGGAAATGCAAAAGAATGAGCGCGCTGCTCAAAGAATGGAATAATGCCCTTAACTGGTAACAATCTGTATGTCACTCAGTGGCATTGTAATACTTCCTCTTTTTCAACTCCATACTTGATATTTCTTCTGAGGCGTACTCTCTATCAAAGAGGCACGCAATTGCGAAATAGGGATCAGACAAACTTTTGCGACTCTGCTAAATTAAAGGAAGGATAATATAGATAATATCTAAGGAATATAAGTAAGGATAATTGAGGATCATTTCTAATCTCCTTCCCTATTCTTTGACATGCAATGGGTAATTTTGACATTTGAACAAATGTTTGATTGCTTGTAGTTTACCTGAGGAGGCCACATTAACTGGGCTCGGTTTGCTCTCACAGCCACCTCTTACTGACACAACAGTAATGTTGTATCTCTGTCCACATATTAGATTGGTGAAGATACAGCGAGTGTCATCTGTGTCACATTTAAGTAAAGCTCCAGTGTGGCTCAATGCTTCTACATGAAACCTCTCAGCATCTGGGTTGGGTGACCAGGACACAACCATGGAACTTGAAGCACATTGTATCTCAACGTGCACATTCTGGGGTGTGCATGGGGCTGGGGGAGAGAAACAATAAGACAAAAATTAGATTGAATATCTTGAGATCAAACTTTTACAAAGAGGTTATAATGTCAGATCATGTCTGTTTCCTGCCTGTTTACCTGACTGAACTACAGCAGCATCGCTTTTCAAGCTTTCGCAGGTTTCGTCATTGGCGGACACACTGATGCTGTAGGTCTGTCCACAGAGCAGGTCGCTTAGATCACAGAAGGTCTCAGTGTTGTTACATTGGATCTGATGTCCTGTACTTGTGAAAGCCACTGCATCGTAGGAGAAAGCTCCACTGGCACGCTCCCATGTCACTGCAATAGAGCTTGAGTGGCACTGTAGAGAAGCCTTGACATTGGTAGGGCTGCAAGGCACTATAATAAACAAATAAGAAATCAGACATTAGATTCTTTCACGAATTTACGAAGCAGTGGCGGGTTGATTAAAATCTGGTACTTCGTAGAGTAGAAAGCTGAATCTGATTAACAAAGACAATTATATAATTATAAAAACCTCTTCATCAAATACTTCACTGCTCACCAGACTCCCTGAAATCTGAGTTATGAATGAGCGCCAATGAATTGTCATTCTGACCTCTCTCGGAGGTATATGGAAACATTATAACAGCATGCAGACAGACAGACAGACAGACAGACAGAGACTAAGCAGCATCTGACACACACCTGTGTCTCAATAAGGGACAAACACAAAACAGTACATTGCATACATCTAGACATTATTTTACTACATTAAAACTAAAGGATTCTTTAATTTACACATAGATTCATGGTGACAAGATGTTGCTTCCCCTACATACAATACCAACAATGTTCTGCTAAACTCTTGTTAGACTATGAAGTGTTTGCTTGTGATGGTATTTTTTACAAAAATGTCATCATACCAATTACATCAGTGCTTTGCCCACATTTACCTGACTGCAGGTTGAGGTAGGCATTGCTGATGTCACACCGATCATCCACAGGTGTCACTGTCAGGTTGTACAGCTGGCCGCAATGCATGTTGGTTAGCTGGCAACTGCTTCGGCTGCTGCTACACTGGATCATGTGCCCATCAGGACCAGCTGCCTTCACCAAGTAGCCAGACACGCTGTCTTCTTCTTCCCATGAGACCAAGCCTGTGTTCGTGCTGCACAACATCTCTGCTGTGGTCCTCTGCGGTATGCACGGCACTGCAGGCAGACAGACGGGAGGAAATATAGTCTATTAATTGTATCAACGCTATCTAAAACTGCTATCCACAAATGTACTGACGGGGAAGCGTAATGACTGTGAAAAAAGTGTATCTATTGTCAGAAATTGATATCCTGTCAAATACAGGCAAACCGCACCTTTCACACACATTTTGTCCAGATTTAGCAGCTGCTGAAACTAAATATGCAATGGTACCTTTAGCTCTGTCACAGTTATAACTATTCATCCACAGCAGTTTTAAACATGTTGTTATGGTGAATACATTGTGCTGTGCCACATTAATATCAGATTCTAAATGAAACCTTGAATGTACCTGTGTTGATCTGCTTAGCGTTGCTTTCAGCACTGGTACAGGAGTCATCTGAAGCGCTAACAGTGATGGTGTAGGAGAGGCCGCACAACAGCTGATCGAACACGAATGAGGCCTTGCTGCTGTTGTGTGTTGACTCGTAGCCACCACTGCCCTGTGCCAATACTGTGTAGTAATGTGCCCCTTTGCTTTGCTCCCAAGAGACCGCCACAGCACCGGACTCACACTGCACATTGGTCTCTATCAGCTTTGGCACACAGGGCACTGCACATAGAGAGAGCATAATGATTCATCATCGATCCAATCCTCTCTGACAGTGGACGATCATAGCATCATAGCTGGATTATTACTCTAATAATATTATAACCTGCTTATTTGGTGTAATTCTTAACGATATACAATCTGTTATCCAACCTATACAGTATGGAGTGCATCAAAAACGTTAAAGTAAAATTGCAAGGCTCACCTGATTCCAGCTGTATGATGGCACTCTCTGACACATTGCACACACTGTCAATGGCAATCACAATAACACTGTAGGTGAAGCCACACATGAGGTCTGAGATGACGCATTCCCCGGTGTCTGTCTCACAGCCAGTTATGTGTTCTTGCACACCATATGCTTGGACAATGTAGGAATCTGCCCCTCTGCTTCTCTGCCACTCCACACGGGCTGTGTGCGCAGAGCAGTCAAGGGAAGTCCTGACGGCCTCAGGAGGGCAAGGGGCTAGTAAAGGAAAGAAAATTGTCATAAATTCCTGCCTTGTTGAAGTTTAAAATTAAAAACAGATCATTTTTATTTTATGACAAATGACAATATAATCCCCCCTTCAGACGCCCACATTCTGCTACTTCCTTTGAGACGTATTAAACTTATTGAGTCCTTACTTGATGTCACTTGCAAACTGTCACTGGGCGAGCTGTCACACAGGTCATTTGAGGCCACAGTAGTCACAGAATATGTCTGACCACACTGTAGCTGCTTCAGCTCGCAGTTGGTGTGGTTAGTGGTGCAGGTAGAAACGCTGCCGCTAGTGGACTGAGCTGTTGTGGTGTATTTCACAGCGCCCTCAGTGACGAACCAGTCTGACAGGAACGATTTGGTGAAGCAGTCCAGAATCACTGAGCCCGCTTTAGGTGTGCAGGGAACTGAGAGCAGGGGTGAGGAAATGTAGGTCTTAAGAGTAACATTGGCACAGTACAGTGAAGCAGTAAGGCAAATAATGAACAGGCGTCCCTAGTGTCCCGAAGTGTCTCGCTGAGCAAAGATGCATTATCATAAAAAGCAGAGATTGTAATTATCATTTGGATTCGAATCTGCCGCTCTGTTCTGGCCAGAAATAGAGTGGATGGACCACTTGGTACAATACGTTTATTGGGAATTGGTGCAGAGCAAAAATAGAGTCAAAAATTCATATTTAATTCATCAGGTGGACAGAAACACCACACAGATTAAACACAAATGTTACTGTAATTCTGCTAGATGTGTAAATAGGGTTTTGTTAACCTTCCCATTATGAAAGAGCTGTGTGTCTGTCATCATATTTTGGAATTTTCCGCCCCCTAGTGTCCAAATAATAATCCTGGCAGTTTTAAATAGCATGACCTTAGATCCTGTTTGAGTTGTCGTACCTGAGTTTAATGTTTCAGCTGGGCTGGGCAAACTTGAACATATATCATCTCGTGCCACCACCTGGATCAAGTAGGTTTGTCCGCATGTCAGGTTGGTCAAGGTACACTGTGGGTCTGTACTCTCACAGCTGGACACATTTCCCAGAGTGCTCTGAGCTGTCACACTGTAGTCCAGTGCCCCTATGCTGCGACTCCAGTAGACTAACGCCGAATTTTCAGAACAGTCCAGCCTGACCGTCACATCCTTAGGAACACAAGGTGCTGAGAGAGGCAGAGGGAAAGGACACCGTTGTGGATTTACAACTGTTATGTTTGTAAATGGTGATTAAAAAAGCCCAATCTTGGTAGTAAAACAGACTAGGCTAGATAGACTAGGCTATTATTGGCAGAATACCTTTTCCAAAAATATAGAATAAAATAATCACTGTTCCAAACTGCTGATATTATCTGTCAGTATTGAGTTTAATTCTCACCTGATCGCAGTGAGTCAGGCTCACTGGGGTAAGAGTCACACTGTGACCCTGCCAAAACTGCTGAGGCAATGACATTGATTGTGTAGTTCTGTCCACAAGCAAGGTTGGCCATTCCACAGGCTGTTCCTTGTGACATGCAGTCATACTCATCGCCACCTTCCCCAATCACTTTAGCGGTGTAGAACTCTGCCCCTGCTGAAGCGGTCCATGATATCGCTACGATGTTGGAGATGCAGTCCAAGCTACTGGCGACACCAATGGGTGGACAAGGTGCTACGGAAAGGAAGGAGAGCAGAAATAGAGGCAACAATAATATCAATGTTAAAGGAAAGTGCCAACAACTTTAAAGAGTAATTGTGTTTTTAATGCATCTCTTTTATGTTGTTTGCTCTTTTCAATGTTTCCTTTTGTTTTGGGTGTTGGTTCTTTGTTGCCAAGAAACATTTGGGCCAAGACATGAAAATGTAATTCTCCAACAACAATCGTGGTTACAGTATATGCCAGATGACACGAGACTGCTTCTGAGGATCAATACAACTGAGATCTATGGAAAAAGTGTTATTGTGGTGATTATTCACAAATGGAATAGGGAATGTCCGTGTCAAAAATAGCCAAACTCGTGTGAACAATATGTACTTCCTCTCTCTATGTGGGTGTCAGTAATAAGAGTTCATGCTAAATTCTCAATTTAAGTGCGGCACACATAAATCCATAATGTTTGTCTTTATTCAATAGGTTAAGGTTCTACAAGCAATGTACCTGACTTTAATACTTCAGTCACGCTGGAGACGCTTTTGCAAACAGAGTCGGTGGCCTGGACAGAAAGGAAATACTCCTGGCCACACATTAACCCAGCAATGAAGGTGGAGGTTTCACTGGTGCTGAGCTCCACTTTGTGACCACCGTTAGTCTGTGCTGTCACAATGTAGGCATCCGCCGCTTCACTGGCGCTCCAGGTCAGATAGGCAGCCTTTAGAAGACAAGAGTGGAAAAGAGAAGAATGCTGTTCAGATTTTCTCGGGGGAAACTTTTTAATGTTAATTTCCAAATAAAACATTACCTTCAGCGAGCAGTTCATAGATGCTGTCACGTTCTGGGGTCCACATGGTGCTAAACACAGAAAACATAATTATTATCTCTCTTCCTTACCCTTAACCTATAATTTTCTATGAAATTGTATGACATGTAATTATTCTTGCGATAAAGAAGCTGACTTCTATCCTTAAGGTACTTCCAGGGTCATTTCAAAGGTGTACAGTAAAACCTTCTGGTGCTTACCCATGCGTATTTTGGTGCTGTTGCTTGGCTGGCTGCTGCACATGTAGTAATTGGCGATGACATGAACGGTGTACTGCTCTCCACAGTGCAGATCATCCCAGGCGCACATGTTGGTTTCTGAGACGCATTCGTGTGAGTGGCCGTCCTGTCCCACTGCAACAGCCATGTAAGACTCTGCCCCATCGGCTGGGGCCCAGCTGACCCTGCCCAGGTGGTCCTCACAGTGTGTGTTACTCTCTACATGCTGTGGCACACAGGGGCCTGAGCACAAACACAGAATGAATGGCATCATAACAAACATACTATAAATCATACTGGACAAACATTTAAACAAGACATAACCTGACCTGTCCTGAATTCTGCAGGCTCGCTCACAGGGCTGTCACAGCGACTGTCCTGAGCTTTCACTGTAAAATTAAACAATTGTCCACAGAGAAGAGGAATTTCCAACGTTGATTGATTGACTTGGAAGGCTATGGTGTATCCCAGGTCTCCTGTGACTGACACGATGTAGGCAGAAGCACTGTTAACTTCTGACCATTCCAAAAGCACAGTGTCGTAGTTACATGACCCAGTCACTGTCAGGTTACCCGCCTGGCAAGGTTCTGGTGAAAGAGCCAATCAAAGTTAAGTGATTAAAATAAAGTATGTCAATAATGCTTGTGAAAACAAAGTAAACACAATTTTGACTTTGCTTGGTTATAATTAACAAATACTTGTGGTTAATTGGATGGCCATAATAATGTCCAGTGCGACAATCATGCTAAATAGCTGGTGGCAGTATATGATTAATATATGGAGAATTAGGGCGATTAATTACCACAACGGAAGGCCAAGTCAATCTCTGTATGTATGTCCACAGCATAATAAAATATATGTATACATATTTCTAATAGCTAAGGAAGGATCCCACCACAAACAAGTCACCAGTCAATCAGCTGGTGATGATGCCTCCTACCTGTCTGAATCTCCACAGTGCTGCTGATGTCACTGTTGCAACCGTGACTGTGTGCAGTAACAGAGAAATGGTAGGTTTTTCCACATTTCAGGTCAGGGAACTTGCAGGTGGATTCGGTGGAGTTGCACTGCATTGTTTCCATGCCGTAGGTGGCAGTAGCCACATAGAGCTCGACTCCTTCTCTTTCCTCCCAGTATAAGTTGGCTGTACTGGTTCCACACTCTAGGTCCACTCCAACACGTAAAGGTTTACAGGGACCTGGGTAGCACATTTATTATATTATCAAAAATCCAAAAGAAACATAACAAAATACAAATCAGATTGAAATTAGCATCAGTAGTTGTGATCATTGAAATCAAGTTTTTGCTTAACTCACGTGAGCGGAAACTGACATCAGTGCTTGTGTCAGTTTGACAGTTACTGTTGAAGGCTGTGAGGCTAACATTATATAGCTGACCACACTCCAGCTCAGTCATGGAACAGTTTGGCAAGTTAGCACTTTGGCAGAAAGCCTGGTGACCATCACTTCCAGTGGCCGTCACCTTGTAGGATGTGACTCCAATGGCAGGGCTCCAGGAAATCTGGGCAGTGTTGCAATCAAATTCAGCCACCAGGTTTGCAGCGGCACAGGGAGCTACAGATAGACAAGAAGGTGTGAGGCTGAGCATTCCATTTTGTTTAATATGAATTTGCTTTAATACTCATACAGTATATTGGCTGCATATTTATTTGTTTACAGTTACTTTACAGTCAAAAATCCCAACAATGGTGCTTGTAGGACATTTATAAGCACAGCTTTCTTTATTTGCTCGTGGAGTAGAGAGGGTAAAATCACTGTCCATCTGTTTAGTGTCCCTGAATATCACAGAGTGACTGTTATTCTGCTTGTTTTCTGCATTAATAAACATCATCAGACATCATACCTGAATTCAGCAGGAAAATGCTGGAGCTTGTGCTGTTGAATTCCTGTCCGACTGCGATGACCCTGGTGTTGTAAGTGACTCCACAGTGGAGTTCATCCACGTCACAGAACGTGGTGGAGCTGTAGCAGGACAGCGAGTGGCCGTCGTATCCAGATAGATATGCCACATACGCCACTGCGTCAATACTGGGCTCCCACGTAATTGTGGCTCTTTTATTGTCACACCTCACACTGGCCTCCACATTGATGGGCGGGCAGGGCTCTAACAAGAGACCAAACTGGGGTTATTTTCATTGACAACACATAGAAGTAAAAATACATGAAGTGTGCAAGCACAAGGGGGTGACCACACGACACAAAAGTATCTTATATAAATCAGTATTAAATAAACAGACAACCAGTAAAATGTTGTAGAAATACCTCGTAAATTTTGCAGTTAATGAAATTAGGCAAAAAACACAAACAAAGTGAATTTTCAGTGCTTGTGTTACAGTCACATTTCAGAAAGTAGATCAGATACTCAAATGTAATCAAGACATACCCAAAACACAATCACACAATTACACATCATGCATTAATTGTATAGCCTAGAATGGTCAGGGCAAGTGGAACAGTCACGGTCAGTCATCTCACCTGTCTTAATGCTGACTCCCTCTGTCGACTTGGAATTCTCGCAAACACCGTTGATGGCAGTGACAGAGACCTTGTATGTCTGGCTGCATAACAGGTTTGTTATGGGACAGTAGGTGTCAGTCGTGACACAGGTACGTCTCAGGCCCTGATCGGTTACTGCCTCCACATTATAACTGACAGCACCCATGCTCACGTCCCACAGCACCTGGCCAATTGACAAGCTGTAGTGGGTGCTGATGTGCTGGGGGATGCACGGCCCTGACAGGGAAGACATTCAAGAGCATTTGGGAGTGTTAGTGACAGATTTTATGGTATGTAAATCCTTGCAGAAACAATGTCAAACTTTGTATTTAACATTATTTTTGTGTTCATGTGCACTAAGATACTATGAGAAGCAACAGCCCTCAATCAATTATCGCTGTTAAAATTATTTGCAAAAATCAAGGCCTACAAAAACCTTCACTGAAACTGCTCATAGCTTCAAAATCTGTTGAAAAATTACTCCAGAAGGCTAATAGGCTAAGTCTAATAGGAGGATTGACTGGTAAGTTCTGAGCTTAGTGCATACAGGCGCTATGTTCCAATGTTTCATATTATCTGTCATCTCACAAACTCACAGAGCCGTGGGTTTCTCCGGAACATGTAAGATATAAACTGATCTCTTCCAAAAGACATATCAATTGTTGCACAGTGGGAATACCTGAAACACTTCAAATAACTTGCAGGGAAAAATAAGAACAACTGAACTGATTCCATACATCTATTTTATATATACCAAAGTCATTTACTTTTAAAAGAAAAACACTTGAGTTTGCATGCAGCTCTGTTGAACTTGTGTCTCTGAGCTCACCAGTGGCCACCTGTCTAGTCATATGAGCGATGCTGTGGCAGGTCTGTCCCTTTGCTCTGACCGAGATGGAGTAGCTCTGGCCACACAGCAGCCCTCCCACTTCACAGTTGGTATCGGCGGTATCACACTTGAGGGACTGGCCTGATGCAGTGCTGGCCGTGGCTTCGTACATCACAGCTCCGTCGCTTGGGTACCAGCTCACCGTAATTTTCTGCAAATGGCAGTCCAATATAGCATCGATGCGGCTTGCTTGACAGGGAGCTGTGGTGCAAAGAGAAGGACAGGTATGAGAGTTATGGGATCTACAACTTTGGTGTAGATTTCTGAGCTCTCCCAGTTTCTATAAAGAACAAAGAAAGAAGGACAAGAACTGTTGACATACAATTGACATATTTGTAAAATTATGTCACTGGTGAATTCAGTGTGCAGACATGTTGCATTTACACTTGTGGCAGGCTAAACAAAACAAAAGCAATCCAGTGCCAGAATCGCCACAATGAGAGAATTAACATTCTTCTTTAGTCATCATTTGGGCCTTTTACCAACCTTTCCACTGCATCTGTTTGATTTGCTAAAATGTAATAAAAGGTGTAGTTTACTTAACATTAACCCTGCGCTATCTCTGGTTCAAAGGACAATCCATACATTGAATGGTAAATGGTTCAGATCCTGTTCACACCATATCACTTGCATCTCTTTCCTACCTGAAGGTGTATCAACCACAGCAGAGTGCGGACTGTCGCAGTATCCATCAGAGGAGATCACAGAGGCATGGTAGATCTGACCGCAGCTCAGTCCTGTCACATTGCAGGAGGTCTCGCTCATGGCCTGGCAGGTTGTGGACAAACCGTTACTGCCCTGCACGGTGGTTAAATAGGTGTCAGCTCCTTCGCTCTCCAACCAGGACACCGTCAGACAATTGTCCTCACATTTAATGTGAGAGGAGACATTTTGTGGGATGCATGGCACTAAGGAGAAAAGACAAAAGAAAAGTGGTCTTGAATGTGGTTTAATTATGTTGAAAAGCTTAATTAAAACCTAATTGATTATGACTTTCAAATAAACAGATTCTAGAAAAATATTTGTCAACTTGTTGTTTGACTTAATAAACCATTAATCAACCTTAATAAATTTACATGCTATTTTACTGTACATGTTTCGGAAATGATCATGTAGTGAATGTGAGTATACCGGTCTTGATCTGGACACTGTTGCTTGGATCGCTGGCACAGTCGCTGACCTCTGCCACCACTGTAGCTGTGTAACGCTCCCCACAGTGCAGGTCTACAAGGTCACAGCCGTTGTCAGTGGAGTTGCACTCATGCTTGTGGCCATCGGCAGCCACTGCCCTGACCCGGTACAGCTGACCACCGTCACTGCGGTCCCATGACATGGTGGCCACATTGTTGCTGCAGCTGAGGCTGGACTGGAGGTTCTCAGGAACGCATGGCTCTGTGGAGCAGAAATCTTCTAGCTTATAACTGTTTTTTTGACTTTACATTTAGTATTTATTTCATTTGTCTGCCAATTTTGTTTACAATGTTTTGAGGGTTGGATTGCACCACAAAAACATCGAGCGATAGTACATATACAAATATTCACTATATTCCCCTATTCCATCCCATACCTGTCCTGACTAGCTCTCCTCTGCTCTGGGAGCTGTTGCAGGTTCGTCCCTCTGCCACAACAAGCACCATGTACATCTTTCCACACGGTAGGCCTGTGATATTGCAGTTTGACCCCGAAGAGCTGCAGCAGGTGGTCGTCCCGTCAATCTCTTCCAGGGTGGCTGTGTATATCACTGCACCCGGGGTGGATGACCAGAACACACTCACTGTGTTGTTATTGCAGCTCGGGACAGGGCGTATGTTCTGGGGAACACAGGGAGCTGAGGAAGGATAATGAGTGTTAGACAACAATTAAATTAGGTTCCTAACTTTGACCCTTACTATAGAGAATGAATCCATGTTCCTATACCGCCAATGCGCCTGAACAACTGCTCTTAGTGTAATACGGGACTTTACTACTTGATGGTTGATGGTAAATAAAAAATGATTAATAAGATAATTATTTATTATTACATGACATCTAACCCCTGAAGACACTAAACAATTCTTTACCACTTCATTTTCAGAATGCTCCAATTTCGAAATTCTTAACTCAAGAAAAATATAACATTTATTAAAAGATTTTCAGAGGAAAGAAAATGCTTGTTTAAAATGTATAACCAGTAAAAAAATGTATTATCAATTTATTTTCTTCATCATCATCATTATTTATGCAATTGTTTTCACTATTATTGTGCTTTTCACTCACGTGTCTCGGCAATGTAAGAGTTGCTGGGAGCACTGGAGCACTGAGTGTTACGACCCTGAATGGTAAAGGTGAAAGTCTGACTGCACGGCATTAGCTGCTGAGCACACGAGTCCGTAGAGTTGCACTCGAATGTCAGGACAGCACCCGAATTATTTGTCGCCGTGACGACATAGCCTTCAGATCCAGCAGATGCGTTAAAAATCACAAAGGGAGTGCTTGACAGGCAGTCCATCTCCACTTCTGTCAGGTGAGGTACACAGGGAACTGATAGTAAACAGAGAAAGAGCAAATGTTAAAAAAGAATTGACTTTAATATAGACAACATGCTTCCTACCTCATAAATCATTTCCAAAGCCTTTTTGATATTTTGAAACCTGCATGTTCTAATATGATTGCTCCTTGCCTGTCTTAAGTGGTTGTGGGGGGTTCTCTGGCCCCACACATTCGCTCCTGGACGGTATGATGGTGACGCTGTAGTCCACCCCACACTCCAGTGTTGTCAGATCGCAGCTAGCTGAGTTTGTGGCGCTGCACTTGTGTTGGCGACCCGTGCCATCAATGGCCGACACCATGTACGAGACTCCCGGCACACCCTGGTGCCAGGATACAGGCACAACACCGGTGTCACAGTTCACAGTGGTCGCGAAGGACGTGGGAGGACAAGGAGCTGAGAGAGAAGGGATGTTATGGAGAAGGAAGAAGAGGGACAGGACGTGTAAAGTGAATGTATTGCTGGTGTTATTTAAAAACCTTCAGACAGAAATTACATGCTTTTCTCAACTCATGGTTCTATGATGTATGTAATGGCAGTAGATAAATCAATACCTATTACCACAGCAGCAATCTCGATCTCAGTCTTTACAACAGCTTTAATAAAGTTAAAATGTTCAAATGGTCAAAATCCAGGATCCATTCAGGATTGCAGGATGCTTATGAAGTCTTGAAACCCGACTTGAGATTAATACATGGATGCTTCCTTCATGCAATTCCATTTACCTGTAGTGACTTCCTGTTTGGCGCTGCGAGTATTATTGCATCCACTGTCTTGTGCCACCACCTCATAACTGTAGGTCAGACCACACTGCAAGCTGCTAATCACACAGTGGTGGTCAGTAGAATTACAGCTGCCAACTTCACCAGTGCTGCTCCCCACAATGACACGGAAATGGGTAGTGTGACCTGTCTGTTGCCAGGTAACATTGAGGTCACCAGATGGACAGTCCAGGTGATGTTTTATGGCGTGTGGCACACATGGAGCTGAGGAGGACACAAAAAAACGGTTGGAGAAACCATCCTGAAAAAAACTCATTGTAAGATGCATCAACTTAAATGATCCCTGTGGAGAAACTACTGCAGGTTCATGCAAAGACATGTATCAGGGTGTGTGTGTGATCAAAACTTGTGGTGAATTTGAATATGTTAACATAAATGTCCTCAGACACAAACAAAATTCCCAGTTAACTGGAGTCATTCAATCATTGTGCACATAATATGATGTTTGAATAAATGTGCAAAATTTGCGACACATGTGTGATTTTGTTTTAATAGACCTACCAGTACGATGTACTGTAATGTCACTTGCGTCCCCGAAACAGTTTCCGTCATTGCCGACAACATAAACCTGGTACTGCTCTCCACACATGAGGTTTTGTATCTGGCAGGTGGCGCTGCTGGTGTTACATGACAGCTGGTGGCCTTGTGCATTCTTTACCACAACCATATAGCTGACAGCACCCTGGGAGGTAGTCCAGGAAACAGAGATATCGTCTGAGTCACATGACGAATCCACCTTCAACTGTGTTGGGGGGCAGGGCACTGGTGAGACAGGTAAGACAGACAAAGGTCATTCGGATCCTTAGCAAGTATGTTCTGTATGCATTTTCCAGCTGAGACATTAACCATAAGGAGAAATTGTGTTTGCACTGTTGCATACTGCAGACACACTGTATGCATTAAACAGAGGGTGGTCAGCACTTCATTTTGAGGCCAATATGGAGCAGTGAAAAAAAAAGTGTGATAAAGTTTCAGCAGCTGATGTAATTTAAAAATTCAAAAAATCTGTATCCAAGCGTATCCTACCTCTGTGTGCACAATGACGCTGCAGCAGGGGAGAGTAAAAATGGATCAGTGTGGTTTTTGCTCATTAAAGCTTCATAAAGGTTTAAATTAAATTATTAAAGAGCATAGAAATCTGTTTAATATGTCCCCTTAAAATGAATCAAATGTACATTAAAAAAGTAGCTTATGAAGCATTTAGTCATGCAATTTGTTTTAGTACATCAGCCAACATACTGTATATGTAAGTTTTTATTTAGTAGGTTTTGAGTGATATGATTTATTTTAATCTTAAAATTGTCAGTCCTGTTGGGTTTAAGATCTATATAGTGATCTTTGTTTACCTATATTATATTATTTGTTGTTAAGTGCCTCATTGATTTTACCAAACAAATTCTTGTAGAAAGTGATGTTACCTGAACTGAATCTTTGCAAGTCACGAGCAGGACTTTCACA
The DNA here is from genome assembly GCF_046128005.1 of Genypterus blacodes. Taxonomy (NCBI): domain Eukaryota; kingdom Metazoa; phylum Chordata; class Actinopteri; order Ophidiiformes; family Ophidiidae; genus Genypterus; species Genypterus blacodes. The sequence goes on from NW_027466874.1 coordinate 2,272,375, forward strand.
TTTCTTCCCCTGTCCTGTGACCATCACCTTGAAGTTTTCCCCACAGGGCAAAGAGCTGATATTACAGGAAGCGGCATTGGTTGAGCAGTTCAACTCGTGTGAGGTCTCAAAGCTGGTTGCCACGGCATTGTAGGAAAGGATGCCTCTGCCAGGGGTCCAGGACACCAGAGCTGTGTTGGTCTCGCAGTCCATAGATGCCCTCAGATTACTATGAGGACATGGGGCTAGATGAAAAGGGACGTAGAGGGACAGCAATAGGAAATCCATCGAGTTAATGTAGTTTTAAAAAATAAGAGAACTGCAAATATAGAATTGCCATTTGCAATAGTTGTTTCATGTGTTTCATTGTCACATTAAACCTTAGCAAATTGAGTGTCTTCTGTCAATTCTGTCAAATACCTGGGTTTCACATATCTATTATGCATGTGGTGTCAGTAAAATATGACTTATTACTGACATCTAGTGGCAGCCACGTGTAGCTAAAATACTATCAGAACATTCATTTCTGTGTCATGTGATTCTTGTCATGTAATACAAAAAAGGTCTTCCACCCTGCAGACATGTGCTGCCTGTGCACCTGTTTATTTCCTCTTTTCAGTTAAGAGTGCTTTATTACCTGTTGTGAGATTAGCGTGATCAGTGACCGCACTGTCACACGGCCGATTGTGTGCCACCACTGTAATGTCGTAATTCTGTCCACACTCCAGGGTAGAGATATAACAGTTGGAGTCGGTGTTGGAACAGGTGACGTTGTGGTTGTGACCTTGGGCAAAGACAGTGTAACTTTCTGCACCACGTGCTGAATCCCAGATGACCCCAGTGATGACATTGTCACAATCCATTGATACCGTGAGGTGGGTAGGGATGCACGGTGCTGGTGGGGGGAGAGAGGTGTTGCAGAGTCAATTTCAATTTCAGTTCAATCTGTTGTAATTTCCTTACACACTCAAAGTTTTATATATATATATATATATATATATATACTGATAGATAGATATACTGATACACTGTGAGCTATGTTAGAATACTCATTTCTGTTAAGTTGTTACAAATATGTCGTAATCATATTGCTCAAATCTAATTATGTCACTATGAAATCAACAACTTTCGTTGATTGGGTTAATTTTTGTACTTTCTTATCTTGCTAAACTTGTTACAGCTTAAAATCATGGACCATTTACAGTCTCACTTATATGTGACACAGCACTATAATGTATTTTACTCATTGGGCTGCTACTCCTACTCCTTCTTTCTATTATTCTCTTATAGTCCCATTTGCAAACTGACTTACAAACTTCTACCCTCGAGCCTTCACTATGGAGTGTGATTCTGCATGAAGTCAAACTTGTGACTTTGGACATCAGTCTGTATCAAGGAGACAGGCCTTATTAAACTAATGTTTAAACCATGCTTAGGGTGACCATTTGTCCCATATTTCCCGGGACAGTCCCGTATTTAAGGTCTTTTTTCATACAGTGGCCCTGCTTATTCTAAATCTAAAACATGTATTTTTATGACTCAGGCTTTATATGGTTGCTGGTAATGGTAATGCGCTAACGCCTACTGCCAATAAGTCATAAGCGTTGCCACATCTGCAGCCAGTTAGCCGTGACTTCAACAAAGAACTCCAAAAAGAATTTAAGTTCGGAGGAAAAGTTTGCTTCAGACTCCAGCAAGGTAATTTGTGGTGCTTCTGCACTTCTCCAGGTCACAGTGATATAATGCACAAATCAACATGGAGAAGCACAAGGAGGCAGAGAGGAGTTAGTTATGCGGGCAACTACAATACAACATCAGATTCCAACCAAATTTGGAAAAGTGCAAGTGAAGAACTATTTGCTTATCACGTTGTTGTGCTAGGGCATAGTTTCCGATTCAGCAAATGCTGAGATAAACTGTTCAGAGGGATTTGGACAAATTTCCTTCCATCACAGTAATGCTCGGTGCGTCCAATAACAGAGACATCGAGCTTGTCTCCGTCCTTGAGGGTTACGGTAGACCAGAACACTTTGAAACTCGCTGAGCTTTCCTATCTGCCTGGTGAAACTGCTGAATTACAAATAAATTATTGTTTAATTTTGGAATGGAGTGCTCTGCTAACTCGTGAAGGACAAAGGCACCCGTATGAATGATTTCATCAAGTGTAAAATACTGTCAATGAGCCCAAGTAATTGTAAGTCATACTGTATAATATTATCATTTTGTCAACCTACTTAACAATAGCAGACATTGCATAGTGTAATTGTGATGTGCTAGTTATCACGTTCACTCAAATGGGCAATTTATACTTTCCAATGTACCTGACCTGCACGTTTTAGAATGTGTGGATTTCTTCTGCTGCACATTGGAGATGCTGTCATACTTTAACTTTGAAATACCTGTGACGAGCCTCTGGGTAAAGCTGGCCTCACTGCTGCACTTGTCTGCCTTGCCGACCACACCTATCACATAGGTCTCCCCACAGCTCAGCTGGGTTAACGTGCAGTTGGAGCTGGTGGAGTTACAGGTGGTGATCGTTCCTCCAATGTCCTCCGCTGTCACCACGTTGTCCTGGCCTGAGCCTGTGTTCTCCCACTGAACCACAGCTATGTTACTGCTGCAGTCCAGAGATGTCACTGGGTTCTCTGGTTTGCAGGGGGCTGATGAAGAACAGAGAAACAAGAGAGAAAATTCACGTTTAATGGCATTGATATTAGAGTAAAACGTAGATTACAAGTCCTCTTTAGGGGTATTTGTTAAACAAAACACACAATTACCAGAACTCATGTAAATTCAACCATGATTGTCCATTTGAGGAGACATCTGTCTTCCTCCCTCAAATGTAAGTCACTTATAGGAAGGATAAGATGTTGTACTGTAAAATGAATTAACTAATTGTACTTCATAAAGTGCTCTCCTGGCAACTACATGAATAATCGTAATTCATATCCAAAGGTGAAACTGTTCAACCATTGCTCTATTAAACTTTTGATACCTGACTGCATCTTGTATTCGGAGTCCTTGATAACACCACAGTTCACTGATGCCGTAGTAACGACGATGCTGTAAACGAGGCCGCAATCCAGGTTCTGGATGGTACAAGATGTGGTGGGGGAGTCACAGGTTTTACGGGTGCCATCACTGCCAATGGCGAGTGCAGTGTAAGAACTGCCACCCGTGTTTGACCGCCACGTCACCGAAAAGGAGTTTGAAGTGCAGTTCAGGGCTGCGACCACATTGTCAGGCAGGCAGGGAGCTGTAGCATGGAGGGAAGGGAAACGTGATTTTCTAACTTGTAAAACTTTCTAAACTTTTAACCTGTGTCACCTGTGATTGCCAACAAATTAGAAGTCAACACTATAAAATAGAGAAAATTGAATAATTTGTATGAAAAAAAGTTTTAAACAAAAAGAATAATGTTGCATAGTTCAGATTTCTTGGATGATTTCTATAAACTTAAACTTAAAACCTCAATTTTTCTTGGCTCTTGGCCTAAAGTACTACTAATGGGATGAACAACTACACGCAAAAATAAATCATATTTAAGTCAAGGACTTTGGTCTACTTCATGCAATAATTCACGTTCATTTACCTGAGTCAAAGGTTAAAGTGGCTCCTGTGATGCTGTTGCAGCTTTCAGAGTGAGCAATCACGACGGCTGTGTACTGGCGACCACAGTCCAGCTTCGCGGTGCAGGACGTAGTATTGGACTGACAAGAGGACACATGGCCGTGTTCACCAGTCGCTGTAGCTGTGTAGCGGAGAGCGCCAGCACTCGCTTGCCAGGTTAGTTTTGCACTGTTGGTGCCACATTCTGGCTGAGCGGTGAGGTTGGTAGGTGAGCACGGGACTGGCATGAAAGATTTAAGAAGAAATCATGAAGACACATAATCAGCATCATGTAGCTGCACACTAAGCTGGGAGTGAACATTAGTAATTGAAAGTATTCAGAAAACATAATTTGTAGATTCAAACTGTGTTTCATTTGCCAAACAAAAAGCTGCAATAAAAAATGTTCTGCAATTCATCTTTTGTCCACATTTTCCAAAATTAAACAACACCTCCCCCAGCTTTCCTTTTTGTTAGAATCATTTTTCTTATTTCACATATTTTTTCAAGAATGTATTATTTTGAGTGGCAAATTAAATCACGTTAAGCATTAAGCAATGAGCCATCAGATTTGTTTATTTCGATACTTTAAGTCTTCTGATCAATCCATCTTTTCAACACCAAATGTTAAGGACAGGAGTTACATTTTCTCACTTTGGAGGCTTATTGTTGCCATGGATAAATGATTGATAATTACCTGTTTCATTCTGTGACAACTCGCTGAGGGCACTGGTACAAGCAGAGTCTTTGGCAGTGACTTGGACCGTATACATCTTGCCACAGGGCAGCCCAGTGATCTGGTGTGACATCTGGACTGTGGTGTAGGTATTAGTGCCCATGTCCTCTACTTGGGAGTGCACCATGTAGCTGACCCCACTCCTCGGACTCGGGTTCCAGCTTACCATGACGTCGTTTGTCGCACAAGCTGTTTCTCCAGCCACACCGGTGGGCGGGCAAATGGCTGAAAGAGCGAGGGAGAAAGAGGCCATATCAAATGAAAAAAACTAAAAAATAAACAACAACAAAAAACGGCACTATAAATACCTTACAGATATAATACACTAAACTAATTTTTCAATCAAGAGGAAACATTCCTGTATGTAGTATATGTAGTCTTGATCATTCATTTTTGTAATACTATAGTTGCCATTTCTTCACCTGTTGTGAACGGGGCCGGACCGCTGGGCTCACTCTCGCAGCCTCTCTCCAGGCTGACCACAGTGATGACACCGGTCTCACCACAGTGGAGGTCAGTGAGTGAACAGCTGTTTTCATTGGAATTGGACTGGCAGATGTGTTCATGCTTATTATTATCAAGGAGTTTGGCAATATAGGAAGCTGCATTCAGAGCAGGCTGCCAGGTCACTTGGCCCACGTTCCCATTACACTGCAGGAGAGCCGAAACCTGTTCAGGAGGGCAGGAACCTGTGAAAGAGAGAGGGCGTGATCACTGTTATTGATATGGTGGTGAAATGGCCCTGCATACACATACATGAACAAAATGTAAATATCTCCAAATATGTGTGCATAAATGGTTTCTAATAATATATTTCTAATTCCAGCATGTGAAAGTAGATACAGACAACCTAACTTTTAGACCTCAAGGTCTGATTTCTTTTGAGATCTACTGGCCAGTACATGAACCATTGCTAAAATCACAAGTATATCAACTACAAGCACCATTTGTTCCTGTTGTAGTCCTCCTCACCTGCAGTGTACTGGAGCGGCATGGTTCGAATGCCCATGCAAGAAGTAGAAAACGGCGTGACAGTGATTCCATATGTCTCGGCGCAGTGCATGTGGGGAAGGAGACAACTGGTGGTGGTTGTGCTGCAGCGTTTCATATCGCCGTCTCTGCCCATTGCCGTCACATTGTAGTGCACTGCACCAAAACTGGGTTGCCAGTTCACCTCGGCTGTGTTGTTGGCACACACTAAGGAGGCGGTGACATTCTCCGGAGCACAGGGGGCTGATGGGAAAACAAAGTAAAGAAATATTTGTCAAGATACACAAAATATGCTTAACTAAAAGTCATATCAGAAGTTGAAGAGTAGAATTTCCTCGCTTCCTGTTTCTTCACTCTCCTGTTCCACCACCTGTCTTACCTGTCCGTATCTCTGCCACGCCAGGCTGGCTGCTGTTGCAGTGTGAAGCCACGGCCAGAACGGTTACGTTGTACACGTGACCACAGCCCAGTGAGGCGATGGAGCAGTGTGTCTCCGTCTCACTGCAGGACTCTGTGTGATCTTCAGACTGGATGAGTGCGTAGAAACTCTCTCTGCCCAAAGTCTGGTCCCAGCTCAGCATGGTGATGAATGTCTCGCAGGAGTATGTGTAAAGCACGTTTTGAGGGGTACAGGGTGCTGGGTGGTGACAGAGGAGAACATTCATGATACTTTCGCCTGCAAATCTAATACACATATGTGATTTTATTTTCTTATGTGAATATATATTGTATGGCTTAAGGGTTATGTGGGTTTGTATGGGATTTAGTATATTTTGGTGTTCTGTCTTGACCAGGTCTCCTGCTAAATAAGATTTGGGATAACGGGTTATATTCTTGTTCTAATTATACATTTATGATATCATACCTCATAAGTCAAGTGCACCAATTTCATGACTAGTAGGTAATCAAAATGTTGCCATGTGACTTTGAGCATTGCAAACATTCCATCCTAATCTAAACAGGATGATCCAGATAAAATTTTTTAGAATTAGAATTTAAGAAATACTAGTTAGTCTCTCTTATACATCTCCCTTGACCTGTCTGCATAGCAAATATTGCTGTCCATAATACGACAATCTAGAATAAATTGTCTATCATTCCACGGGTACCTAAATATATAAAATATAACCCTCCTTAACATAAAGCTAAGGTGCTGCACCCTATAACTATTAATACATTACATTATATTATATCTTACCTGAAACAATCTCAAAGGTGCTGCTGTGTTTACTGGTACACCCCCCTTTTGAAACAGCGTGGGCGGTGTAGGTGTGTCCACACAGCAGATCATCCAGAACACAGCTGGTGTTGGTGGTTGAACTACAGGACGCGGTGTGCCCCCTAGTGGAGACAGCGCTCACTGTCACCTCCTGGGCATCCTCATCCTTAGCCCAGGATACTGGGGCATGGTTTGAGGAGCAGTCTAGAGGGTGGCCCAGGATCACTGGCGGGCAGGGGGCTGGAAGCAGGATTGTCACACATTACTAACTTGCCTGTCAGAAGATTTAAGTGACACTAAATGTTCTGCAAATGAGGCTTTTAGTGCACTACGAGCTACATCAATTTGACTCGACACCGTGTCCTTCCATACCCGTCTTGATGGTGGTGTTTGCGAGCGTGGTGCTGTTACAGGACCCATCCCCTGCCAGGACAATCACTGTGTATTCCTCCCCACACTGCAGCTGGTTTAGCTGACAGGAGGTGCCGGTGGATTGACAGGAGCTGGTGTGAACAACTTCATTGGCTTGAGCCACGACAGTGTAATGTTGAGCTCCAGCACTGGCCCCCCAACTCACTGTCACCACGTCTGTGCTGCAGTCCAGTGTAGCAGCCACGGACGCAGGGTCACAGGGTGCTGTAAGGGGAAGCAAATGTAAAGTAGTTTAGTATATGTTAGAGTTGTTAACCATTTTAGTGTGCTTATGCAAATATACTGAAAATGTAGATTTACCAGTCATGACTGAGGCCTCACTGCTCTCAAAGCTGTCACACCCTTGGTTGACGGCCATCACACTGAATGTATAACTCTGAGCACACTGCAGCCGAGGAAATGTGCAACCTGGTTCAGTTACTTTACAGATATCGGAGAAGCCTCCAGCTCCTCTCACTGTGGAAGCGTAGGACAGCGCTCCGGGGGAGGCATCCCAGGACATTTGCAAGGTGTTGGAGGAACACTCCATAGCTCCATGGACATTAGCAGGAACACATGGGGCTGAGGCAGATGACACAGGTGGTGAACACAAGTGAGCACAAGGCAAAGAGAAGTTTTACTAGTCAACCAAGAAGCATCTTCAGTTCAGTTAACTGTTATGTCAGTTGTGAACGGTAAGATCAGAATTCGTCTTCTGACAGTCCCAAAGACAGAAAAAGCTTAAACAGCAAGCTGCCTTGAATTACAACTGCTATACATCCAAACACACAGTTGACCTCTACATACTTACGAGAGGGAATATTTGGCAGGGTTGTGATGGGTCCTTCACATGTGCTGCTGACCGCTTTGACCATAACAGTGTACAGCTGTCCACACTTTAGATTTAACACCTCACACGAGTGACCCTCAGAGTTGCAGGAAAGAGGAGCACCATCCCCGTTATCAGCTGTAACGCTGTAGTTTACCGGCAAGGATCCGTGGGCCCAGCTGATGGTTAAGGAGCTGGTGCTGCAGTCCACAGACTTTGTCACGCTATCAATGGCACATGGAGCTGAAACAGGGATGCAAAGGATGAGACAAGTTTGACATGTGATAAGCAGTTTCTTTACTTTATTTTGTTGGAAATCTGAGGCAGCAGGGGAAAAATGATCATTTTGCACCACAAACAGGAGAAGATGAAGAAGTTATATAGTTGTTAACGTTACGACTAAATATAACAGAAAGCTGTTCTACTACTAAGATTCTACTTGACATCTCACCAGTTGTACGGGCCACAGGGTGGCTGTCGGTGGTGCGACATTCGCCATCGGAAGCAGACACAGTAAAGACATACTGTGTGCCACAGTGCAGGTCGTTCAGCTGGCAGCCCAGCTCCATTCCAACGTCGCAGGGCACCGTGTGCCCATCGATGGACACTGCCTTCCCAGAGTAGCTCACCGCGTTGGCGCTGGCGTTCCAGCTTAACGTGGCAGAGTTACCCGCACATTCCAGTGAGACTTGCAGCTCAGAGGGAGGGCAGGGTGCTGCAGGTGGAGGTCATGATTTAAACTATGAGCTGGAAAGTAAGTTCTTACTACTGATACTACTGATATTTATTTAAGAAATATAAAAACCCTCGAAAGTAACATATTTATGTCTATCCTTACCTGTTCGCACCACAGACTCCTCACTCTCCCTGCTTGAGCAGTTGTCATGCACAGCAAACACGGTGATTTTGTAAACCTGGCTGCACCTTAGATCATCCAGTATGGACGTCGTGTCGGAAGATGAGCGCTCAAGGCGACGACGTTCATTACCCAAGGCAACTGCAGTGTAGTTTATGGCACCTCGGCTGGCCTCCCACCGGACTTTCACAGAGCTCTGGCCACAGTTTCTCTGCACCAGCACATTACTGGGCACACATGGCACTAAGGGGGAGCAAAACCTCAGGTCAGTAAAGCACATTTCAGTTTCATTTGTTGTCAATTGAGGAAGTAGTTGTCTCTAAACTACACATGTTCTTGGGAATGACAAGTCACACAACAATCAAGACAGCATTGTTTACTTTTCTCTTGACAAATGCAGCTAAGACTAAGACTAAGACTAAGATAACATGGAATCAAAGACCAGATTAAAATACATCTCAAATTTCAGAATAATGACTAGATTTGCTAACACTATACTGTATATACTCTTACATCAACTTGTCTGAGCTATCCTCATTGTTAAACGTTTGAAAACTAGTTTTGTGCTGCTTTCTGGATCACAATGATATCAACTTTAAACAAAAACTTATATATCAGTCTCAAAATATGGTTGAGAAAATAACAAAAGACCCACGCTTGGCCTCAGTAATTGCATCCATACTCTCCTACTTATTGGTATTTTATCACAATATGATATAGAATTTCAATGAATTTTTAACATTTGATGATGGACAATCTCATGAGGTACAAACAATCGCTAACAATAGCTGCCTCCTCTACAATTCCAGCAGAGGGCAGTCACAACTCATCAGCCAGGCTCACACATGCCACATTAATGACAAAAGCAAAACATTTTATTTGTTATAAATGTTCTCTTACCTTCATTGACTGTCTTTGTGTCACTGGGAAGACTGAGGCAGGTGCTGTTGATTGACCTCACCTCTACGTTGTACTCCAGTCCACATTCCAGTGATTTGACGCTAAGCTGAGGCTTTGTGGTGTTATAAGTCAACTGCCCGTTGCTGCCTGAGATCACAGTCATGTACAACTCTGCGTTCATGGTGGGGTTCCAGAGGACGGTCAGTTCACCCGTCCAACAATCAACATTGGTCTGCACATTGGCTGGTCCACATGGAACTGGTCAGAGAGAAGGCAAGTGTATTTGTACAGCACCTTTCAACTTAAATGAAAAGTAAACTTGTAAAAATGACTGAAGACGCTAGATGTTTATTAAATGATTTTTTTTCACTTGCTTTCATTACAGGGAAACAATGCGTGATATTACAGAACTTTTCCTACCAGATGCCATGTAGATGGGCTTCGAAGGCATGCTGGGGCAAATGCCATCGTGGTGGCTGACAGTCAGACTGTAGACCTGACCACAAGGCAGGTTGCCAATCTTGCAGTTTGTGTAAATGGTGTTGCATTCAAAAAGTCTGTTCTTCTCATCTGTCAGGATGGCGGTGTAGGACATTATTCTGGGCTCACCCTCCCATGAAATCAGGGCCTCATTGGCTGCACAGTCCAGATTGGCTTCAATGTTACCCGGTGGGCAGGCAGCTGAAATGAGACAGAGGGAGATTTAACTAACTGCAGGTGTCAGTAAATCAGTTAACAAATACTTTTTAGCTATACAGACATCATTACTGCTGCATTCTGTCTCTATGCTCTCACCACCTCCTCCTGTCATTTAGACATTAAGAAAGATTTCCAATAAGCACTGAAAGGAACCAGAAGAGGAAAAGCAGCGAACAGCCTCACATACCTGTTTCTACGGTGACTCTCCCGCTCTCTTCACTCTCGCATTTCATGTTGGTGCCTATGGTGGACACTGTGTAGGTGGTGCTACACTGCAGACCGGTGATCTTACAGGACAGATCTGCTGAGTTACACGTCTGAGTGACACCATTGCTGCCCACCGCTTTGCTGATGTAGAAAATAGTACCACTGGTGATTGCCCAGGTTACCGTGATGGAGTCAGCGCCACAATCCTTAGATGCAGTCACATTCTGGACAGCGCATGGGACTGGAGGACAAAAGACAAAAAAAAATAATTGTAAGGTAAAAGACCAACAGAAACTTTGAATGTTGATGCGGTGGCCATTACCAGCAAACTTTGACCTCACCTGTGTCTGCCACCGCTGACAGTGACCTCGGGCTGGTACACTGACCATCAGAAGCTGTGATGAAAATACTCAGGTGCTCTCCACACTTTATGTCCCTTATGGAACAGCTGGTGGAGAATGAGGTGCAGATGTAGGTATGGTTGATATTCCTGTTACCCCTGGCAGCCACAGTGTAGTTTATTGCCCCCTCTGCTTCGTCCCATTTGAGCAGAACATTGTTGTGGCAGTCAGACGAGACTTGCACATTTCGGGGAATACATGGGGCTGGAAAAATCAAAATGAAACATTGATTCAAAATTTTTGGAAGCCAGTAATTGAAATTTTAAAACATGAAAGCTAAAATAGGATTGTTGGAGCAGTGAATCATATTGCAACGAGGCAGCTCACATTTTCTGTCTTAAGGGCAGTTAGAAAAGCCAAGACAAATCAATCCAAACTAATTTCCTCAACCAAGATTATTCAAATAAGTAGGTCAAATCAGCCAAACAGCTTCTGTGATAAGTAATAACTATAGCTCTAGATCTAGTTGTAGATGTAGACATTTAGCCGTATCAGTGCTAAATGTGGTTGTACCTGTGCGAATCTGAACGGACTCGCTTATCGGGCTCTGGCACATGCCCTTCATGGAGTAGACTGTGAAGGTATAGAGTCGCCCACACACTGTGTGCAGGAAATCACAGCTATTGTCAGAAGTCACGCACTCCTTCATCACTCCCTGGGAACAGATCAATCAATCATGCTTTATGTTCACTGAATGACCCCACTGTCTTATAATGTGTATTATTATAGTATTGTTTATGCAAAACTGAAGAAATGTGCTTACTAGTCAAATATGTTTAAAATGGATAGAAGTTACAGACATTTGATTGTGAAAGGTAATACCTTGGAGTCCACTGATTTAGCCCGGTAGAAGTCTGCATTGTCTTCAGGCTCCCATGAAAATTTGATAATGTTGCTGGTACATTCACGTTCCAACGTCAAGTTCTTTGGAGGGCAGGAGCCTTGGAGAGGATACACACAAATACATAAATATATTGATTTATGTAGATGGAATATAGACAGATACAAACAAACACAGAAAAAGAGCTAAACGGTGTCAAACATCAAAGGCATCTCAAATCCCTTTTCAGGTTAAAACGCCCTGATACTGAAGATTGCTCCGCAGTGTTGCTTTTCACTGTATGTGGTTTCAGGTTTTACACAAACACAGGCTCATTCTTAGCAGGCTGAACACAACACAATATGATATAGACAGGGGAGCTCAATAGAAGACCCAGTTTTCAAAAAGATGCACTCAAACAAACACGTAAATAGAACAAGAATAGGAAATGTGTCGTAAACAGCTATTCCCAAATTGTTTGTGCTTACGACCTAAATAATCTGTAGCTTGAATCAAAAAGAGATATCAGATGAATTATAATGAAAATGAATTTGACAAAAAACAGATACTTCAAATAATGTACACAGATGACTACAGTTATTTCTGTCAAGTCTTCACACAAGAAATACTGTTTATAGCATTCAGTCATGAAAGCGTAGCAGTGTACAACTTGCTCCCATGAGGATGGAACACACCAGGGTCACTAAGGGAATGGAGTGATATGTGAGATGAAAGGATTAACGGGTCAGAAAAGCAGGAGAAAAACAGATTATAAGGGTGGAGCAATAAAAAAAACTGTAAGGGGCCCATTCCATTCAGTTCGCTGGCCTTGGTGGGGCAGGTCAAAGGTTAAAGGTGGAGATCAGGTTTTGTGGAGTTGGTTGAATCTGCCAATAAGCAGATTATGTATTCTGGGTTATTGACATTTGAGTTTATACTTGGGGAAATATTGACAAGCCTGAGTTTAAGTTTAAGTCCTGGTGTGACAAAATCAGTGGTGCTGTGAATTGTAGTGGAAGTTTAGATGGAAAGTATCAACGCTATGGGATGAACATTAAGCTGCTCTTTCCCAAAATACAACAAAGAAGAAGAAATGTGTATTTGCAATTTGGTTCATCACCAATCCTGCTTTACTCAAATATACGCTAATATTAGCTGCTAATATGCTAGCCAGGATTAGCCAGCTCCACTTCAGCAGCAAAACTACATTTATATTGTTTCTCACCAGTGTCAAAGGTGGCAAAGGTGTTGTTGGCCTTGTTCCTGCAGTTCTCAGAGATAGGAGTCACATGTGTTGTGAAGCGTTGGCCACAGGTCAGTCCAGTGATGTGACAAGAGCTGCTTGTGCTGGTACAGGACATCTCTCTGCCCTCCATGTCGGTGGCTGTGGCCTCATAGGACTCAGCTCCAGTCACTGCAGACCAGGACACTTCCGCCGCATTGTTGGGGCAACTGTAGGACGCTGTTATTGACTCAATTGGCTTCAGCTCTGCAGAGGACACAGAATATCGTAAAAATGGCTTCAGTTTGTCTCAAAAGCTTCATTAGGCTAAGGTAAAAGTTACATTTGAAGACGCTGTGGGTGCATCTTGTAGTTGTCATTAGTGTATATGTAATGCAAACTGTGCTGCAACAATAAAAAGAGAAATCTTCTGTTCTTCTCATGATAGTGTTTATGTGTCACCCTCGAACACAAATAGGTTGTCGAGGCACCTGAATTTTTCCCTCTGTGGATCATATTCTGCATGTCTGAAAAGATTGAATGGATGACCTAGATCCTAATCACCAAGTTATTGATATTGGTTTGGCTCTGCCGACTCACTGTTGGTGGTGTAGCTATACTCTGTAGACTCGCCAGGCACCAGGAAGTTATTAAGCGAAGACACTTCTATCAGATAGGTGGTACATGGGAGGACGTCTATTTGCCACTCAATGTTTGGAACGTTAAACACCAATGGTATGCTGTCAGGCTCGTCCTCAATGGTTATGATGACTCGGTACATCAGGACGTCGTTCACTGGCGACCAGCTCACCAGTGTTGTGGTGTGACTCGTCTGCCTTGCAGTGATAACTAGTGGTGGCGGAATCACTGGAGAAAGACACAGCAATTAGTAGAGGGAGAGAGCTAACAACACACTGCACTGAGAGCGTTACTGTGGCTAATCTGATCTCAGGTGGCCACATGGGGCAGATAACCACACAGTTTCTGTTTTAGGCCATCTCCTAAAAACAATGCACTAAATAAAGAAAAGTAATACTTGATACTAACATTTCAAGCAAAATCATAAAGTCAATAAATGTAATAAACTAAGATTAGGAGTCTCTCATTTTTGGTAATGAATTAATATGCAATTTTTAACAACTCAAATGACACGTGACAATTAAACCAACAACTTCACCAAGTCCAGAGGTCCAGAATCTTTGAGGAATACAAACGTGAAAAGTTGCCGAACTAAATTACCCCAAGTATGTCATCATGTTAGTAGAGCATCTCTGCAATGTTGTAAAAACTAATTGGTTCACTTTTTCTTCTTATTGACAAGGTTTAAAGACACAGACATGATAATGGCTTTGATTTAATTATACCTTCCTAACCATAATCCAATCTCAGTCACAGACATTTAGCCAAAATATTGGAGGTTTTGGGGACATCTAGGACTTGATTCCCCTTTTTTCCCTCAGGTGTCGCCTGATCATCACTCACAGGTGGTGACGGTTCTGGTTTTGCTGGCCAGTCCCACGCCTGCTTCGTTGGCTGAGTAGACGACGCAGTGGTAGATGCTGTCCGGCTTCAGGTTCCACACCACCGTGCTGAAGTTGGTGAAGGTGAGATTCAGCGTGGCTCCAGAGATCGCGTTCTCGATCACCAGGAAATAGTACTGAGCGGAGGCCACCTCGGTCCAGTTCAACGAGAATGAAGTGCTTGATATCGGCCTGCTGAAGATGATCTGAGACGTGTCCGGTACTGTAAGGAAAGAGTAGCGGACACACATAATTTGGATGCACGGTTAACGGCGGGCGTCTGTGCGTAAAGGCGCAGTAATCATGATAAAGATAACATGAGCAGTTCAGTTTATTTCAGCCAGTATGATAACTTTCATACGCATATACATATATTAATGATATAATCAGTCAAGCCCGTAATACCGTACAGAACAGCACATTGCTTTGTTTACCTGTTACCGCCTCGTCTGTATCCGTGCACACCATATAATAGTACTCGAACACTTTGAGAGTGACAATGTACTCGGTTCCCGGTGTGAGACCCCGGACCAGTTTCTCCGTGTGGTCCCTTCCTATGGTCACCACCACTGGCGGAATAAGAGGTTTATTTCTCACCCGAAAGTCCAAAAAATAGCTTGATGCAGTAGAATAACGTTTCCATTTAACGAGCATCGCTGACGGGCCTGCAGGCGTTACTGACAGGATCCCACAATCTGAGGGAGATGGAGACATGTGCATCAGTGAGGAGCCTAATCAACATAGAACCAAAGTAAAAAGCACCCCACACGATTAGTCATGTCAGAAATATGCTTTAAATAAAATACTAAAACACATTTTATCGATGAAATATTGTACAGTTCAGTTAGGCACATATGGTTTACTTACCTTCTGCTCTAGTGTAAGGTATCTGTAAATAAATACCAAATTATAATCTCGTTAATTACAAGTTGTACATGGGTTGATACTAGTTTAGACCCTAAATTCAGTTTTTGCAGAAATAAAAACGTTTTTTTTTACCTGTATTACAGATACCAATGCTAAAGAAAAGCCAATGGCTCCCAACAATCCCATCTTTGATATTGACTGCCGGATTACAATTAGTTTAGTATACAAGGGAGTCAAATACAAAAGGCGTTCTGAAATCTTTTGAGCTTTGGTGCAGGTACACCTGCGGCGTGGGAACCAATCAGTATTCCCCAAATGGGGACAGGCTGTCCCACCAACTGCCTGAGGGCTGTCAGAGTTGCCCTGGGAACACAGCAAGGGGGAGGGATGGATGAGAGTTTGGAGGAATTACAGGAACTCATGGATGGGAGACAACCCCTCTCACACCCTCTGTCTCTATTGCTCTCATGCATCTATATCAGTTTGCATGACTCCCATCACCACAGTTTGCCTCATCATGGATCAAACTTCGTGAATGTATTGTTTCATTGCACAGATGTAATATTGCCACAGGCACCTCTCATATTGTTCATCCTTTGGACCTTTTTAACAGTGTGGATGACACTCACCACCCTGCTGAACATAGTCAATGATTTGTGAATAGATACAAATTTAATCAACAACAGTATAGATGATAAAAGTTCCACTTCACTACAAATTATATCTCATTTTGGTTTGTAAAAGTTATTCAGACAAAGGTGATGTGTTGGGCTCTGGGAAAACATGGTGGACATTTATCACTATAGTAGATACAACCCACCACATTGACCACTAACCAAAGTATTCATTAGTTTATTTGCAGCAGCACAAGCTTAGTGTTTTCTTTCCATACTCTATTGGTTAACTTTGTCTAATTATTCTGTCTTTCTACACTGTGAGTTAAGGCAGATTGTACTGGATCTCTAACAATATTATATGATATAATTTTTGTTTATTATATCTTATGATGTTCTTGATAGTTATTCACTGTCTGTCTTTACTCATTTACATCTGAATTTTACCATCCAGCTTGATCATCCATAACAGCAGAGTGAATGTGCTGCCGCCTGGGTGAGGCAGTGGCTCAGTGGGTAGTGCTTCCGCTTGGGAACCGGAGGGTTGCCGGTTCGAGGCCCTGCCGAGGTGCCCCTGAGCAAGGCACCGAACCCTCAATTGCTCCCCCCTCTGCGAAGGGTGGTAATGTAAGTCGCTTTGGATAAAAGCGTCTGCCAAATGATCGTAATGTAATGTAATGTAATGCCTGGACTATGGGCACACAGCTGTGGTTTGGGTTTCAATTCCTTGTAGCTCATGTATTTTCTCTGTTCTGTTAACTATGTTCTCGGATATGAGTTTCATGGACAGATGTTTTGTTAGACTGAATGTTATACATAATATTCAGCAATACTAGCCAATTATAGAGTGTTGATCAAATGACCTGCAGCAATGTGGACCCCCCACGTGTGAACTATACCTTGATGGGCTTTACTGAGCAACATACGTAACACCAGTGACAAAGAATACTCCAGGGACAACATATCAGATGATCCACTTTAAGTTTCAGTAATTCATTTCAAACACATACAGATGCCTGACCAACATTGTTCTTTAATTTCCCTCGGGATAATAAACTTTCATCTTATCTTATCTTTATCATAATGGTGTCAGAACTTCCGCTTTAAGCTCCTCTGACCTACAAACCAAACCCATCTTCCATTAGTCTGACTTTTGAGCCAGCCCAGGATCAGACATGCTGAGCTCTGAATATTACGATGCTGTTCCTCTGTTTCTCTTCACACCTAACAGAGGGGCCACAGTCACCTCCCTGTCTCTATTTCTTCCCCACCTTCCCCCCTGTTTCAGTCACCATAAATATATAAAAATGAGAAGGCATCCAACAAATTCACACATGGCCACATTTTTGCGTTCAGTATTTTTTCTGTCGTAGTTACAATACATGGGAACACAGTGAATGACCTGATGTAGAGATAAAGGCCAGGGAGGGGCTGCCTGAGCAAAGGAGACAGGTGCCGCTGAAACCAAAGTCAAGAATGCGAACTTGGGAATTGGGGCTTCACCGACATGAGATGTAGGTAACAATGCACGCCAGGCTGGGAACTGTTGCTTTGAAGTTAGCTCTCTCTCTTAGACTGTTAATCCTTATCTTGACATAGGTTTGGGCACTTAAAGAAACCAATAATTGTGTGTTTTCCTTTTGGAAAATGTCATCCCTAAACTGCCCGTATGTAGGCTACATGCTGTACTGAAAGGGATCTTTTATCACAGAAGAATAAAGGGCTATCACCTCTTAGTTCCTCAGCGTGTTTTAGAAAAAAGGAAGTCAACATGAAAGTGGATACGTCCCACAAACCAGCCAGGAAACCTAAGCTGCCCATCTTAAACAACAGAGCAATTTTGAAGCACAGTGAATAAGAACAAGTGATGTGAACGCCTTGATATTTCATTGTATTTTTATGCGGCTGTGATATTGTCCTACCATAGACACTGTTACAGGTCACAGGTGTTGGGCATCTTATAAACTTGTGATTCAACTTCTCACTGATTTCTCAAGTTATTGCCGCCTGTTTAACAATTAGAGGATTAAAAGTTTGATACACTGCAAATAACAGTGTCCAGTTAATCAAGATGTTGTGTGTTTGTGTAATACTGTAGCCAATAGGAGTTTCCCCAGGCGCTGTCAGTGCAACATATGTGTTTTCATTATAGGAATTATATGATGACAAACCTGCACGGAGCTCGTTTGTAACTTCGCCAGGACGCTCTGGATTTTACTGCGTGCCAACATGCTGAATTGTTGTGTGGCATAAAAACAGATTGATTTACAGCACGAAACAGAAGGAGCAGGGCGGTGCAGCACAGTATCATTACAATTAGACTTTTGATTGTTAGCTTGGTGCAGTTGCTACCATACAGAGGGGCCATTTAAAACCACACGATCAATTACACTAATTCTTCCTGCCTCCTGTGCATTTTTGGAACTCAATAAATTCCTCACCTTGAGCTACAAACATCTCGGTCAGTGCTTCTTATAAATGAACAGGGCTTTTACTGTTCATATATTACACATAATGAGAGTCCCTTTTCTCTTTACTTGCCTTTACTTCATACCCATTTACAATTCTACTGCAGTTAGCAGGTTCTTTCATAAGCTGCATGGAAACGGGGCTGACTACACAATCAGCATGCATTTCTCCCAGCTTCCGTGGGGGGTGAGGTGGGGTGTGTGGGGTGCAGACAGCCATGTGTTACCTCTGTGACATGTGAGGTTACCACCCGCCTCTTTTCAAGGGAGTCGGGTCTCCTGTCAGACCCACGGAGTGACGAGGACAGCGTGACATCACCAACCAGTAGATTGTTAGATCCTTGTGCTGGCTTCCTCACTGTGTCTGTAGGAATGTATAACCAAGCTGGAGGTACCACTGCTGAGGAGAGAACCCACATCTCTTCTGTGGTGGGCTCACAGACACAACTTTTCTGAGCTATTTCCCCTGTGGTTTTGGCGGTTTTCTTGTTGACCATTTTTTTTGGTCGACACAAAGTCTCGATGAGTCAATGTGACTTTGTGTCATAGTGTCGTAAACAATCCAGAAACTGACTCGTTGTTTTTAAATTAATGTTCGTGCTTGTGGAACAAACAGGGAACCTTCGGCCTGCAGTTATTGACAACCATAGAGGTCAATCCTGTCAAAAGAGGTGATAAATTGGGGATGTTGGCTGAGAGTCTTTGGTTCGTGGCTGTTTGGCCAGGCAGTGCTGGGATGACACAATAAACACTTTCCAAAGGATTAAAACATTATGGGGTGCAGGTGTGGGCCAGAGGAATGTAGGATCTGGGGTGATAGCAGGAGCTCAGCAGGCATTATGACATGCCTGTCTCACAAAAGGTGGGTGGGTGCAAAAAGCTTACATTTCAGAGGTATGTAGTAATAATAGCTATCTTTGATACCTTGGCATAGAGAACTCATTAAGCTACATGATGTCATGTGAAGGTCATGTGAGATCTCATTCATAGGAGGTAAAACCATCAAATGAGTTATTGTTGTGTACCATGTGTCAGTAATGCTGTGAATCTCTAAAATGGACAAAACCGGATCTCTCTCCACCGGACACACACAGCCGATTGGCTGAACGGATCCTCGGGACTGTGCAGGGACCCGCGGACGAGGCTCCAGTTCTTTTGCTCCATTTTCCCACCTTCCATCTTACATTCCTGCTCCTCTTCTCTCCTCTGCTTTCTTTTCTCCTCCTCGCTTTTCCCACCACTCCTTCATCCTCGTCACGTCACGTCTCTGAATTTCTATCACTGACCCCCTTTGAATGGTCTTTAATGTTAAACTACTGGGTGATGTGTTGTCAGGTTTGGTTAAGGCTTAACTGCCACTTATGTGGTCTGCCCATATTTGGTCCTGAGACCTCTTGACTTTATTGCATAACATAACTGCAGTGGGAGGTACCAGATGAGAAGCCCGTTATCACCCACCAAGCCCTGCCTCTGGCCTGACTCTATTTAAGTAGAAGTCCATGGAATGAAAACTGAATTTCCCGGTGAAGTAATTCAGATCAAATTCAGAAAAAGGGCGACACCAACAGTTTCACTCCCCTTTGAGGGAAAAACAGAAAATAGAATGTGAGAGGTATCTGATCAGATTACTTATTATACTCTGACAAAGCATCTTTCACAGCTCAGCGTGATGGTATGAGATCAAATCAGGTCACATACACTTATGAAGCCTCATGGGAGAGTCATTTATCAGCAGCAGGTTAACAAACATTGAGATAAATGGGGCAGTGTGAATCAGCAGACCAAGTGCTGAAGCCGTCACCTCTCAACTTCTGTTTGGTCCAAATATTCAGTGTAAAATTTATTTTACCAGTAAGGAAGAGATGAACCACAATAAGAGAAAAAAGCCTTTTATGTGCGTGTACATTCCTTTGTGTCTCTCACATAAAGACAAATAAACTACATGTAGATGTAACATGATATCAACATGGCAACAGGTAATATTATATGAATAGCGCCACAGCAGCTGCTTACGTAAGAGCGCCGAGTTTGGGTGTGGAGATTTATCATCCGCGTCACAAAGACATGCCGTTTCTGTAAGTGATTCGTGCTCTACAGTTCAGCTGTGAATGATCCCCATGGGGCAAACATTACAGTGTCGTTATTGATAACATATACTGCATGCAGCACACAGAGGAATAATACTAGAAGCATCTCTTTTGTGTTGGTTAGGGACTCAAGCCAAGTGAAACTTTTTGTGAAAAAGGGGCAGGGCGGCACATGTCTCTGGGCTGGGCGCCCCGTGTCTCCCATTCTGTTGGCTGGGTGACTGCTGAAGGTACAGCAAACTCATCCAATCATTTTTCATTACTTGAGTTCATTACCAAAGTTAGTTGTCATGGTCAGAGGTCTATTGTTGATTGTTATTTGACTGAATGGAATTGATGTTTATATTGCACATGATGTGCCAAGAAAATGTAAACGAACAAAAAAAACACAAACGTAATGCTGTGAATTATTTATTGACTGAAACATGCATCAAGTTTACACACATTCCAAACAGTTAACAGTTCATCTTGAGAACAACAACAACAACGCACTGTTCTTAATCCTCAAGAGGCTTCCTATTTGGGGTCAAAACTAGGATGTTTTTGTTTTTTTTACCAATTTCCCAATTTAGACTGATAAGCAAAGGTGTACAATGCCTAATCATGGAAGTTAATTATTCAGAAGGGCTTTGGGAGCATTGTTACTCATAATTCTTCCACTTGCCTTTGTTGTCAATTAGATTAAACCTTTATAGATTGGTATCCAATAGTATGAGCAGTCATATTCACACAGAAATTTAGATCTAGATTTTGAAGAATTGTTCATAGTTGAAATTTATTGATTTCTCTCATTATTTCTACATGCTGCATTATGTTTATGTGTCGTTTGTTTTCTTTATATTTATATATCAAAAATGTTGAGGCCACACTGAAGCTTTTCTTTGACCATGATACATACGTGTTATTTCAAGGCAAGACTTGTCAACAGTGGACAATTTATTTTCCAGTATCATTGCACTGTACTGTAAATGTTGCGCAGTAATTTCCCTCGGGATAATAAACTTCTTATCTTATCATATCTTATCTTATTTCTAACTATTTCTCAATTCTCATGACTTATGTTCTTGTAGATACATATGTATCATGGCCAGAATACAGGCTTTTTATTTTCCTTAATATTTTATCCTTCTACTTAATTATCAATCTGGCTTCATTCTTGAGGTGCAGGGATGATGCAGGAGGAAGAGCTGTCTGTTGAGACTGTGAATGTAACAGAAGAAACAGTTTTTCTAAGTTTTCAGGATGAAACATTTCTTTTTTCACAGAAAAAGGAAGAACAAGGTCTTACTGGCCCCCGTAAGTCTCTGCAATCAACCACAGTGATTGTTCTTTGGTACTCAATTTTTTAAATTCATGATTACATGCGTTATATTCCTCACCATGTGCTAATCCACACTTCTCTTCCCTCTGTAAAAAACTTGAAAGTGAAGAAAGTGAAGTTAGTAATTTGTTTGCTGAACATTCTGCTAGAAACTACTTGAAACTGTTGAACTGTAACATGTAGATACTTATCCAGATTCAAGTGTAGGATAATAAGGAACTCACCCATGCCAATGTTGCTCCCCAAACAAGACACTACAAACAGAAGAAAAGAAGAAATGATCAACACATTCAGCCCAAATGTTGTCAAATATTCATGTCATTCATAGTCATGTGATCATCCTCAAATCCTCTTAATTTTAGTTTAATTTCCAAGTAATGTCAACTGTAGTGTATTTAGATTATATTTACATTTACCCATTTCACAGAGGCTTTTATCCAAAGGGACATACAGGTAATATTTAAATACAAAGTAGTAAGACAATAAGTAGTAGGAGTAATAATAGTAGTCATAACAGTAGTAGTTCCAGCGTATATAGTAGAAGGCATAGGATTAGTAATAGTAGCCATACTAGCCGAAGTACTGTTACTCTGTCGTCATCTCACCTGAGTACATTCGAAGGGGGCAGAACTGGACTTTGGCGCCCTCTGGTGTCAACGGGGCCACCACTACATGGTACACTTGCCCACACTGAACGTTCTCCACATCACAGCTGCTCTCTCCAGGAAGAGGATTGCAGGTGTAGTTGGCCTGGACACTCTTGAGTTCTGCTACGTAACTATGGTTACTGCTAGAGGTGCGCCAGAACACCCGCATAGTGTTATTTCCCCCCAGCCTGTACAGCTTGACACCTGATGGACAGCAGGCACCTACAAACCAGAGAGAGAGAGAGAGAGAGAGAGAGAGAGAGAGAGAGAGAGAGAGTGAGAGAGAGAGAGAGAGATGAGATGACAAAGCTGATGTTGATGTCCAGACAAAGCTGATGTTGATCTATGCACAGTTTGTGTTTATAATAAGCAACAATTACATCCTGGGAGATTAACGCTCACTGCCAACATAATCACTCACTGGATGAGAAGCCCTGATAGGAGCAGTTGGCCATTTGCCCCGTGCGGCTGAATGCCTCCATGGTGACGGTGTAATTTGTGCCACAGGTGATGCATCCCATGAGGCAGTGGGAGTCCTGGGTGTGGCAGCGGGCGTGGCCCTTTGATGAGGTAAGAGAGGTGATGAATGTGTTCGCTCCTTTGGCGTGAGACCATGAGACGTTGGTCATGGCCTGAGTCACCTGATCCACCCTTAGGTTTGCTGGACAACAAGGTGCTGTGAAGGGAATGGGAGTGAGAGGGAGAGAGGGGGAGAGAGAGAGAGAGAGCATAAGTATTTCCATGCATTATATGAAGGTGGATCAGTCCAACTTGATGCCTGCTCACCTGTTTCCACAGAGTCAGTGTAGCTGGGTAAGCTCTGGCCTGCTGCACTGGTTGCCGTGACACTAACATCATAGGTGTGGCCACAGGAAAGGTCAGCGAGGTCACAGCTGTTTGCAGTGGAGGTGCAGGAGTAGGTGACACCGTCTCCTAATGCGCTCACAGTGTAATTGGCGGCACGATTACTTGCCGTCCAGGTGACAGTGATGGACGAGGAGTTTTTCAGATTCACCACCAGATTTGTTGGCATACAAGGAGCTGACAGGGACGAAGGAAGGAAGGAATTAGAGAATAAGCAATAAGAGCTAGTGGAAGAGAGTTACTATATTCAATGTAAATGTAATAAACAGTATGAAAAAGCACAGTATAGTTGTTGCTATAAAGGAATTAAGTGATGCATTTCCGTGTGTGTTTGTGTGTGTGTGTTTTCTCGACCTGTGTCTTTGGTGTGAGATGTGCAGGCATGGTTGCATCCACTGATTTCATTGCAGGGTGTCACCACCACGCTGTAGGAGCTGTCACAGCTGAGGTCAGAGAGCGCGCACACCGGCGCTGTGTCGTTACACAGGATGACCTCTGAGTTGTCAACAGCCCGAGTCTGATACAGCTCTGCCCCCCGAGCCGCCTGCCACGTGATCTCCAAAGTCTCTGTGCTGACCAGGGACACAGACACATCTGCTGGACAGCAAGGCACTGAGGGGAAACAGGAAATATGAGTCGATATGAATAGGTAATGAATATTAATAGAAGATGTAATTAACTATTTTTACTTAGTAGAAGTAGCAGAACCAATCTGAAAAATCTCTCCAATCATCTACTTACAGGCGGTGTGGTTGAGAACCTCTCCTTCTGGGCTGAGTCCAGCCTGGTTTATGGCGTGCACAGACAGGAGGAATGTGTAGCCACACAGACACTGGAAGGTACAGTTGTTGCTGGTTGTGTTGCACATCTCCTCGCCGCCGTCTCCTCTCTTGATGAAGGCCATGTACGAATCAGCATTGGACACAGTGTCCCACGTCAGGGTGCAGTTTCCTGCCTCTGTGTCCGCAAGAGCCAGAGACTCTGGTGGACATGGAACTGAGAGGACATCACAGCAAGGGTTTTAGTCACACTCCTAAATAATAAACACTTTGAGTGTTGCCCTGTTGTCATTATGGAAACATGAATGACACAGTTTCCACTCTTAAACAAAATCAACATGATGTACGTTTAGCATCAGTTGAGGAAATGGAATCTGTGTGCAAATGATTCACTACAAAGTCATTCTAACCTGATTGACTATTCTATGAAAAGCAGAACATAGAGTAGACTTTGTACATCATGTATACTAATAGACATATAGTTTTAGTATATTGTATTAGTATTATTGTTTATCTCTGCCTTTTCTGTCCAGTAACCAAAGGAATCATTAGAATTCACTTTGTGGATGGTGTCATGGTGACATCTAACTCCAGAGTCCATTGTCTTTTCACAATCCTAATCTTAAACTAGTCCCCCAAGCATGTTTCTGACCGGCATTCTGACCATCAAGTAAACCAAATTGAATAATTACTCACTGATGTGACATGTTTGGAGTGTTGTCACTTATCATGGACCAATAAAAATGGTTTATGAGAAACGCATTCAGACCAATCCTCTATTACTTACTCGTGATAAACACCACAGAGTTGGACGGGATGCTGGGCCCAGCGTCATTGGAAGCTGTGACCTGGATCGTGTGTACCTCTCCACAGGCAACCGGAGAAAGGCTGCAGGAGTTCGATGTGGTGTTACATGTGAGGTTACTGTCACTGGTCACAAGGTAGTCAATGGTTCCATAGACTCCCTGTTCCAGTTGCCAGGACACAGACACTTCGCCCACACCATTGAGCGTCACCATAGATACATTGACACCAGAAGGTGAGGGAGGTCCTGCAAGAAATCAAACCAAAAAGTGAGGCGCAGAGTCATAAGCATAAGGTGACACAAAGATATATTTCTTCTTCTATGGTGACCCAGGCATGTTTGTGTAAGTTATAGAAAGCTGGTACATATGTTCAGCTGTATGCAGTACATAAACCAATATAAATATATACCAATATATTTTACAAAATCATTCCTTACGTGTGGTCTGGTTGACGTACGGGCTTCTCTCTCCCTGACGGCCCTCGGGATCCCAGGCTAAAGCTTGGATCATGTAGAGTGAGCCAGCGTCCAGGCCATGAAGGGTCACATTGGTGTCTGTGACGTTTTGCATGGAGTTGCTACTTGAGTCAAACTTGACTACCATAAGCGTGTACTTGACTGCAAAGTTGACAGGGGCCCAGGACACAACGATGCTGTCGTTGCTGGGGGAGGAGGTGGTAGGCTGAGGAGGAGGCAAAACTGTGGAGGGGGAAAAGCAATGATGTTTAAGTAGATAGATAGATAGATAGATAGATAGATAGATAGATAGATAGATAGATAGATAGATAGATAGATAGATAGATAGATAGATAGATAGATAGATAGATAGATAGATAGATAGATAGATAGATAGATAATGGCAACGGTTAACAATTGATAGTTAAGTTGCCAGTCAACTGTTTCTTTGGCCAGTGTGGATCAGATTTTACCCTTGAGGTGGGGGTTGGGGGGGCGCCCAGCTTTGTTTTCACAATGAGGTCAACTCTTTGTCTTTCACATAGAGGGGCCAGGTATAGTTACTACTGGTACAAGAGGGGCCCAGGGGGGCGCCTGTGTGTGTGTCTTAGGTAAGATAAACCTGTATATGCACAGGCGCTGAAACTGGAGTGAACTGAAGATGCATGTATATCTTCATTTATCTGAGATGCCTCTCCTATGGGACAATGAGGCAGCTCAGATGACTTCTGCAGGGGGAAATGGATTGATGACAAATGTTCTGTGTTTCTCAGTCAGTTAATGTGTCATTCAATTGCACAAACAGCCCCTTGGGATTATTTATCCTATTTAATAGATTTAGGACGTATAGTTTCCATCAGTGAATCTATGTTTATGAGGATCAACTTGAATTGATATATGTAAGAAGAGGTATAACAATACCTGTCTTTATCCCCACAGGAACAGACGGCTGGCTGCGGCCTCCAGAGTTTTCTGCCATGATGCTGATAGTGTAGTCAGTGTACGGGCTGAGGGACTGAATCTCAGCAGGGGAGGAGGTCGCTGTGGTTTCAGCGAAGGAGCCCATGTTGTTCTGGACACGTATATGGTAATTAGTTGCCCCGGTCGTCAAAGGGAACTCCACCATCAAGGTCCTGCTGTCCTTTGACTTTATATGCTCAATGAGATCCATCATCCCAGGGGCTGAAACAAGGACAAGTGGTAAAGGATTGACTGCAGCCAGGGATGTTTGGTAGATTAGAGGGATAGCCTCCATGTTCACAATAAAAGATAAGTATTTTTGCTCTTGATATATTTGATAATTTTTAACAATTTGGACATTAAATTGTTAAAACAGAAATCTTGTATGTCCACAAAGGGGAATCTTATTAAACAGTTTAGTCATTCAATAATAAATGATAAACAGACCATCAGATACCAATATATTACAGTTAGATAATCTAGGTCCTAGATTATACAGGCATGGACAGAATTGGGCAGAAAGGTCCCTCCTCACCTGTATTTGACACAATAGCAGTTCTCTCTGCGGTACCCACAGCTTCAATGGCAAAGGTGTATGCACTGTTCACAGACAGAGAATTGATAGAACCCAACACAGTGTTTGGTCCAAACTCGGCAAAAGCAATGGGGCTGACTGTTCCTGTGGGGGTGGCAGTGATCCTGTAGGAGGTTGCTCCGTTGACCCTGGTCCATCTGAGGATCGCAGTCTTAGATGTGGTCGAGAACACAGATATGTTGATAGCTGAAGAGAGAGAGAATAATAATCAAGATGTTCAGCTCTGTTATCAGCAATACAAATATCTGAAATGGAATTTAGGGTACAAGGGAACATACCTGATAGAACTGCAATCTGAAATTGTAAATGAGAAGAATATTCAATAATTGTTAACAGTAACAGAAGTATTATGTCACAACAACAACAATTACACACAATATTGTTAGAAGAATTTTGGATTGTGTCCTGTCAATCAAATACTTGTATCTGTGTTTGATATGGCATCTATCACAAAACACTGACATGACTGTACCTGTGAGGCCATGCCCAGCAGGACAAACAGCACCACCCGCTTCACAGAGCCCATCTTCAGTGTCTTCTTACTGTTTCTCTCACTCTACAGCTTCTTCTTTTCAAAATGCTTCACTCTTAACTGTTTTATCTTCCAGATTTGCTGCTTACATTGCTTCAAATACCTGCATCTTGCCCCTCCCAGTGTAGCCAAATGTCCAATCAGAGCTGAGCAACGAGACGCACCTTGGGGCAGGTGCAGGGTTGCAGGAGAGAGATACAGATATATAGTATATCTTTCTATGCTATAGGCAAGGTATTGTATGTGCGAGGAAATAGTCAAGACACCACAAAATCGCTTACTGTGAAAAGGGTGGTGTGGCTGGGGTTGGAAAGGAATGGAAATGGAAACTTTAATGGAAACTTTAATTCTTATTCCATGTACATTCTAAAAATAATTTAAATTATGTATTATATATATATATGTATTAACATAATTGAATTAGTAATAAATAATTGAATAAATAAATGATGGCAATACCAATACACCGTTCATTCATGTGTTTACATACACTCATAACATAAAAGGTTCCCTTTCAAAGACAATGATGCAGGTTTCCGATGAAACAAATATCAAAGACGTGTGGCATAAAAACTACATCTCGGTTCCGTCGCATAATTGTGACGTAGTTGACGTCAGAGGCAGACGACACCGGACAGGAAGAGGCGAAGAGGAAAAGAAGCAAAATGGCAACTGGTTCGGAACACGGACTGAGGAGACTAGTTTGGCAAAGTAAGTTCGTTTCTCCCGCTGAACGTGTGCGTAAATGCAACGACAAAGATATTCAGTCTCACTTCTGACAGATATGTAGCTGCTTTCACGACTGTTAACTTCTCTCTGCGTTGCCGAGTGACATTTGTAAGTTTCTTTCTGTTTTCTGCGGCGGAAGTTTGCAAAGTTGAACTGGACGAAATGAAATACTTTAAAATTGAAGTAGACGAGATTAATTCTGTGCCAATTTAAATGACAACACACCATAGACGAGCCACACGCACTTTTGCATAAACGAGTCGCTGTTTGTGTGTGTGTGTGTGTGTGTCATCATATCGTAGCCCCACCTTACATCTGCTAGCTTACACACTACAAACAGCCCGGGCGAGTCAATACTCTGACCTCACACACACTCTTTCATTCAACATTTATCCACCTTTACGTGTGTAGCTCGCAAACATGTGAACTGAACGGTAACATGTAACGCTGAGTCAGTTAAAGTGACACGTTGACGCCTATTCTGATGTTTAAGTGATGGAGGAACTTTGAATTGTACCAACAAAATAAAGCGTTATTGTGTTTTCAGACCCATTTTAATAAAGCAAACACAGTAAATACTCACACTTAAGAAAATAGAAAGATAAAGATGTTGCCTGACTTGTCCTCCTTTAGAAGCAGAGCAGTGATGTAGAACACATCAGTATGTCATTGTTCTGCTTAAGGCCTCGTCCGAAAATGTTTGTTTGTAATGCCTTGCTCATGGACAAGAAGATGTTTGCTCGAGGAAGCTCAGCAAAAATAATTGTCACTTTTGTCATTAAATGATCACGTTTCCATATTTGATGTGTCATTCACAACATCTGCATTTCTTACAGGAATAACAGAAACAATAATTGCCGATTGCAGAAAATCTGAAGTATGGAAGGTAGGAAAGCTCGTCCAAACACACAATATACACCTGTGTGATGCTCTCGTGAACGCAGGACACTTTAGTTTAGTTTGTTGTATGTAATTCATTTTACAGCTGCTAGGTGACTTGCAGCAAAAGCTGGAATTCTCCATAAATACAACAACAACTGACTGACAACCACACACTCATCACTCGTCTTCTTCTCAGATCCTGATCTTGGACGCCTTCACCACCAAGCTCCTGTCATCATGCTGCAAAATGTCCGATCTGATGTCGGAGAAAATAACAAGTAAGCGCTAGTGATGCCGAGCCACCTTTCCTCCTTTCTACTACAGTTGAAAGGCTCAGGAAACCTTGGCAGGTGATTTGAGTTAATTAGCTGATTGAGTGTGACACTGTGAGTCTACAATATTGAACTTTCTCACAATATTTACATTTTCTGAGATACTGAATTTGGGCTTTCCGTGAGCTGTAAGCCATAATCATCTAAATGAAAGCAAATAAAGACTTGAAATATTTCATTTGTTGTGTAATGAATCTATAATATATGAGAGTTTAACTTTGTGAATTGAATAACGGAAATAAATGAACTTTTCCTCAATATTCTAATTTATTGAGATGCACTTGTATATGGGATAAAAAGCGCTGAGGGTTACAGAGTTAGTTTTGGGGAAATTGATTTGTTTTAAGGATAAGTCTAATACAAATCTAAAACTATCATTATGCATTTATTTGATTTTGATTCTCTGTTAATGTTGTCATCGTTTCTTTCAGTTGTGGAGGACCTGTACAAAAGCAGAGAGCCTGTTCCTGAAATGAAGGCCATCTACTTCATGTCCCCAACTGCAAAGGTTTGTTATCACATTTCACTAAAGCCCATTTGTTTGCACTCATTTCCATCTTGCCAACTGTGCTGTGATCTCCTTAATCCTCTCTTAGTGTGTGGAGGCCTTTATTGCTGACTTCAAAACCAAACCCAAGTACAAAGCAGCATATGTATACTTCACTGACTGTAAGTAACTTATAAATCACTGTTAGAATCTATTAATATAACAAAATAACTAACAAAACACCTTTTAAAGTATCTGATTTTGATTAATTTTTTATCTGACTGCTCTGTGTGCTCACAGACTGTCCAGATGACCTGTTCAACAATATGAAGCTGTACTGTGCAAAGTACATTCGTGTCTGCAAAGAAATAAACATTAACTTCATGCCACAAGAGGCACAAGTAAGTGTTTCGTGTTTAAAAAAGAGGAAAGAGGTTAAATTTAGCAGCAAGAAATGTAATCAGCGCAATAACCATCTTACCTCCCATATCATACCCGAGTAAAACACAAACCTCAACACATAGATCGTCACTAAAGGATTTAATACCTGTTTGGGTGTCATAACTCTACATCTACAGTATGTGGTTTGAGGGCTGTTGAGTTAGTAGCTAAAGTGCTTAATATTCATGTTTGCAGTGGTTAACTTGTAATCAAACATAGAAATCTTAAGTTTTGTTGTGGAGAGATTTTTTCCTTTCAGTTGTTTTGAAATGAACCATTTCCTCTTTTTATCTGGAATCTGTGGTTATTTGTGAAATGATGGAAAAATTACAATTACAAAAGTGGAAATGGACCATTTGTTTCCAAAAGAAGCAGCAAAGCAATAAACCTTGTTCTTCCTGCTGAGGAAAGATGTCAGTATTAGTCCTCTTACGGCAGCATGTTTTCTTCTCTTCAGGTATTCACTTGTGATAATCTGGGGGCTTTCCGGAGCATCTACAGTCCCCACAGTCAGGACAAAAAGAAGACACTGGAGACTCTGGCAAACCAGCTCGTCACACTGTGCGCCACGCTGGACGAGTACCCTGGAGTCAGATACAAGAAGTGAGCCAGAGAACGTTCAGCCTCTCAGCTTACATACGTGCTCATACCTCAACCCCCGAGCAGCCCGAGACCTGTTCTGAGAAAGTGTTACCTAACAGAAATGGAAGCTGTTGTTCAGTGTTCATTATTGGGTGCATTGATGGTTCGAGTGTGTCCACCTATCCACCCATCCTTCGTCTACACTGATTTATAATGTGTAGGATTATAGGGGGCTAGCATTCATTGGGTAAGAGGCAGCGTACATGCTTCCAGTAAAGAGCACACACACGAGCACACACACACACACACACACACACACACACACACACACACACACACACACAGGCAACTCATTCACATTCACAGCTACGGGCAAATTAAAGTTTCCATTTCACCTCACTGCTGTGATTTTGGACTGAGAGATGAAATCTGAGCACCTGGGTGAAACTCGGGGAAACACATGCAGAATGTTATCGTTTTTATTTAAGTATTACTTGGGGGATTGATTGGGGTAACCCTGTCACAGTGTTACATGAAAAAACACAGAATCCATACGTTTCTCCAAACTATAGCTGAAAAACACCTCAGATGTTATTGTAGTGTTTGATGTGTTTCTCTGTACTCTAGAGAGGGCAACATGGAGAATGCCAAAGACTTAGCAGAGCTGGTGGACAACAAGCTGGCCAGGCATTACGAGCTGGACAACAGTGGCAAGAAGAAGGTGAGACATCTGTTACACACGATGAATGTTATAGTGTAAACAAGGCCTGAGCACTGGAAGTGGAACAAGAGGCCACTGGGAAGAATCTTATCCAGTGACAGCTTAACATGAGCTTTATTCCTTCTGAAGAGAGATGCAGTGGGCCTCCATTGGCCTGAGCAGGTTACATTGTCTCTATCTGAAAAGGGGAAGGGGAGGTTGAAGCTCAAGTGGTATCCACTGCTGTCACTGTATGGCGATGTGAAATGCAGTGTTATATTATATTTTATCTTGTAACTGCTACCTTCTATTTCCCTCCCCACCAGGGAAAGACTCAGGCCCAGCTGCTGATAGTGGAGAGAGGCTTCGACCCAGTCAGCCCCATCCTGCACGAGCTGACCTACCAGGCCATGGCGTGTGACCTCATCGACATCGAGAGCGACACCTACGCGTAACACAAGCTCACTATGTTTTCAATGCTATTTCTCCGGCTTACAAACTGTTAGCGAGTTCCCAATTCAAAAGAGTGAGAGAGAGCGTGGCTGTGCTTTTGGATACAGGTACAAGTCTAAAGACGGCTCAGAGAAACAGGCCCTGCTGAACGAAGAGGACATGCTCTGGGTCAAGCTCCGGCATAAACACATCGCTGAGGTCACAGAGTAAGTGTCAGAAATCTCAGATGCTTTTCCGGGCTTCCTCACAAATACTAAACCCATGCTCCTACAACAGACTGATCCCAAAGCTGGTAAAGGAAATATCTGCCAGCAAGAAACAGCCAGACGGAAAGGTAGAGTACAGTTATTTTCCTCTTCCCCATCATTCTAAGGCAAGATTATCTAAAACTTGTATGAATTTGTATTCATACTGTAGCTCTGTTGGGTAAACACCTTTTTTGTTTAGGTTAGACAGCTTTTGAATGGTTGTTTCCTTCTGTGTCCTTTTCTTTTATCAACCTCTTCAACCCTCAACTGTCCAGACCACAATCAGTGGTTTGGCTCAGCTGATGAAGAAGATGCCCGCATTCCGTAAACAACTGGCTGAGGTATGTACACCATCGTCTCACCAAAGTTAAACTCAAACTATACAACCGTAGTTTGGGATTTCAAATCAAATCAGTCAAAGTTTGTTTTTGGGTTCTGTTGAGACTTTTCTGGATCGACATGCGACACCTTATTTCCTTACCGGTAGTAACAGTAACGGAGCCAAGTGACCATTGTGTCATGATTGGGTGTGGTGCCGCTAAAGACTTCAAAGCAGGACAGAATTGGAAGCCAGAATTACTGTAAAAGTCAATCATTTAACATTTTGCTATGTAGTAAAATGATAAATCAACTTGTTTTAATCCATTCAGAAATTGAGCATTTTTTTGTCCATTTGTCTTTTTTATTGTCTGAAGAAAAGTTGAATTGGTTTTATGTTTGCATGTACTATGCTGTGACGTGAGGATTCAGTCTAAACATTAATAACACTTTGCTCTATTCATATTGATGTTAAAGTCTTCTCTTTGTTCTCTGAATTCTAGAAAACGATTCACCTGCAGTTGGCTGAGGACTGCATGAAACATTTCTCAAACAATGTGGAGAAACTCTGCAAAGCTGAACAGGTCTGTGGAGCCAAACCTTTTCACCACATGGCGTGACATGGAGAAGTTAGCGAGAGAATGTTCAGTGATGTCGTGGCTGTAAACATCTTGTGCTAATTCTGGCCTTTAATGAAAAGAGCAAACATTCATTTTCTCAGGTTGCACAAGAGGAAAACACGTATCTCTCAGGAATCATGCAGACTGACTCTAACATGATGTGTCTTGTTGTGTAGGACCTCGCGGTGGGTTTGGATGCGGACGGGGTAAAGGTGAAGGACCCGATGAGGACCCTGCTGCCTGTGCTGCTTCACCCGTACGACAAGTATGACAAGATCCGTGCGGTGCTACTCTACATCTTCAGCCTCAGCGGTACGTCGGTAACAGTCACAGGAAGATTTCCTTGACCTCTTTCATTTCTTTTAACTAATCAATTTATCCAAGTAAGAGAAATGTGGCATTGATTTGTGTTTGGGCTCTGCTGGGGAAAGCAGAGACACAGAAGAGTGAATGTAAAATAACTGTAAATTGTTGCATTGCCAAAGATGTCACTATAATTTATAGTAATGGATAGTATGGAGTAGTAGATTGTATGTAGTAATGAAGTCTGTGTGTGTGTGTGTGTGACACAACAGGAACGACAGATGAGAACCTATGCAAACTGATCCAGCATGTGAAGATTGAAACTGAGCGAGAGTTTATCCTGAACTGGAAAGACCTGGGCGTCCCCATCATCACAGCGGTATGAGTAGGAGAGGAGGAAGTGATGAGCTCTTTTCTAAGTGATAGAGGACAGACAGAGTGCACACCACTGCTCCTGCTCACTTTGTCTTGCACTTCTGTCCATAGTCGGGTTCATCCTCTCGCAAGCCGACCAGGCGGGATCGCTCCCAGGGAGAGACGTACAACCTGTCCAGGTGGACTCCAGTCATCAAAGATGTGATGGAGGTCAGTGGAAGGACTGTTACTTTGCAACAAAAAAAAAAAGGTTTGAGGTTTTGAGTGACGTGAAGTTATTGTAATTGATGACAATTGACGTCCAATCCACATCCCTTTGTCTCTTCTAAGATATAAATTTGTAATTTTGCACACTTATATGAAACTTGTACCAGCTGGGCGAGTATTGTGTTCTTTGCACGAGTTGGCGGACCTTTTGTGAATTAAGTGGCAAACTCCAGATGAAAGTATCTGGATCCTTCTGAGGTAGCAGCCCTGCTAAGTGAGTGTAGATAGGATATAGGACAGGACTGATAAAGAAAAGAGCACAACAAGTCTCATTATGTGGGTCACTGTGCTTCACAAACCCAGTATAAAGGGCATCCGTGAGAAAAATGAAGAAGACTGTATAAAAGCTGGCCGTCGGGTTCCTGTCATCTGATAAGCCAATATCAGATTCTCTTCATGTTTGTGTTAAGTTTGTGGTCATGGTAAAAGGCAGAATCCAAGCCTGATGCTGATTGACATCATATCCACCTTGTTTGTACACTATGGAAACAATAGTTTCAAAAGTTTCAACACAATCTCTTGACAATATTTCTCAAATGTCTTTATTGTAGGTTTAATGTGTTGGACAAGAGAGGTTGTAATGTCATTGCAGAGTTATGTGAAAGAGGTCAGATAAGGGGATAAGATGGTACTTTCTTTACAGTAAATGCTGGTCTGATTTCCTGTCATGAAGGATGCCTGTGGTATTTCATTTGGGTCAGGGGAGGAACACACAGATACATCTAAGGTTGTTTCATAGACCTGAGATATTTGAGCCCTGGGGTCAAACATGAGAAGTCTAATGTCTGTAATGTCATAATAATTACCTGTTATTCCTTTAATATAGTGACAAAAGAACCACTGGCGACCTAATAACATTAGATGAAGCCACCACCCAACAATACATTGTTGTCGCTACTTTGACCGTCTAGATGTATTTGCCTGAGCTTCTGAATCGGATACATCTTGAATCTGAACGCAGAAGAATCTGTGATATCATTTTCTGGAGAACTTTGTACAATTGATTTGATATCGAACTCTATTTGGGGGATCTTTAGGGGACATTTTGACCTGAATTTTAAAGCTGCATCAAGCTGGTGTATGGACGTGAACTACCAGGTGGACTATACAAATAAAGGATAAATGAAGATTTCCTCACTTTCAGGATGCTGTAGAGAACAAGCTGGACACCAAGGAATGGCCTCACCAGTCAGAGTGTCCTGCAGCCTGGAATGGCTCCGGTGCTGTCAGGTGGGTTTCAGGAGTGATTGAGGAACATGGATTTTGCCTTAACTATTAGTGATTGTTTATCATTTTCTGGTAATTTCAGTATTACCAGCTGAGTTCTCTGCACTCACTAATACTAATCTAAATACTATTAATTATTATTTTTTGGGTGCATTACGGCAATTTGCTCACAACTCCCTAGGTGTTCGTCACATGGTTCAGATACACACATATGGTCATCCTTTTCTCTCTCTCGCTCACTCGCTCACACACAGGCTGCTAATGTTCCAACTTCACTTTCACAGGGGGCTGCATAGGCACGCATGCAATTAATGATCCCCCTCTAGTGATGACTTTAAGGTACTGCATTTAGTTTGAAGTGTATTGTCCATGTGAGCAACGGTTTGAGCGATTATATCCATGTGTGTCCAGTCATTGTTTTTGTCTTGTTTTCTTTTGTGTCCAGTCTTGTTCTCATTGTGTCTGTCCTCTGCTCCACAGTGCCCGTCAGAAGCACAAAGCCAGCACACAGGATGAGCGTCGAAGCGGCTCACGCCTCATCATCTTCATAATAGGAGGGATGAGTTATTCTGAGATGCGCTGTGCCTACGAGGTCACACAGGCAGTCAAATCATGTGAAGTCATCATAGGTAGGCAGCAATACTTATTTGGTTTGTAGTAGATGTGCAGATTTACAAAGACTAGACCTCCACTGGGGGTATTAAGTGTTTAAAGTTGCTGGTGCCATTCACTGCCCCTTTTATATTTTGGTTCCTATGCCCCCCCTGCCAGAGCCCAGCCTTATCGCCCATTATCATCATTTTAACGTGTTGAGAGATCATAATTGTTTGTACTTTGGTTCCAGGGTCCTCTCACATCGTCACCCCCAGCAGTCTCCTGGATGACATCAAAGTGCTGAGCAAAGGCCCCATGGAGATTTTTACAGTAGATGAGAGGAGCAATGCCTGAGCAGCACTACCCCCCCAAACCCTCCATGCCTTCTTTCAGCTCAATAATGTTTTTCAGATTTCCACTTCTCAGACGCTGAATATATCTACAACCACACCATGTTTGTTGTTTCTTATGTCTTGTCTCTGTGAAGGGCTTTATATTTAAGGGCTCCATTTTCGCTGAAGGCTTAACTGCTCCTCATATTCCTTCCTTTAGAATCATGTTAGTGCTCATAGTCTTCTTCATATTTACTTACTGTTCCCAGTCCTGGTGGATTGTTGAGGTCAAATAAATTTTTAGCTCATCCATTTTAGGAGACGGTTTAAGTTTTGTCAGGAGGAAGACGGTCGCCTCACTGAGACATTTGCATTTGGAATCATGGTTTTGCCGTTTGTCAGAATTTTAATTTTACAGTCAAAATGTTTCAAAGGTTAATTGATCAATGATATTTAATCTATATGTGTGTCTGCCTTAATCCTCACTAAAGATGCTACATGTCGGAGGGCCTCTAAGACAAAAGCATTTTGGGAAAGAACCTCTAGGAAAATGTATATAGTGTATGTAAGCACTGAATCCCTACTATGCTATTTGACTTTTTTGGTCGCTTCTTTTTTTTCACTTTGTGTAATGTACCGTTTTCACTGTATGTAATTTTGAAGAGTGTTTTAACAGAGTATTATTTTGTCTTTAATTGAACAACTGACTAATAAAGGGATGAAGTGGTTCAAAGTTGGGCTCATTCTATAGAGTCGCTTGCGCTGATAATAGGGAGTGTCCCATTTCCAAATCATTATCAAATGTAGCTGCCTGTCCCACACTCAACATAATCATATTCAAAAGGATGTACATATTTCCAGGTCTCTTATATTGGATTGTATAACGTTCTGGTGAGTGAAGTTTCTGCATTGTCAAAATCTGGTTGGTGCCATGAAATGAGTTGTTAATCACTATCTTTCACTCACTCTTCAGACTATATGTAGTCGTTCCTCACAGGCCTGAGTGAAACCGTGTACTTCACCCTCTGTGCCTTTGGGACGTGCTGAACACTGCAAGGTCACTTACAGGGAAAGTGTCAGGTGACATGAACACACATACACACGAATGCATGGCCCTGCTCCACTGCTCCTTTACACATGCACTTAACACTCAACAAGGTTTATCCTGCCCTTTGACTTTTCCTCATTGTCATTCATATTTATTATTAATTAAAACACACCCTGTGTCAGAGACCCCAAACACCACCAGGTCAGCCATGAGCTCCCACTTCATAGGGCTTTGTTGTGTCCACTGTCCACATGGAATAAGAACACAGGAGCACAGAAGCACACGCAGGATGAGATCAAAAGTGATGAGGGGAAGGAATTATTGTTAAATTGGGGTTGTGGTTCCTGAATGCCTCAAAGGAACCAATAGGAGTCCTTCAACTTTGAACACTATTCTACTGTATATCACTGTCCACAAACAAAGGTCTCTCACACACTCTCTGGCTCCCTCCCGTGTGTGTGTGTGTGTGTGTGTGTTTGCAGTCGCCTCCCCTTCTTTGGTTGCCTGGAAGTGAACCAAACTTTCCCTTGGGAGAGTTCTACACAGGTCTTATACGCATGTGCACCGTTACAGCTCCACACCTACAGACCTTGTTGTCAGGACAACCAGCGCTGTCAGTGAAGTGAAAACTCAATCTTGTTTACTAGTCGCCAAACTTTTTCTGTTATTTCACTAATTATTGCACTTAGATGCATTCAGGTATCCTGTCCTTAGTAGGAGGGACGCGCTCCGGTGAAAATGTCGGCAACTTCCGAAGGTGTTGCGACGGCGCAGAGGCGAGGTGAGGAGCCGGGGACAGAGACACAAAGCATCGGGCACAGAGGAGGTCAAGCCCGACAGGAGAGACGGGAAGCGCTCGGCATTCAGGAGTGTCCCGATGGATCGAGATATGAAGGAGGATTCATCCAGGGACTGAAACACGGCACGGGAAGGTACACCTGGAAAAATGGAGAGGTAATAATGAAGGAAGTCATACAGAAATACACCATTGAGTCATATTTCTATTTGTGTTGTTTCCCCTCATTGAAACGGCTTCTTGTGTGTAGACCTATGTGGGCTCCTTCTACAGAGACTTCAGGCATGGTGGTGGCTCACACTGCTGGCACACAGGGGAAAAGTTCACTGGCAAGTTCTACCTCAACAGGAAGGAGGGATATGGACTACATGTGTACCATGATGGAAGCAGCTTTCATGTAAACTGGTTGGATGGACGTCACATGACTTGTTATCATCGTTACAGGTTAGATGACACTAAAGTTAGGCTGAAAAGCAAATGTCCTTTCCTTTCCTCCACAGGGTTTGTACTATATTGACCAGAGGTTTGGTCCAGGTGTGATCACATATTGGGATGGGCTTCAGGATGTGGGTCTGTGGGACAGGCAGTACTTACTGAGGCTCTGCACAGCGGTGGGAGAGGGCTTCAGCCTGAGGAGCTTCCCCAAATACGCTGTCTTTCTGGATCCAGCTGTGAGCCCAGGTTCCCTGCTTCAGGTACATGCTGACCTCTGTTTCCTTCAGTGTTTCACAGGAAGGACACATGACCCTGCAGAGCAACTGTTGCTAAGGTCCTGACCGGATTGTCCCAACAGAAACAAAATGGAATGGCAAATGAGTTTAGTTGACCTCATATTCAAGGTTATATTGAACAAAAACCCCTAATGGACAACAAAGGCAACACAATATGACGCTATGATTTAATTTACATTGAAACGGTTTCAGTACTTTGAGCCACTAAGCTTCCAAGGGTCATTCCCAACAATAAATCATTGCAAATGTTCTTTCCTTTTCTCTCTGCAATGCTCAGGTGAAAGCTAGGACCCCCCACAGAGATCTGCTATTAGACGACCATGTCATCCTTTCCCCCAGTATTGAGAAATACTCCACGGATGGTGACCACCTGCCGCTGCCCGGTGGCCGAAGGAGAGAGTTGGATCGGCACTTTTATGGGAAGCAGTGGAAACCAGTCCCCCGCCAGTACCAAGGCTATGAACGAGACCCACTGTCCCTCCTGCCCTTACAGGCCCGCATGCAGGCTCACATAGAGAAACACAGGTGAGTCACATATCAGAGGAAGTCATACATTAGACATGAATATAAACAAATAGACTTCCCATGAACATAAATAATCTGGAGAAGTGATGAAATGAATCAATTATCTGAATATTAACACAATGTTTATGGTTTTCAAATCTAAAATTGATTGTTTCATTACAGTAGAAGTCTGTATGAGATATCCAGTAATCTTGTATACTTGGATGTATATTTGAGATGATGGAAGCTGTTGATGAGGTCGCCTGTATTTGTGTCTCTTGTCTTAGACTCCAGGCAGTGGACGTGGGCTGGGACGTGGCAGCGGTTCTGTCTCTCAGCAGGGACGGCTTTGGTCCTAAAGGGCCTGTAGAAGTCAGTTCAGAGCTGCTGCTCCAGCAGGCCTCTCGGGGGGAGCAGCAGGCTATTTCACAGCTCTTCCTCACTGATATGGTCCATCCTGATGTAACAGATTCAACAGGACTAACTGCTCTCATTGCTGCCACAGTAACACATTTATTTGCTTTACAGATCTTTCCCTCTAGTTTTGCTTGAAATTAATAAAAAAAATAGTCAATGAATAACTTTATCACAACATGAAAGCATATAAGCTGATGTTTCTTGTACATGTAAAGGTCAAGTTATCTCCATCGGTGTGTGTTTATTCAGATGTCCACAGTCCCTTTCATGAGTTTGGTGGGACTCTCATTTCTTTTGTTTCCATCAGATCAATTGTCACAATGATGTGATCCACCTGTTGTTGGATCGGGGTGCTGATATTGACAAGTTGAACAGTGAAGGCATGTCTGCTCTGGCTGTGTGTCATGTTCTGTACTATCCTGTTCACTCCCTGCACATGAATTGCCTCAATCCAGGAGCTAAAACTGAAGTAAGTTTCTCGCCTTAACACAAGTGAATAGCTAGAAGAGCAGCTGACTCTCTCTCTCTCTCTCTCTCTCTCTCTCTCTCTCTCTCTCTCTCTCTCTCTCTCTCTTCTCTCTTTCTCTCTTTCTCTCTCTCTCTCTCTCTCTCTCTCTCTCTCTCTCTCTCTCGGCCAGTTGATGGAGTCTCTGTCAACATGTTGCAGCGACGACCAAATCAGCCTGCTGGACTTCACTGCAAGCACGCCCACCTGTTACTCCAGACCCCAGACCGGTAACACAACCCTGAGCAGCAACCAGAATCCCCTCTCTGACCAGTAAGGATGAGCTTATTTCACCTGCTATAGCACTTTTTCTTGCGCACCCCCCTTTTATAGATCAGTTAAAGAAATGTCTCCTATGTGTAAAATGATGACATTAAATATTTATGGTGGTTGTTGTTTCAGGACGACAGAAAAAGAAACAGACTTCCTCTCATATTGCAGCAGCAAAGTGTACAATGAGAGCGACCACATGTCCAACACTACACCGAAGACCCCTGAAGACTCTGAACATTTACTGGAGGAGACAGGAGAGAGAGAATGGGGAGATGGGACAGGAGACAGCAAGGAGACAGAAAATGAGCCAATGAGTGAAGAAGAAAGCAGCTGTGGGGAAGATGAGGAAGGGAGCGAGGGAGAGGAAAGAGAGACAGAAGGAAAGTGTGATGCGATATGGAGACAGCGGGGAGGGGACAGTATGGAGAAGAGTCATGTGGTCAGAAATGTTGATGAAGAGGAGAAAAGGAAGGAACAGGAGGGTAAAGAACATAGAACCAAGCATGTAAAGGAGACAGGAAGACATGAGATGCTTGGTGAAAGTGGCGCTATGGAGGTACGAAGAGTTTATGCATCAAGCTCAAAGGTCCCATCCCATCACTGCTTTGTATTGGTCTCCTCATCTGTCTCTCCGTCTACAGGAGGACAAAGTCAAGCCCGGAAATCGTAAAAAGAGCTTCGACTCTGCCCACGCCGTCAACAGCTTCCACATCACAGTCACAGAGGAAATCATGCAGCGCTCAGCAGAGGCTCTGAGTCGCACAGGAACCTCTTATCGCACTGATTCATGCGAGACGGTGCGCAGAATGGCTGCGGTGAAATCTGAGTGAGTGAGCTCCTCTCCTCCATGACCTGCTCTGGCATGAAGTCAGAGGTCATACAAGCCATTTCTCCATTTATGCATCTATCTATCTATGCTTGGTTTCTCCTTGTCTGCTCAGGCGGCGCGCCCGTTTAGACACTCTGATGCTGTTGTTGGATCGAGGCGCTGACCCCAATGCATCCATGATCCCTATGCCTGTCCTCTTCCTGGCTATATTGGCTGCTGACACTGAGGTTGTCAATAGACTGTTGCTGTGTGGTGCTCGGACTGACATCCCCCTTCCACCTGAGGTACAGCAACAACATACCCGACCTCTCCTAAAGCTCTCTGTGTGTAGGAGTTAAGACTGAGGTGATTTTCCAAGATCTGGAGCTGTGATTTGAAATGGCCACCAGGGGGCACTAGGTTCAAGCACAGTCGTGTTTTTTTTTTATTCAGTAAGCTGATACAGTTGTTA
Organism: Genypterus blacodes; assembly: GCF_046128005.1. Lineage (NCBI taxonomy): Eukaryota > Metazoa > Chordata > Actinopteri > Ophidiiformes > Ophidiidae > Genypterus > Genypterus blacodes. The sequence goes on from NW_027466874.1 coordinate 2,314,212, forward strand.
CTCACTGATGTATCTGTACCTTGAAGAAGTAAGTACAGTGCTGATGTTAACTGTTCAATCACATCTTTTTGTAGAGGAAAGGCCTGTATCCTCTGCACGTAGCTGCTGCACTCCCTGGTCCTACAGGTCCAAGAATTACTGAGCTGCTGTTGCTCACTGGCACAAACCCAGATGCACAGGCATGTGACCAGGACCAGGCTCCCTTCCAGAGATCCATGAAGACCCACAAAGCTCTGAGCACCAGGGAGACACCACAGCACACATATCAGGAAGCTACTAGAGAACCCAGAGAGGGCGGCCACACTGCACTGCATGTGGCCTGCCAGAGGTTCAGTGACTACAGGGTGAGTACATATGTGTCCACACACACACCGATACAGACTGTCACTAATGAAATATCAGTATCATGCTGTGACAAAACGATCATGTTGAATCTATGTTGTGTTTGCAGCACGCCAGTGAGGTGGTTTCCCTTCTGCTCTCCTATGGAGCCAGCACACACCTTCTCTGGGGTGGACACTCTCCTCTCTCCCTGGCCATAGCTAATGGCAATGAACGGGTAACACACACACACACACACACACACACACACACACACACACACACACACACACACACACACACACACACACACACACACACACACACACACACACACGCATGCACACACACAAATAAATGTGTTTCCTTGCCCAGGCAGTGGATTCGCTGTTAAAAGGAGGTGCAGATGCAAATCTCCCACTGGGCGGCAGGGTAGGCAGCGCTCTGTGTGTCCTCGCCAACCACAGGTACCACTGTGGAGGGAAGAAAGCTGAGATGGTATGGAAACACACACACACACAGGTTTTTTCCATTTTCAGCCCCTCTTGAATGATTCATATCTCTGTCTGCTGCAGCTCAACATGTTAGTTAAGGCTGGAGCCAGTCTTTCAATGCCAGTTGCTGTGGACGACATTGTTGGAACTGCAGTTGACTTTGCGCACTACTCCTTTAATCAGGTAACACATATTAGCACCCTGTGTATAAAACTGTATACCTGAAACATTGCCATATCTTAGTGGGATAGTGTTCACACAAACTCAACACTGTCAACACTGTCACCATCATTCATGATTGTTAAAGAGATGCAGATAGAGAATCTTGTGTTAATATTTTACCCAGAAACGCATTTGTGTTTAGTATTAGTATGAAGAGTACAACAAAAACAACATCATTTTAATCATCCAAAGTCTCCACTGTAATGCACTTAACATGTCAACATCTCCTATTCTATCCTTTGGATTATAAATCTTGCCACAAACATATCTGAACATGACTTTTGCTTTCACAGTCTTTTATCACAGTGTGTTGTATGTTTGTTGTGTTTAGGACTCTCGTATTGCCAAAACTCCCTTTCATGCTCTGACCATGCAAGAGAGAGAAACCCTGAAGGAAAGGAAGCTATTGCTGAGCATGATGGGAGATCTAATGAGGCAGGCTGTTGCCAGTATGGAGAGTGAGTAACACCTCAAACTGCACAGTCAGAGTGTGTTACTCACTCTCCAGTGTGTTACTATGTGTGAATGTGGTTTGGTCTTTGTCCCTCTGCATGACTGTGATGTCACATGACATGTCTGTTTGTGTGTGTGTGTGTGTGTAACAGGGTCACAGATGTATCCAAATGGGCAGATAGACGAATGTGAGACAGAAACACATAGGTACCCACCCACACAGACATATGTGCGTTCTTACACGCACAAACACATGATTATCTCCTGTATTTACACTTAACCCTCTGGAGCATTTTGTAATTTGAGTTTGTTCTCCATCTTTCCCAGGAAGCCACCGCCTAAGTTCTGCTATCAGTGCGGTCGCTCTGCGTCCGTGAAGCTGACTCTGTGCAGCCGCTGCCGCCTAGTCTTCTATTGCTCCACCAAATGCAAACTGGAAGCATGGGACCAAAGACACAAGGAGGAATGTGTCCGGGTTTCAGGTGGGGACTTTGATATAGATCACACCAGCAATATAAACAGTTTTAAACATGTAATAGTGTTCTGAATGTGTGATACTGAATCTGTGACTCTCTCTCTCTCTCTCTCTCTCTCTCTCTCTGCAGCCAAAGCCAAAGCAGCTGGCACTCAGGGAAGTGCTAGTTTGAAATCCACAAATGTTCCCAGGCCCTTGAAGGTGAAACCCAAGATCACAGGAAACTACAGCTTCGTCTGACACCTCTCTCTCTCTCTCTCTCTCTCTCTCTCTCTCCCTCTCTCTCTTTCACTCCTCTCCCTACCCCCTTCTCTCCCTCTTTCTCTCTCTCCCTCTTTCTTCTCCCCCTCTTCCCTCTTCCCTTCTTCCCTTCTTCCCTCTCTCTCTCTCTCTCTCTCTCTCTCTCTCTCTCTCTCTCTCTCTCGTTTGCCTGAAGAACGATCCTGCTCATGACAGTATACTACTACTACTACTTTACACTTGTTTTCTCGTGCCAAATTTAGTCTGTCAAATGTTTACGTATGCCTGATCATTTTATCATTCATCTTTATTTCGAAATAATGTCAGATTCATAGTTGAATAACTCCACATTGTTATTGTATTAACAAATTGTTTGATGAACTGAACATCGGTGCCAGTTGATGAGGGAGACGCCCAGGAAGCACTCAGCACAGATATAAATATTAGTTAATTGTGTTGTGGCACTTGAGCCTCACAGCATACTTTATCTGAGTATTTTGGGTTGAACTAGAGAGTATAGCAAGTGTATTTGACATGTAGCATGATGCTAATTGAGCTCTTGTGTGGACACTTATGAACACAAGGTGCACACGTTTTACACCCGTCTTTACTCAATAGCAGGGAGTACATACATTCAATACTTTACAATTGGCCCATATTTACACATATAAACACATGATACTATTCATCAATGATGAATTGCACATCCTTGTTTTCTTCATTGTTTTCGTGCTCTTCTTTTTCTTTTGTGTCTTGTTTTCTTTTTTTCCCTTCTGCATGTATAAAATAATCTTGCTCATTGTAATGCCAGATCCTTCTTTCAATAAAAATATTCAGCAAAAAAAACACAAAAACAAATAATACAATTCTGCAGGGGTCTTGAATTTGTGTAAGGTGCTTACAGCGTAAATGATGTCACAGTTGTCAATGACATATTGAATGGAACCACCCTAGCACCCCCAGAATGACGTCATGATTGAGGTAAGAAAAAATTGAAGAAGCGACCGTCACTGTCAGCATGAAGCGGCACCATGACAGAAATGATGAGCTTCCCTTCACCTTTGTCAGGCAGCAGTTCCCGGTCAGGCTGGCTTTCGCAGTAACCATTAACAAATGAGCGAGTGGGCATCATGGGCAAGTCACATTCCTTCGTTGTTGCCTGTATGTTGGCAGTATCCAGGTCCAGGTGAGACCTATGAAACACTAGTACGGATCATATGAAGCTGTAGTTTCTGAAGACCTTTGGTTCCACACTCCAGGGCCAAGGATCATATAGGGGTCAGACCAACACGACCCTGAGTGACAGCTGCTTTTGCTACGGACAGGGAGGGACATGAGGTCAGGAAGGACTTTGTGCCAAGGATGTCACAAACATGCTAAAGTAAAGAAAATGTCACAAATGAAGGTTTACAATTTTCTGTTACCAAAGGGATGGATACATGGCTTATGTTCTGTGGTCTGATCTACAATAGTCTTAGGGCTGACAAGATTCAGCTTGAGTCAAATCCCACCTGACACCCTGATCCTTGTGTCTTTCAGTTTTTATGTCCCGGAGCAGTAGAAGACTTGGTGGCAGCGGCTACAGAGACTCGGTCAGCTTCACAGAGGCAGAGCGGCCAAGCTGAGAGCAGAACGGATACAGCGGCTCCCTGAGAACAAAGTCAAGTCACAAAGGGTGTGAGGCTTAATTGCAAATACAATACGTAATCATGTGGTTGTATGTGTAAGAACACATGTATGAGTGCGTGTACCTGTACCTATGTGTTTCTGTGATGGTGGTTTAGGTTTCACAGTCGGATATCTGCCCCTTTGGCCAGATGGCAATTGCTCCTGTGAAGAAAAACATCTGTGTACCTGTAAAACACACACACACACACACACAAACGGACAACACAGTCAAACACATCAAGCAGACAGACTTTACAAAGACAATCTGACTCTGACTGAGTTATGCAGAGCGACAAAGACCAAACCACATTCAAACATAGTAACACACTGACGGTGCAGCTTGGGCCGTTGCTCTCTTTCTAGCTTCTCTTTTTATACGGACAGAAGTCCACGTTGTCAGATCTCCCATCATGCTCAGCAGTTGCTGTCTTTCCTTGAGGGTTTCCCTCTCGTGTGTGGTCAGAGTATGATAGGGAGTTTTGGAAATACGAGAATCCTAAACACAAAAATACAACATACTGTGATTAATGACTGAAAGCAAAAGCAGGGTGATCAATAACTGCAAAGATACTGGACATTTGGTGTGATCCTTGTTGGCTTTTTAATTTTTTCCATTGTCCTTGTGACTGAATAGAGGGGTGCAGGCACTGAGGGGAGCTACTGAACATATCAGTGGAACTTTGCAGGGTGCCAGTTGCACCAATGACCAAACAATCACCAACATATTTGCTACTCAGTCCCTGAACTAAACTCAAACTGCTCTAGGACTTAGCTTTAGCTTAGTTAAAATCAAGTGTGTGTCTTTGATTAACCAGGGTCAGACAATCAATTCCAAATTACCACCATTTAATACATGGAGTCAGATCAATTAGGTTGTTGAGCCATAAAAGACAAGCGTTTTAGAAGCCAGAGTGTGATCACTCATGTTACCTGGTTAAAGCAGTGCTGTGCATAGTCAACTGCGGTTCCAACAACGTCTTCCACAGTAACTTGCATCAAGATATTGGCACCAGCCTTAGCTAACATGTCGAACTGCTCCAGACACACACACACACACACAGACAGACAGACAGACAGACACACAGACACACAGACAAACACACACACACAGACAAACACACACACACAGACACACACACACACACCTTTGAATCATACAAATACAAGAGTGTGCACATCAAGCAGCTCATGTGAAACATTAAGATCTCTTAAGTGTGCTTTCATGATACACCAGGTTAACATAGTATTTACAGTTATATAGATGGTTATTTGTGTGTGGCGTGTTTCCATACCATCTCAGCTTTCTTCCCTCCACAGTGGTACCTGAGGTTGGAGAGGACACACAGAGCACTGCCTACCCTGCGGCCGAGGAGAAGATTTGGATCTGCACCTCCTTTCAACAGCGACTCCACCGCCTGGGCAGGGATGCACACACTTCAACACCAGGTGGCATTGTTTGTGCGTGTATGGTGTGTGTGTTTGCGTGTTACCAGTTCATTGCCACTAGCTATGGCCAGGGAGAGAGGAGAGTGTCCACTCCAGAGAAAGTGTGTGCTGGCTCCATAGGAGAGCAGGAGGGAAACCACCCTACTGGCGTGCTGCAAACACAACATAGATTCAACATGATCGTTTGTGTGGACAGCATAATACTGATGTTTCATTAGAGTGACAGTGTGTATCAGTGTGTAGGAGCACATATGTACTCACCCTGTAGTCGCTGTCTCTCTGGCAGGCCACATGCAGTGCAGTGCGGCCGCCATCCCTGGGTTCTCCACTTGTTTCCTGAGATGTGTGCTGTGGTGTCTCCCTGGTGCTCAGAGATGTGTGGGTCTTCATGGTTCTCTGGAATGGAGCCTGCATGAAACTACTACAATACCAAAAAGTATAAATGATGCTAAAAGGACAGAAACACGTACACACCTTGTCCAGTTCATAGATCTGATCCTGGTCGTTTGCCTGTGCGTCTGGGTTTGCGCCAATGAGCAACAGCAGCTCTGTGAATCTTGGACCTGCAGGACCAGGCAGTGCAGCAGCTACATGCAGAGGATACAGGCCTTTCCTCTACAAATATGTGGAAATGAATACTGTACCCCATTATGAGCAAGTTACAGGCATATTAGTGAGTAACAACAGTATATTATATATATACATATATATATAATATATTGTGTGTATATATACTGTATATACAAAAATCCTGGACTTGAACCATGTGCTGGTACCTAACCTGGTGCCCCCTGGTGGCCAACCCAAATTATAGCTCCAGACCTTGAAAATTCAGTCAGAAAACATACACAGAGGTTGTAAAACAGGTGCAGGTCTAGATATTTTCCTCTTTACCTTAGGTGGAAGGGGCCTATCAGCCAATTTATGCACTCGTCTCTCTTGTGGGCCTTGAACTCCTCGGTACCTGCTTTGTCTCTCTGCTCCTGGCTCAACACCTTCGAAGGATGACCGCATTTTAACTGGGCCGTATCTCTAATGACAACAGCCCACCTGCATGCATTTAAGTATAATAACTTCGCACCGAGATGACATTGCATGGAGGCAACATTACATCATGTTTGATGTGGAGGGGGATGACATCATCGTTAGGGGCTTTATGTACCCAACACTGTAGCAAAATGTATGGGGAACAAAAGTCAATAAGGTCAAAATGTTTTACAATTAAACACTAGGCCCAAACAAAATAACTGAGGTAAAATACAGCTTAACAAAATCACAACTGAACTGAACTGAAGTATTCTCTTAACTCTCAAAACAACAATTTATATCCCCCTCCATTTGCATGCAATAATGGAATGTTCCATGTGGCCATTTTGGGGTGGCTCTCATTAGAAAGGTAATCAGGTCAATGATTTTGTGTCTTTTGAAAAGCAGGTGTTAGCTTCTTCGCAACCCTAGATTGTTCACATAGCAGCTGTTGTCAAGTCAAGTCAAATCAATTTTATATGTATAGCCAAATGTCACATACAATGTCTTTGAGACACTGAATGTGATTACAGACCCACAACATCAGGAAAAATTCCCTACCCAGCCCAAAGCTCTCTAGGAAGACGAGGAAAAACTCCTGAGAAAAACTTGATGTATAAGGACAAAAGGAAGAAACCTAGGGAGAGGCAGCTCCATGAGAGATTCCCTCTCCACGAATGTCTGGGTGTGCAAGAAGAACCTCCAGTGGGCTTATACAACAGGCAGAGAGAGAGGGAGAGAGAGAGAAAGTGATGAAGACAAAGGTAAAGCATAGCACCGTGCAGTCCTATTGACCAGAGTCTCTCTCCTGGGGCAGCAGCTCATGCAGTTGAGTAAACTGATGATGTTGCAGGGGGGGCAACTTGGCAGAGTAGATGGTGGGAGGTTAGTTGGGGATGTTCCTAGAGAAAAGGGAGCGCAGTACAAAAATGCTCTATTTCCAAAGGTCTTCATCTTGACCTTTGGGATGACAAGCAGGCCTGCTGAGATCTTAAGGAACATGCGGGAAAGTAAGGTGGCAATAAGACCTTAAACTCAGCCCTGGCACTGAATGGAAGACAATGTAGCGACACCAGGACTGGCGTGATGTGATCCAATCTGCAGTTTTTCAGGCAGAAGAGCTCAAGCCAGAAAAGAGGACATTACAATGAGCCAGTTTGGAGGTGACCAATGCGTTAATTAGTGTTTCAGCATCTGCTTTGCTAAGGAACGGTCTGATTCTGGTGATAATTCGGATAGCATGGGACCATCGTCAAAATTAACAAGTAGGTTTTGAAATTAGCGGGAATGAAACTTCTAGATTGCAGTTTCACTTCTGCATGGTGTTTATTGGTGCCAACCAGGATTTGTACCTCCAAGGAAGCGAACACTTTCCTTTCTTTGTGTCCATTGTATCCCTTTCCTGACGGACGCAAGACGCATGTTAAACACCAGCATTCCATTCAAATGAACTTGCTGCAGCTGTGCTCGTTTACATGATCAGTCTTAGTAAATACCCGGCTCAACTGGAAACATGCAGCGAAGCAGATATTTGCGGCCTGGACGGCAATTTGCATCATGCTGAGTAAATCTGGCCCCTAGTGTCACGACAACAAGCATTGTCAGGTCAGTGAAAACCTGATCATTGTGACCGGAGGAGTCATTCACTCTCTTTGACAGTTCCTCGCTAATGAAGTGCAAAGGCTTGTTAGTGTTCATGTTAATATAGGTGATACAGGTGTGTATGTGATTATGTGTGATCATGAAGAGAGAAATTAAAATTGGTTGTGTAGATGTAAAAATGTTTAACTTTGGCTGGACAAGGGCCCTTGTTTTGTTGTTCATTGTGTGTAAGTTTACCACTTAAAGAAGTATAACTGTATAGAAATGCAGCCCATGATGTGCCAGTGCTTGTCACTAAGTACAAAACAACCTATTTCAGCCTCTCAGCTGCCATACTGGCATAAGTTGTGGCTACAGTCATTTTGGCCTTTTATTTAAAGGAAGATGAGTGAGGAAGCTCGGGCAAATGAAAGGTCTGGCCTTGTGGGTGCATTTATTATCACGGTGTAACAGCTGGAGTAACCACAGGCAAAGGACTCAATAGCATGACTCAGAGACAGGAACTTAATATAATTGGGTCTTTACAATTTGGTACACAGGTAATGAGTCCAAAGAATGCAAAAAAAAAACAATAGGCGAAAGGCAATGTGAAAACACTATCTAGGATCAAACTCTGGAATACTTGATACAATACTTGATACAAAGACAAAGTGGCATAGAGGGAGTGTTAACACAAGAGAGAAGGAGGGATGATGAAGAACAGGAGAGGCAAATCAGGAACAGGTGAAACTAATCAGGGCGGGGCAGAAGATCACACAGGCAGGAAACAGGAGGGCAGGAAGTGAAGTATCTGAAACGAGAGGAGGGGCGAGTACAACAAAATAATCCAGGAAACAATGAAAAAATAAAATTCATAACTTAAGGAGCAGGATAAAGAAGTTATACGCTTCTGCTTCCTCAATAATGATGATTTCCTGAATAATAGTCACAATAAGCACGTCACAACACTATCCATTTATTAAAATTACCTTGAATAATGGGACGTTCCCGGCAGTATGACAGTCCCTCCTGTTTTTCAAAATTCTGTGATCCCAGAATTCAATGCAAAATCAACAAAATACCTAATTTTGCCTGTTTAGGACCTCTCCAAGAAGATCATCCTTGTGGTGATCTTTACTTTCCACAATCGTTGGTTCTTATTGGTACTGTTCAGATGAAGCCTTAATATCCAATGGGCTTTGGTCCCCTAGTCCAGGGCCATGAATCATTTGGGGATTTCACACCAGCCCCACGGCCCTGAGTGCCAGCTGATTTGGCTTTGGCTTTGGCTGCAGAGAGAGAGAAAGAGAAGAACAGATTCAGTATCACACATTCAGACCACTACTTCACATTTAAAACTGTATTGCTGGTATGATCTAAATCAAAGTCCACAGCTCCCACCTGAAACCCGGACACATTCGTCCTTGTGTCTTTGGTCCCATGCTTTCAGTTTGCATTTGGTGGAGCAATAGAAGACTAGGCGGCAGCGGCTGCACAGAGTCAGCTTCACGGACGCAGAGCGACCGCACTGATAGCAGAACTTAGGCGGTGGCTTCCTGGGAAAGATGGAGAACAAACTTAAATTACAAAATGCTCCAGAGGGTTAAGTGTACAGGACATAATCATGTGTTTGTGTGTGTAAGTATGTGTGTGTGGGTGTGTAAGTATGTGTGTGTGGGTGGGTACCTATGTGTTTCTGTCTCACATTCGTCTATCTGCCCGTTTGGATACATCTGTGACCCTGTTACACACACACACGCACACACACACACACACATGTCATGTGACCGTCACAGTCATGCAGAGGGACAAAGACCAAACCACATTCACACATAGTAACACACTGGAGAGTGAGTAACACACTCTGACTGTGCAGTTTGAGGTGTTACTCACTCTCCATACTGGCAACAGCCTGCCTCATTAGATCTCCCATCATGCTCAGCAATAGCTTCCTTTCCTTCAGGGTTTCTCTCTCTTGCATGGTCAAAGCATGAAAGGGAGTTTTGGCGATACGAATGTCCTAAACACAACAAACATACAACATACTGTGATAAAAGACTGTGAAAGTCATGTTCAGAAAAGTTAATGTACACAGTGCACTAATATGTGTTACCTGATTAAAGGAGTAGTACGCAAAGTCAATTGCAGTTCCAACAATGTCGTTCACAATAACTGGCATTGAGACATTGACTCCACCCTTAACTAACCTGTTGAGCTGCAGCAGAGAGAGAGAGAGAGAGACACACACACACACACACACACACACACATGAATCATTCAAGGGGGTCTGCAAAAGAAAAACCTGGAATGAATTGGTGTTAATTCACCTTGAATCCAATGACACTTTGGCAACAGAATCAAAATGTGTGTACCACAATGCTTTATAACACAGAATTACATCTTCCCAGTTTCCTTGTCTTGTTTTAGAAGCATTTACACATCAGCACAACAGGACGCAGTGTACCACAATGATGGTGGTGGAGTTTCACCACAAGGTCACAAAACAACCAGAAGAAACTGTCTTGCTGTCTGTGTCCTCTTATTTAAATAAGCTCTCACTGAGTTTGTTTATATTTGGCAGAATTGAAGCTATCCTGAGTCTCCTGAGGTCCTGTGGAATGTTGCATGGGAAGAAAGGTTGTACTGGATTTGGAGATTTATATTTAATTTGAATCTAGTACACTGAAATCCATCTCTTCAGTGTTTCACCAGGTGCCTTCGTGTGTGCGTGCGGGTGCGTGCGTGTGTGTCCATACCATATCAATTTTCCGGCCACCAGAGAAGAATTTGATTCTGGCGAGGACACACAGAGCGCTGCCTACCCTGCGGCCCAGTTGGAGATTTGGATCTGCACCTCCTTTCAACAGCGAATCCACTGCCTGGGCAAGGAAACACACATCTTCACCACCAGGTGAGAGAGTGTGTGTGTGTGTGTGTGTGTGTGTGTGTGTGTGTGTGTGTGTGTGTGTGTGTGTGTGTGTGTGTGTATGTGTGTGTGTGTGTGTGTGTGTGTGTGTGTGTGTGTTACCAGTTCATTGTCATTAGCTATGGCCAGGGAGAGAGGAGAGTGTCCACTCCAGAGAAGGTGTGTGCTGGCTCCATAGGATAGCAGGAGGGAAACCACCTCACTGGCATGCTGCAAACACAACGTAGATTCAACAGGATCGTTGTGACTGATGTTCGAGTGACAGTCTGTATCAGTGTGTGTGTGGACACATATGTACTCACCCTGTAGTCACTGAACCTCTGGCAGGCCACATGCAGTGCAGTGTGGCCGCCCTCTTTGGGTTCTCTAGTAGCTTCCTGAGATGTGTGCTGTGGTGTCTCCCTGGTGCTCAGAGCTTTGTGGGTCTTCATGGATCTCTGGAAGGGAGCCTGGTCCTGGTCACATGCCTGTGCATCTGGGTTTGTGCCAGTGAGCAACAGCAGCTCAGTAATTCTTGGACCTGTAGGACCAGGGAGTGCAGCAGCTACGTGCAGAGGATACAGGCCTTTCCTCTACAAAAAGATGGAAATGCACCGGTAACTTTAGCACTGTACTTCATTAATAAACAAGTTACAGGTTCATTAGTGAGTAACAACTGTATCAGCTTATTGAATAAAAAAAACTACTATACCTAAACTACACCATTGGGTTTGAACCGCATGCTGGTACCTAACCTAGTGCCCCCTGGTGGCCAATTCAAATCACAGCTCCAGATCTTGGAAAATCACCTCAGTCTTAACTCCTACACACAGAGAGCTTTAGGAGAGGTCAGGTATGTTGTTGCTGTACCTCAGGTGGAAGGCGGATGTTAGTGCGAGCACCACACATCAGCAGTCTATTGACAACCTCAGTGTCAGCAGCCAATACAGCCAGGAAGAGGACAGGCATAGGGATCATGGATGCATTGGCGTCAGCGCCTCGATCCAACAACAGCATCAGAGTGTCCAAACGGGCACGCCGCCTGAACAGACAAGGAAACTTGTGCAACTTCTTAATAATCTCACATTATACAACAGACATTTACAATAAAGAAAGAACGTTTATAAAGCATTTCATCCAATACCAAATCGTAGAGACATCCAACCCGAGTTTCTTGGTGAGTTTAATTTCAGTGACTTGATTCTTTGATTCCATTTGTGTCTTCTGTCATCAAACCACAGAGGCCTACATGCCTTGCATTACTAAACACAACACGCAGACACAATAGCATCCTTACTGGTCAGAGGGGTGATTCTGGTTGCTGCTCAGGGTTGTGTTCCCAGTCTGGGGTCTGGAGTAACAGACTCCAGATGGACCCTGGTGGACTTCTGCAGTGAAGTCCACCAGGTTGGTTTGTTCTGTGCTGCCACATGTTGACAGAGACTGCATCAAGAGAGAGAGAGAGAGAGAGAGAGAGAGAGAGAGAGAGAGAGAGAGAGAGAGAGAGAGAGAGAGAGAGAGAGTGACTGACTGACTGACTGACTGACTGACTGAATGACTAACTGCTCTTCTAGCTATTCACTTGTGTTGAGGCGAAACTTACTTCAGTTTTAGCTCCTGGATTGAGGCAATTCATGTGCAGGGAGTGAACAGGATAGTACAGAACATGACACACAGCCAGAGCAGACATGCCTTCACTGTTCAACTTGTCAATATCAGCACCCCGATCCAACAACAGGTGGATCACATCATTGTGACAATTGATCTGATGGAAACAAAAGAAATGAGAGTCCCACCAAACTCATGAAAGGGACTGTGGACATCTGAATAAACACACACAGATGGAGATAACTTGACCTTTACATGTACAAGAAACATCAGCTTATATGCTTTCATGTTGTGATAAAGTTATTCATTGACTATTTTTGCATTTCAAGCAAAACTACAGAGAAAAATCTGTAAAGCAAATAAATGTGTTACTGTGGCAGCAATGAGAGCAGTTAGTCCTGTTGAATCTGTTACATCAGGATGGACCATATCAGTGAGGAAGAGCTGTGAAATAGCCTGCTGCTCCCCCCGAGAGGCCTGCTGGAGCAGCAGCTCTGAACTGACTTCTACAGGCCCTTTAGGACCAAAGCCGTCCCTGCTGAGAGACAGAACCGCTGCCACGTCCCAGCCCATGTCCACTGCCTGGAGTCTAAGACAAGAGACACAAATACAGGCGACCTCATCAACAGCTTCCATCATCTCAAATATACATCCAAGTATACAAGATTACTGGATATCTCATACAGACTTCTACTGTAATGAAACAATCAATTTTAGATTTGAAAACCATAAACATTGTGTTAATATTCAGATAATTGATTCATTTCATCACTTCTCCAGATTATTTATGTTCATGGGAAGTCTATTTGTTTATATTCATGTCTAATGTATGACTTCCTCTGATATGTGACTCACCTGTGTTTCTCTATGTGAGCCTGCATGCGGGCCTGTAAGGGCAGGAGGGACAGTGGGTCTCGTTCATAGCCTTGGTACTGGCGGGGGACTGGTTTCCACTGCTTCCCATAAAAGTGCCGATCCAACTCTCTCCTTCGGCCACCGGGCAGCGGCAGGTGGTCACCATCCGTGGAGTATCTCTCAATACTGGGGGAAAGGATGACATGGTCGTCTAATAGCAGATCTCTGTGGGGGGTCCTAGCTTTCACCTGAGCATTGCAGAGAGAAAAATTCTGTTTGATCAAATGGTCCATTCATAAATGATTCAGCTGGAGAAAATTGAGAGAAAGAGAGAAGTACTTGGTTACTAATGTATCAGAGTTTATAGTTTGTTGGGAATGACCCTTGGAAGCTTAGTGGCTCCAGGTACTGAAACCGTGTCAATGCAAATTAAATCATAGCGTCATATTCTGTTGCCTTTGTTGTCCATTAGGGGTTTTTGTTCAATATAACTTTGAATATGAAGTCAACGGCTCGTTTGCCATTTTATTTTGTTTCTGTTGGGACAATCCGGTCAGGACCTTAGCAACAGTTGCTCTGCAGGGTCATGTGTCCTTCCTGTGAAACACTGAAGGAAACAGAGGTCAGCATGTACCTGAAGCAGGGAACCTGGGCTCACAGCTGGATCCAGAAAGACAGCGTATTTGGGGAAGCTCCTCAGGCTGAAGCCCTCTCCCACCGCTGTGCAGAGCCTCAGTAAGTACTGCCTGTCCCACAGACCCACATCCTGAAGCCCATCCCAATATGTGATCACACCTGGACCAAACCTCTGGTCAATATAGTACAAACCCTGGGGAGGAAAGGAAAGGACATTTGCTTTTCAGCCTAACTTTAGTGTCATCTAACCTGTAACGATGATAACAAGTCATGTGACGTCCATCCAACCAGTTTACATGAAAGCTGCTTCCATCATGGTACACATGTAGTCCATATCCCTCCTTCCTGTTGAGGTAGAACTTGCCAGTGAACTTTTCCCCTGTGTGCCAACAGTGTGAGCCACCACCATGCCTGAAGTCTCTGTAGAAGGAGCCCACATAGGTCTACACACAAGAAGCCGTTTCAATGAGAGGAAACAACACAAATGGAAATATGACAGCCTCACTACCAATGCTTCAACAGACACGAATGGTGTATGTCTATATGACTTCCTTCATTAATACCTCTCCATTTTTCCAGGTGTACCTTCCCGTGCCGTGTTTCAGTCCCTGGATGAATCCTCCTTCATATCTCGATCCATCGGGCCACTCCTGAATGCCGAGCGCTTCTCGTCTCCCCTGTCGGGCTTGACCTCCTCTGTGCCCGATGCTTTGTGTCTCTGTCCCCGGCTCCTCACCTCGCCTCTGCGCCGTCACAACACCTTTGGAAGTTGACGACATTTTCACCGGAGTGTGTCCCTACTGCGGACAGGATACCTGAATGCATCTAAGAGTAATAAGTGGGGCGAGGGTGCTCAAGGTTTCAGAAGAAAGTGCTCCAAACAAGCCATGTCTGAATACAACCTTAGTGTGCGCAGAGATGACGTGTTGGAGGCCAATATGACATCATGATTCTGCACAGGGCCCTGGTGCTATTCCTTCCGTGGAAACATGATGTCATCTTGTCACATTGTCATCATTCAAAGGTGTTGAGCCAGGGACATAGAGACAAAGCATCAGGCACAGAAGAGTTCAGGTCCAGCAAGAGAGACGAGTGCGCCTCAAGTAAAGACAGAACATGTCTGGACCTGCACCTGTTTCATGATCTCAAGTCAGCACCAATGTAGGTACCAGCATGGAGTTACACGAGATCATGAGTCCCTGAAGTAGCACTAACACTGTATGGAGTGTTGCTGATGAACTGTTGGTGTGACAACTAAACGTTCAAATGTATCTCACGATTTCCATAATGAATGAATTTTATTGTATTCTCATCTCAGAACGCACTGGAACAGAGTATTTTCATGTTAAACCCACAAAACATCTTCTAGCAGGTCCAGTTGCAGCAGCAGGTGGCTGGGTTAGATGAAGGATGAAGAGCCATGCACACAAATGCAGGAATCTGGAGCATGTACACGGGCAGGCTGGGGCTGCCATGGGGACCCACGGCCTACTGGCCAAGCATAGCAGCCCCGTCTCCAAAGACATCCCCTCGTCCTCCTCAGCCCATGCCGTGTGGCTCATCAGGGACGCCTGTGGCATCGCCTGTGCTGCCATCACCTGGCTGCTGGTGCTGTATGCTGAGTTTGTTGTGATGGTGGTGATGCTTCTGCCTGCCAAGACTCTCGTATACAGCGTTGTGAACGGGACTCTGTTCAACAGCTTGACCTTCCTCGCCCTCGCTTCACACCTCAGGGCCATGTGCACGGACCCTGTGAGTGTGGGAGCTTTACACTCACATGAACGCATGAACATACACACACTGTGAGAGCAACAAATGTCAGTGTCTTTTGCTTTATATGGTGCTGATTAATGGAGCTGAAATGTCATACTTGTATATTATGTCTAGCCTGTGCCTAGTTATTTCATTGTGGTGTGTGTGGTCATATGTCCTTCAAGGGGGCCGTGCCCAAAGGAAACGCTACTAAGGAATACATTGAGAGCCTCCAGCTGAAACCGGGCCAGGTGGTCTACAAATGTCCCAAGTGCTGCAGCATCAAGCCTGACCGAGCGCACCACTGCAGGTAACCAGTGTCCAAGCTCACTGCAAACTGTGCTGTTTGAGAGCAGTGAAGAAGAGAAGTCAAGCTATTGTTAAGACTTTGGAATGTTAGAATATAGAATTTCGATTTCAAAGAGTTTTTTTGACCTTCATCAGTTCTGTGTCCTTCACATTGGGGACAGTTGTTGCAGGCTTGTTACAGTACATGGTTGTGCTGGATGAGGTCATGCCTCTGAGGGCTGCAACAAAATGATTTTTATTGACTAATCCCTTTAATTGTTATTTGTTTAACTAACTGATTCATTGCTGACGTTGGCGTTTATGTGTGTTTAATATTTCTCACTTTTTCTGCTCTCTCACTTGCTTTCTTGTCGACTCTGCCTCAAGTGTTTGCAAACGCTGCATACGGAAGATGGACCACCACTGCCCCTGGGTCAACAACTGTGTTGGAGAGAACAATCAAAAGTACTTTTTGCTTTTCACAGTAAGTTTGTACCCAGACGATGTAGAGACACACATTATGAATCCACACACGCATGCATGTTATATTATTTATGCTGGAAGACTACATGGATACATCATGTGCTGAGAGAAATCATTCACATATTGAACAGGAATAAAGCAAACAGCACTATCTGCTGCAGCAACAATGTTCTGTGGGAAATCAGTAGTATTCATTTGAACTGCTGAGTCTCAATGTGTGTGTTACTTTGGCTATACGTTGGTTTATCTTCCATGGTTCCTTCTTGTTTTCACACAGATTTACATTGCACTCCTCTCTTTACACGCCCTGGTCATGGTGGTTTTCCACTTCCTGTACTGCTTTGAAAATAGTTGGTCAAGTGAGTGTTTGCTTTACTACACCTGCATTCAATTGCCCTCATTCATAAACAGTGCATACATTCACACATGAATCTCACACAAGTACACAAGTACTAAGCCTCATGCAAGATACATGCATTGCATCCACAGCAGGAGAATCCAGGCGGCACACCAAGGTTGGGAGTCACAGCTCAGCGCTTGTGAATGCAACCTTGACCTCCTGAACTCTAGTCTTACTGTATTCATCTCCTCCATCTCCCCAGGTTGCGGCTCCTTCTCTCTGCCTGTAACGATTCTCCTTCTCATACTCCTGTGTTTTGAGGCTCTCCTATTCCTCATCTTCACCTGTGTGATGTTCGGCTCCCAGTTCCGCTCCATCTGTACCGACGAGACCGTAAGTGACCCATTTAGAGACCAACGACCTCCTTCCCTCCCTGCTGCACTCCAACAGTGCATTGACCTTTCACCTCTGTTTCTTGATACTCTGAAAGGATTCTCTTTCTCGCTTTTAATTTGTTTTTGTCTGAAACTGCAGGACAAAGTTTGGATTTTAATAATTTGAGGGAGAGAAAGGTTTTTGG
This sequence comes from Genypterus blacodes, assembly GCF_046128005.1. NCBI lineage: Eukaryota > Metazoa > Chordata > Actinopteri > Ophidiiformes > Ophidiidae > Genypterus > Genypterus blacodes. The sequence continues at coordinate 2,331,585 of NW_027466874.1, forward strand.
GAAACTGTACGACACAGAGATGTGCAACAGAACATTGTTCAACTTTATTTCTGTGGAGGAATCCCTTCAAAGTTGTATAAATTAGAGATTTGGACAGCTGGAGCCATAGAGCGGTGAAGTCACCAATTGGGTCACAAAAGCACAACCCACCGAAGTTTGGTTGACTCTCGTTTCCAGGACAAAGAGCAGTTGAAAAAGGAAGAGAGAAGATGGGCTAAAACAAACTAAGAGGATGGACATTAGGGCCATATTTGGACACCCTTTCTCCTTATTGTGATTTAGCTCCTTCTCCACATCTGACCACAGGAATGCTGAGACCTATCAGTATGTGGTGTGAGAGCCCAGCGCAGAGAGCGAGTGGGCCTGGGTCAGAACCAAAGTGGGACCCTGCTGAGCTCAGCTGAGGCTGTGTTTAAGCTGAACTCCCACTCAGCCATGGATGGCTCCTCATCTGCTTGTTGAGTTGCCAACAAGTGCGCTCAACGTGTTTCATGTTTGCCTTGAATGATGGAGTTGCAGAAAAAAATAATAACTTTCAGAATGTCAATAATGTTTGTTAAAAATATGTGATCAGTCTGATTGATCTCTTCTTCCTGTTGCTGATAACTGTCCTTGACTTTCATTCATGTGACAGCTGGTATTTTTGTGGTGTTTTTAAAAAAAAAATCTTGACGATGTTTATAGGAAATCGATAAACCATTATTAGCGCTTATACAGACCATCATTCATCATTCATCTAAGAAACTGGCCGAAAACTCAGCACATTGGTCGAGCTGTTGCATGTATAGGACAGACCTCTGGTCCTCATCGGCTGAGCTCCTATCATCTTGGTGCCCTCTGTCTGTCTTTTCAGGGAATCGAGCGTTTGAAGGGAGAGACTGGGAAGTGGGCGAAGGTGTCGCGTTGGCAAGCCCTGCAGGTGGCATGTGGCGGCCCGTTCACTCTGTTGTGGTGCAGCCCCTTCACAGGGCTCAGCTGCAACAAGAGCTCTGCAGACCAGGTCATCATCCCACAGGGGGAGATCATTGAGGAGAATGTCATAGAGATACCACTCACCTAGCACTGGACATGCTGCACCTACACCTGCAAACCTATGGCCTATTAGCAATTTAGGCCATTTTGAATGTCAGCTGATGATGCCATCCTTACTGCAAAAAAAGACAGTGATATTGACTTTTCGAACAACGGTGTCGGTGATTTTTGTGCAATCTCCTCTGCCGAAGTATATGTTCTGTGGACCCACCATCAACCTTGCAAGCTCCCAGGTAGTAATAGTGGACTTCATCTGGAACAGCCTTCTCTGGGTTCCACAGAGCATTTAGTTTCTATCCAAAGAACAAGGCAGTTAGGAGCTCATCCATGTTGCCACTCACTGATTTCCATTCCCAGTACATCCAGAGCAGGCTGAGCGGACCTGCAGACAAAGAGGCCCACAGCCCAGCTCTCCTGGCTCTCCTGGCTCTCCTGGCTCTCCTGGCTGTCCTGGCTCAGTGTCAGGGCCTGGAAGAGTCAATATTTTGAACCTGAGGGGCCAAAGACTTGGGGACCTTCAAGAATTTTATTGCCATCTTTTTTAAGAAACCTTTCTCACTCGAGAGACTTTTCAAGAAGAGATTGCAGAGTTCTAACTTGCTTCTATGGAATTTAAAAGAACCTGTTGTACATGGAGCTAATTTTAATGTGGTGGAGCTGCAGGAGCCTGGTTCTTACCGATGTTCCTTTCAGGAAAGATCTGGGGGGACATTGGGACATGTGATGGACCAAACTTGAACAAGGCTGCTGCTCTGAGAGTCTCTTCAGTGAATCTCCTCAGTAACACACTGACAGATCAGCGCACAGTTTACCAACTTTCTTTTATCAAATCTTCTTGTGAATAATCTTCCCGAATAATGATGATTCTTTTCCTGGAGAGTCTTTCAGTCCCAAATTTTAAAAACTGTTCTTGATGTCCTTTAGATCACACTGTGTCAGAATCTGTAAATCTGTGTGTGTGTCACATGTACAAATCCTGCTCATAATAATACCAAAACAAGACTAAGTGAATGTCTGGGAATGGCAAAGGGAATGTCTGGGTGTAAAAAGGTTGGAAACTTACAGCAGAAAGTTTTACACTGTCAGAGAAACACAAACATTTCAGCATTTAATCTTCATCTAGGGTCTGGCAAAATTGGCTGTTTACCAGCTTGTATGCTTACATGCATATAGTGGCTCAGATTAACTGTTTTATTCTAGGAGTATTCTTATACTCCTATTTTATATCCTTAACGATAACAGCAATAAATATCTCCTTGAATGTTTGACTTATTGTTTTGACGCTTGGCTGGGCAGGAAGTTCATAGGTGTGTGTGTGGGTGCGGTGAACAGGCTGCTGCAGGTAAACAGGGTGAATGGCGCGTCACTCAGAATCGATGATCCACATTCACACGGTCGTGGAGACAGAAGCGGGGCGGTTGCTGCTGTGTGTGCTGCCTTGCGTCATACTGACGGGAAACGGACCGAGCAGCTCACACACACCAGCCGAGCAGCGAGGAGGAAGAAAACCCGAATAAGAGAAGACTATAAGCCGGAACAAGAGCACAAGTGGCGGCGAAACGAGCTCCGAGTCCCCCCGCGACGAGACGAGAGGCGGACATGAGCTCGGATTTAGAAGAACAGGAAGACGAGCTGCTCGCGCTCCATAGTATCTTTACTTCAGAGGAGTTCGTCCGACATGAGCCGAGGTCTGCCGGGGAAGTCCGAGTGCGAGTGGAGCTGCCAGCAGGTTTCACAGTAGCGCTGAGAGACGGTAAACAAACAAACACACACGCACACACACACACCCTAACTGCCGTCATATTACCGCATAAAACATAAATGTAAGGTCCCTCGTATGATGAACTCTCACTGAACCATGTTTCATGTACTTTGGTCATGTTTGTGTTGTCAGGTGACGAGTTGAGACAATATGAACTGTCGTTTCTTCCACCTCTGCTTCTGACCTTTGACCTCCCTGAGGATTACCCTTCCTCCTTCCCTCCGTCTTTCACCCTAAACTGCAGCTGGCTCACGCACACGCAGGTAACCTTTACAGGAGTGTGTTTTGACTGTGTTTGTGTGTGTGTATTATTTATTTATATATATATACATACATTGTTCATGTCTAGAAACTGTAAGCGTGGAATAGATGTAGGAATATGGATGAGTCAGGGACAGTCTGAGTGAAGAGGATCGATAAAGCTCATTCTCTGTTTCCTCTCCTCTCTCAGTTCTCAGTTCTGGAGGCTCATTTGGTTGATCTCTACAAGGCCACTGGGGGCACTGTGGTGCTTTTCTCCTGGGTGCAGTTTCTCAGAGAAGAGGCTCTCAGCTTCCTGGGCATTGATTCTTTGCTGGAACTCCCCTCCAACGAACAAAACACACGTAACTCTAGCAGCCATGAACCGAAGGTTGCACCATCTGAACTCCAAAATAATCAGGACACTCCAATGGCCCAAAACAGAGATGTTTCAGAATCAAGTGAGAATGGGCTTCCCTTGTCATCCCCAGGGGTTCACGAGCTGGTTCCTTCCACCTCAGACAGGAGCAGCACCTCCTCCTCTGATTCCAAGGGGGCTTTGCAATCAGACTACACTGCTGAAAACATGTCTAAAAGTTCAGATCAAACTAAAGAGGAACACAACCTTTCACCATCTTCACCACCTCCCTCAGCCTCTTCTGTCCCATCAGCTCAAAGTGAACGAGCATCTTCAGACCCAACTCTCCCTCAGCTCCCTGTGGCCCCGGCACAAGCCCTCCTGTCCCAGCTGCTGATCCACAACGAGGCCCAGAGGCAGAGAGCGTTTGCCACGTCCGTGTTTGACTGTGGCGTGTGTTTTATGTCCTTGCTGGGCTCCGAGTGTGTGCAGTTGTTGGAGTGTGACCACATCTACTGCCGGGCCTGCTTGGCTCAGTTCTCTAAAGTCCAGATAGCAGAGGGGAATGTCAGAGGTGTGACCTGCCCTCAGCCAGGCTGCACTGTGACCCTCACACCTTCACAGGTAAACACCCACCATGCATTTGTGTACTTAAACAGAGTTTTAGCACCACAAATTTATCTTACAGCTTGTCACTGTCAACATAATGTTCTACCCTCTTCCTGCCTCTCACAGGTGATGATGCTGGTGGGTGAGACGATGTTCAACCGCTATGATCGTCTCCTGCTCCAGTCCACTCTAGATACTATGGCTGGTAAGCTTCTGTCATATTTGTCCTGTAATACTGAGTGTGAATTCAAACACACGATATGCAATAATAAGGATCAGAGGTGCTTGGCTCTGTTTCCCAGATGTGGCCTATTGTCCTCGCAGCTCCTGTGGCACTGCAGTGATTCTGGAAGAGGCCAGCAAGGCGGCGATGTGCTCTGTGTGCAGCTACGCCTTCTGTGTGTCCTGCAGAAAGACATATCACGGAGAAGTCGCCTGCCAGTCAAAGGACATGATGACAAGACGGAAAGAAGAAGAAGAGGAGGAGGAGGAAGAAGAAGACACCCAGCAAGATTTTGCATACGTGCCACAGACACAAGGCCAGTCTTCTGTAGATTTCTTCTTGCGTTTCTGTATTGAATGATCATTTTCTCTTCAGTTTGATTGTGACGTAGCTTCCTCCCACTGTGACTCTCAGCCGGCATGCAGGCACTGTGGGACGACTACTCCAGCAGCAGTAAGCTGAGGAAGCGCTTACTGGAGAGCAGGTACGGCCGATGGCATCTCCGGGGCACCCTGGCGGAGTGTCTGAGCAAGATGTGGGTGACCAGCAACAGCAAACACTGTCCTCACTGCTTCTTCAGGATCCAGGCCAGTCTGATACACACACACACACACACACACACACACACACACACACACACACACACACACACGTCGATACACATGGTGTTGGACTTTTGTATCTAAACTCTAAAAGCTAAAAGTAACAAAATGTTTGATGCTTTTGTCATTGTTGTGACTGTGTGTGTTGTGTTGACATTACAGAAGGATGGAGGCTGTAATGTGATGACCTGCTCCATGTGCAGGCAGCGCTTCTGCTGGCTCTGCCTGACCAGACTGCCATATGGTTCACATGGACACTTTGATGACGGTGGCTGCGCTGCCCACGATTACTAATCATGTCGAGCTCTCATGATGTCTGCGAGGGCTGTGTTTAACCCAGCGTGACTCGCCTCCATCACCGGGTCACTTCCTCAGCTGTGGGAGGTGGACGGAGCTGAGCGTTGATATCAGGCACTTCACCAGCAGGCCCATCTGTGTGTGCATCAGGTGGTGTAGTAATGTCACAGCAGATGGTGAGCAGTGGTGTCTCGACCCTCCTCCTCCTCCTCCTCCTTCTCTGCTCAGGGAAGATTTCTCCTCTCCTTCCTCCCTCAATGATCCCTCAGTGATCTCCTCAAAGAGCACTTTAGTCTTCCTGCTGCACCTTTGGTTTGCCTGCACTGCACTGATTCTAAAAGAGGCTTTCACACTCTAAACATTGCCAAGGTTCAGATCTCAGCTTCGTCCTCATACAGTATGTTCATGGCTTGAGCTAATCTATGTATTGTAAATATACATATATAATATTTAAAATTATTTAAATTAGAAGGACAAGGAATGAAATAAATTAATCATGCATAAGAATGAACAAGAGGATAATGCAAATATCTGCAAAAAAAGCTTATATAGTGTTTATATAAGCATTATCTTTATGCACGCAGTTATTTTATGATAAATACGAGCAAATGAATCTTATTAAAAACCAAAGCATATTTGTGATTATTACCAGTCTACCTTTGATTTATCAGTTATTTCTAGTACATGAAAGAGTGTAAGTGTAATCTTCTCAAGGTTAAGTGGTCTGGACAAATGTAGCCATGTTTCTACATTAAAAACACAAGAACTGATACCATACTTGTGTTCTATTTGGGTTGTTATTATACATATCCTGTACATGAAGGTAACATAATGTAATCACAACGTGTATTTGGCAACACAGTTGTTTTTGCTTGATAAACTAAGCGGTGCAGTCACATCCACATTACTGTCTGTTGCAGTTCAACAAATTTCCTGAAACTGATGTAGTGATCCGTCTGATACACTAACACACTGGACAGAGCTGATATCTGCACTGGACATGATGCTGTGGAGTCTGTTCTCCTGTGAACCAACAACAGAATCCTCTTACTCACACAAGATTACATTCACTGCAATAACCACCAACTCAACCTGGTTATTAAGATCATCTGTGTGTTTATTCAACTGTCTGAAAACACACACGCACGCACGGCCTCAAAGTCGCTCAGTACATCACTTGTCCAAGCATCCATTCAGTCAGTCAGTCTGCGGTGCGTTGGCAACGTTGTTCAGAGGCACTGAGATTGTGCTGAGGTCTTTACAGAGTAAGTCGTGTCCTGCAGGGGCCCCGCAGGACGTCCCGGGTCCCTGACAGTACCTGGAGTGAGGGTCCTGGATTCTGTCGGTGTCGATTGGCTGCCTGTCGACCAGGATACATGGGCTTCTGTCTGAGGTAAGCATGGAGACCACATGCTGCCACTGAGTCAGATCATTATAAAGCTGATGCATACATGCAGGTGTTGGAACGTGGACGGACCATGTCATTCATTCTCAATGGAACAGCATTGGAGATATAATATTGAATCTTAAATGAAATGTGGCCTTTGAAAGGGCAACTTCACTTCCCAACGTCTACCTTATGGAATCTTGTCAGCTAACTTCATCTAAGTTTGATGCTTTGACCCGCCCCAAACAAAATTCAAATAATCTCAATATTTGAGTGACAGCAGAAGATGTCAACAACAACTAAAACGAGTGCAATGATTGAAGTTAGTTTTGTTTTAGGCCTGGCCTCACAGTGGCACCCATCTATCGTGGTCTACTGAGTCCAACAGTGCAATGCATCGATAAACACACACGGCATTTCAAATATAATACACATCCATCACAACTTCTCACTTTGTAAACATTAGGATAAAAATTACTGAGAGGTGACAATGGTAACAAAGTCTTCACTGTAACTAAACATCATATGGTAGTTTCATAACACGCTCTTTATGTCTTTTTCATATTCAATGAAACAAATCAATATTCTTTTAAATGCCCTTGTTAGATTTTGCACTACATACACACCATTCCAACATTTTAGATTAAAAAAAAAAAAAGCATTCTTAGACAGCATCCTCAGTGTCATCTTCTCTCAATAGTAGAAATATTTCAAGTTATTAAGTATGATATTACCCATGCACAAAGAAACCAGATAAAATTGATACGTTGCAATACATAACACGTCTCTGTCCTTAACAAAGCAAGTTCAAACGCAGCTGAAAACACGTCAGCCATCACATTAAAACAGTGAAACAAATAATTATATGTCTGCAATTAACCCTATGTGGTCTGGTATTCTCTCTAAACAAGAAGCTGTTAAAGCAACTAGATCAAAACAAGCAGGAAACGTTGCTGCAGGTTATATGAACAATTTCAACAAATTAGACCAAAACACAGCTGAGTAATTATTTCAGAGCACTAACCCTATATAACCCAGGGTAATAAAATGTCAGTTTATGAGACTTTATAAATCATACATGATGGTTTCTGGAATTTGTTGACTATTAACTGCTTAAGAAAAACAGAACAACCTCTATGTTATATTAATGTTTTTTCGAAGCCCTACAGCGGGTCTCTAATCAAAGCGATCAGAACAAACCAATCCAGAACCAGTTTGATGCTATAAAACACAAAAATGACACAAAATGGCTTCCAGACTTGTTTCTATTTTAAAGTCTCTTTGGATCATGACTGTTTCTTGTTCTGAATGCAGGCGGGTGTCAGGCTAACAGGTTACCAGGCGAGCTAATTCATACCACGCTGACGCTTCAGACAAAAGGCTGCATGCATTTGCAGGAGGAGTTGCAGTGCTATTATCAGACTGAGCAAACTGCTCCACCTGCTCTCCTTTGTTCTCCTCTGATTAAACTGCGTGGCACAGGGAGCTAATGGACTCGCCCAGCCTTTGATTTTCCAACTGCTGTTTGTCTCCCACACTCGCCCCCTCTCATGTGAAAATCCCTAAACATCACAGTAAGATGTCCTCACAGTGCTGTTCTCCTGAGGGTCCTCGTGTGTGATGGTGTGTGTGTTTGTGTGCGTGTTTGTGCTCTGGAGGCTGATATCAGATGTGCACAGCTGCCTCTCCTCGCAGCTAAGTGAACTAAACAGAGAGAATGTCAGGGTGCTGCTTTCATTTCAGTGCACAAGAGCAGTAATTGCATGGCTTGAACGGGCCTTTGGCTGACGGAATTTGTGTTTGTGTTTGTGTTAGTGCGCGTGTGTGTGTGTGTGTGTGTGTGTGTGTGTGTGTGTGTGTGTGTGTGTGTGTGTGTGTGTGTGTGCGCGCGCGCGCAGTGGGGATCTAGGGAGCATTTCGTTTAGGAAACCAAATTGAAAGTGAAAAAGTATCCGTATAAAGATTTCTCCATTTAAAACTATAGAAGGTTTCAGCCACACACTCCACGTAGAAGAAGCTTCATTTCCTGATGCAAATGAATACAAATCAGTGTCAGTGTACTCAGATTAAATGTGATGGAGATTTGATGCGCTGCATGCTCAGTGAACTAGATCCTATTTTCAGATACAGGCAGAGGTACAGTGCAGTAATATGTTTCCACCTGCATTGTCTTTCTCCACTAAATGGTTTTTGGAGGTGGGCGAAAATACTGAATGTCCAAAGGCTCAAATATCTCAAAGACACGAGGTTTGTGGTCATTAACCAAAAGTGTCATTTCTGAACTTGACAGAGGTCACAGTCAGCATGAAAGGCACAGTACATCCTTTTAGCAATTTCATGTATGATTGTGTAGTTTTCAAATGTGTTCTGCCCCTGTTCCCCCAAAGGTTGGGACCGTCCATCATCCACAGTCACATATGATGCAATTAGCAGCTTTTTACAAGCATGATGGTGCCAGATTTAACACAATGAAAAGAGGAACCAACTGAAGTGGTAAAGAGAGAAAGCCGACAGCAAACCCACACACATACAAACAGTGCTCATATGTGGACATTCAGTCAGTGCACACGTTAAACAAGGCTCCTGATAATTATGAAATATTTACATTAACATTAATTAATAGTATCATATCATATGTACAATCTGTATATAATGTGAGAATATTTACATCATATTTGTGTAAAGATACGTGGGGGTTGACGCAGAATTGATTGTTTGTCTGAAAAATCTGACTGTCTCTAAAGGAGACGAGGGACATTCCAATCTCCCACCATGCATCATGTAACCAGCCAAGTGAAAACAGGCACGAGACGGTTCTTCTTCAAATCGCAATCAAAATGCAAATTTTGTTGGTGCATGCAAAGACACTTTCTTCAATTTCCAAAGAGGCATTTGGAACCGGAAAGTGGAAAACTGTGGTCAACGAAACCCCACAGAGATGAGGAAGATGGATCTCTGTAGTGTCATAGCTTAGTATTGTTTAAATAAAATTGAAAAGACATCAAAAATGAGGCTGTAATATTTCCAGGAAAAGATTTAAATATTATGAGAAAGAAGTTGTACTGTTTCAAGAAAAAAAGCCTTAAAGTTCTGAGAATAAAGCTGTGATATTTAGAGGGGGGGAAAAGTTGCAATTTTGTAAGAATAAAGTCAAAATATTTTGAGGAAAAAGTCCAAATGTTGTCCTGTGTGTCAAAATGACACAGGAGGCTGTGTGAAGTTGGCTTTGGTATCGGCTACTCAAATGAGGAAACACTTCACAGCAGATTATTAAACGTATTAGGAGACGACGCTGCATGTAGTTTGGCTGTTTTCTTTGAGTTCATTTATTTTTTGAACTTTTTTCTCAAAATATTTAGATTTTATGCTTAAAAACTCCCTTTTCGCCCCCATCAGTGGCTCTTATTATCCTTCCTACTGTTCAGTCTCTCCGAGCACTGCGTTAACTGATCACTTCACAACTTGAGAACACAACACTAACTTGTCCAGATGTCTTGAACTAGTCTCACATCAGAGGCCATCCTGATCGTGACACCAAATTGGGATCAATGGCTGCTGTGCTTCTACACAGTTCACATGGTTTGTGACATTCGCTCCCAGTCCTCCATTGTGGCTATCATGGCTTAGTCGTTAGCCTAGCTCCTACTTAAGAGACGAGCCAGACCTTAGTCTTTAGGCTGGTTTCTGATCTAGTCAAGACACAGGGACAAACTTGTCAAACCGGAGCTTCATTGTTATACTGTTTCCGACACAAAAAGGATTAAGCAGGGTGTAGTCTGTAGTTTGGTTCATAATGACAGGGCTTTAGTCTGGAACCAACATGGCTGGCTCCCACTATAGGAACAGACACATGTATCTTTATCTTTGTTCCTTATAGAGGGATGAGTCAGAGCAGCTAGGGCTTAGTGTTTATAAAAGGTCCAACGAGGCTAAGCAGTCTTGATTTCACTGAAAGGACAAACGGTTAGGGTTAGACTAAATAATTCAGTAATTAAAGGGAACTACAAGGCTAGCCAGGAATTAGTCTCCTCCTTATTCCCATATGAGGACTAACAAGGCCACAGGGGGCTTAGCCTTTAACCTGCAGGGCCCTGACAGCCAGCCGACCCAGGCGTGATCCTCCTAAGGGCCAGTCCGGGTTCTGATAAGGCTGACAGATTTAAAAAGCAAGCACTAAAAGGTCTCAAAATAAGGGATGCAACTTATTCTCCCCTGATGAAACTCTGTACCTCTACCTTTAACTCCTCTCTCACTGCCACATGTTGTCCTCCAGTGCAGACCAGTGCCCCTTGTGTCCAAGCTCTAATATGCTCTAATGCCCCTTTGCCTCTGCTCCCAACAACCTGAAAGATTTCCTTGCAATTCATTGGCATTTTACCTTGAGAGAGAAAATTAACCCTCATTGA